>NW_004444226.1:986635-1007784 GCF_000243295.1 Trichechus manatus latirostris
AAAAAATAAAAAATATCACTAAAATGTTTTCTGTGAAAAGAGATGTGGGTTTGTTCAGGGGAGTGCTTGTGTATGAGGAGATCAGAAACACTTTACACTGCTTCCCTTACATATTAAGGAAAATATGTATGTAATATATATGTATCATCAGACCATAATTTTGTTAAAAATAAGTTCAATTTACTTTACTGAATTTTATATGTTAAAAAAAGTTGAAAAGTAAGATGTTTTGTTTTGTATTTATATACTTACCAAAATAAAAAAAAATAATAAAGTCAAGTGGGTTGGGGATAGGTTTACTTGTTTATATACTTTAAACATTATTTTCTAGGTTAATTAAAGGAATGCACCAATTTTATATTCCAAGTTATTATCACATGCCTATCTATAGATCCAAAGGAACCTTGGTGGTGCAGTGATTGAGTACTCAACTGCTAACTGAATGGTCGGCAGTTCGAACTAAGGATCTGCAATCCAAATACATATTTTGAAAACCGAGGTTAAGAATAAACAACGTAAAATACATATTGGAAAAGAGATTCAAATATACATAGTGACATAAAGGAGCATTAAAATAAAAAAAAAAAAAGACAAAGTGTCTACGTGAAAAGAAGCACTAATGTACATAGGAAAAGAAGCTCTGATATGCCAGTCATTTCTGCTCACATTTCATTGACTAAATAAGTCCATGGCCATGCTTCCTGTCAAGGGATGGAAGGTGGGCAGTCTCCCCACATGTGCTGAAAGGGAGAAGAGTGATGCCCATGAGCCTAAAACTAATCAACATCTCCTTGATTAAAAGGGTAAATTGTCAGACTCTACGCAGTTATTATTAGCATTATGATACAATACACATATTCTTTATCCTCACATCATAATAAAATATTTCAATCCATAATAACCATAACATTTTCTGGCATCATCTTATTACGGTGAAATCACAAAATATGTAATTAAAATAAAATTTAAAACATAATTAAAGTAGTTTAAAATATAATTAAAATAAAATTTTAAAACATATAATTAAAATTACGCTTTAATTAATATATATTGCTATGTAACAGCAGTGTAGAAGTGTGGATTAAAATAATTCACATCAAACTTCTAATAGTGGCTGCATCAGGGAAGGGAGTAAGGGGAAGAAAAGAATGGGACTGGGGAGCCTGTACCAAAGTGAATCCTTCTTTGCCTGTAAAGTTGCATGTTACTGGTTGCCATCGAGTGGATTCCAACTCATAGTGACCCTATAGGACAAGGTGCCTGTAGTCTAGCTATCAAAAAATCCCAGGAGACTTCCACTCAGTCAAGATAGAGTAAGAAATTTACTCTTCCACCTGGAAATACCATAAACTTGTTTTATATATAAAAAGTATACATTTTTAAAAGTTTTCAAGATACTGAGTATAAGCTAGTACATTAAAAAATGATGCCTTAGGCAACTAAAATAACATTTAGGTATCAAAATCACTAAATCAATGCTGGAAAATTTGAAAGTAACTGTGACAAAACTTTTATAAAAATAAAAAAATTAAAATGGAAATGATAAATTTCTAGTATTTAATCCTCTATAAATAAAAGATATATAATCCAAAAATAAAAAAAAAGGCAAAGGCTGTGACCAAGTAATTCAGATAAAAGAACAACCATGTAAGAGAGTTTTGATTTCAGTATATGTTAAGTATATGTCCATTATATGGACAAAAAGAATAGACTTGTGTCAAGTATTGCTTAATACTTAATATTATTTGTTTTATATATGCTATAACAAACTTCCTCAATCTGATGTATATTTAGGATATGTTTATGTCTTTGTTTTGTTTCTATGTACATAAATTTCAAATATATCTATATACGCATGTATGTATCACATACATTACAGAGTCTCTATGAGTCAGAACTGACTTGACAACAACAGGTATTGTGAATAAATTTCTATAATTGTGATAAGTGGTTTTGAAAATGGTAGGGTCTAGAGTTAGTTCATGGAGCCCAGGTGGCCCAGTAGTTAAGAGCTCATCTGTTTTCCAAAAATATTGGCAGATTGAATCCACCAGCGTCTCCTTGGAAACCCTATGGGGGCAGTTCTACTCTGTCCTATAGGGTCACTATGAGTCGAAATTGACTCAATGGCAACAGATTTGTTTTGTTTTGTTTTTTAGAGATAGGCCACTACTCTTCTGTCAGTTTGTTGTGCTGTGGTGGCTTGTGTGTTACTGTGATGCTGGAATCTACGCCACTGGTATTTCAAATACCAGCATAGTCACCCATGGTGGACAGGTTTCAGCAGAGCTTCCAGATTAAAAAAGACTAGGAAGAAGAACCTGGGGTTCTACTTCTGAAAAAAACTGGCCAGTGAAAACCTTATGAACAGCAGCAGAACATTGCCTGATATAGTGCTGGAAGATGAGCCCCTCAGGTTGGAAGGGACTGTGATGATGTCTCAGGACTGGGGAGCGTTTCCTTCTGTTGTACATAGGGTCACTATGATTTGGAACTGACTCAATAACACCTAACAACAACAGAGGCAAATTTTCTGTGTTGGAAGATCACATCACACTGCCCTTCCAATAATCTGATTTAACCTAAAATCCCAAGATTATTGATGTCCCATTTCCCCGTACACAACAGAGCTCTGGTCTTATCCAAATTTCTTAAATGTAGGATAATACAGAACCACTATGATCCTTCAATTTTCATTTCCTTGGTGAATAATGATAATGATTATCTTTTAAATGTTTTATTTAATTATCTCAATTGACTCGCCCCCTCAGTTTTACCTAGTTCAAAATTTCCCCTTATTCCCAAATAAGGAAAGAAAATGCCTGCCAACAAATCGGAAATTTACCCAGTATCACTTCCTTGTTTCCGTGTGTCTGCTGATACAAAAGCCCTTCCACTTTTACTTTGTTTAGGAGCTCCAGTATGACTTTCAGACTGGATAACCCCCAATTCATGAACTGCAAGAAAATAAAGTTTATGAGTTCATACACATACTGAATATTGTGGGAATTTTAATTTTAATAACGAATAAACAGACATTTTATTGAAGAGATATAAATATAATAGATGCATATACACTGATTTCATAACACTGGTCAATTTGTTCTCAGATTTGAAGCCACTGCTAATCCAAAATGTAAGTGTCTAAGAAGTCACTAAGAAGTCTCCTGCATGGTCGAAGTTCTAATTACCCAGGGATTTGAGGATTCCCACAGAAGAATCCATCATTAATAATGCCTGGAATTTCATCAATGGAAAATTGTTATTCTATAATAATTGCTGTCCTATTTCTCCTCTTTCTGTATTCAATTTCTTATCAATTACTTATGAAGCACATCTGCTGATATCTGAGTTAAGAAGGAAAACAACACTTTATTTTATGAACAGTGAGAGTAGGTAGAGTTTAGTTTTATGAAGGGATTTTCATGTATGGGAGGGGAAAGGTAAAATGGTCAACACAGACTTCATGTCTGAAATACAGTTATGGAGAATTCATAATGATTATATAAGAATGTAAGGAGATAGATAAACCCATCAATATTTCATTTAGCTTTCGAGTTTTCAAAGGGCTTTTAACTTACTCAAACCTCTTAATAACCCAGTGAAATGAACAAATCTGATAAAATAACTGTATTCTGCCAAAGGTGCGCATGGAAAGGCAGCTGTTCGGAAACCTCTCCATTGGTTGGTAAGTTCTGAGTTAAACGTTTCTGTTTTAAATCATGCATAAAATTACTTGGCTCAAACTCAAAACTACAAGACAAAGTATAATTTAAGAACTCTTTCTTCTGGTTCTGTCCTCACCTTTCTCTCCCTTTTTGTTTGTGTAAATATTTTTTAATGTCTCTCCATTTTTAAAATATAAGCTAATCTGTATATACATAGTATGAGTGGGATTTCATTCCTAAGAACCATAGACAGAGTGTCTGAGTGAAGAAGCAGAAATATTGCCATCTCCCTAGTTAATTTATCACCTTCACCAAACCAGGCCCTGTACCTTAAGCAAACAAGTTATGCTCTGATATCAGGCTGTTCCTGCTCCTGGAATATTCTATCCTTATTCTTCTGCATGGTTTGCTCCCTTAATAATCATATGTTTGCTCAAATAGCACCCAATCAAGTCTTCTTTGATCACCCATTTAACAATTACATCTCCCCTATGCCATCCCATTTTCTTTATATTGCATTTATCACCTTCAAATTCAACTACCAACAACAATATATTTAATGTATTTATTTAATTTAAAGTCTATTTCACTCTTCCCCCTTCCCACACAGGCACACAATAAAATTCAAAGCTCCAGGATGGAAGAAATTTGGGTTGTAGTTGTTGTTAGAGTTATTTACTGTTTCCAAAAGAGTGCATTAAAAATAGGTATACACATTAGTTTAATGATGAGATAACCCCATAATGGGTAACGGATAAAAACCGGATTGTGAAGAGACTGAAATTCCTCTTATCCAGAGGAGTCCCACATTGTACCCTCATAAGCCCATGACCTTAAGGGAGCCACAGTCAGGGTCAGTGTGAGTATTAGGCAGTTACATGCACTCCTTTCCCATTGGTTGCTGTAGTTAGCTGCCATCGAACAACCACTGACTCATGGGGACCCATGCACCCCAGAGCAAAATGCTGCCTACTCCTGCAATATCCCCACGACTATTTGAAGATCAGACAGTTGTGATCCAGAAGGTTTTCCTTGGCTGAACTACAGAAGTAGATTGTTAGGCCTTTGTTGCTCATCTTAGCATAGAAGCTCTGCTGAAACCTGTTCAGCATGATAGCAGCACCCAGGCCTTCAATGAGAGACAGGTGGTAACTGCGCATGAGGTACTTTGGCTGGGAATGGAACCCAGGTCTCCTGCATGGAAAGGAAAGATTCCACCACTGAACCCCCACTGTCTCCTTCCCAATAGAGAATCATTTTTATTAGTTACTTGCAAGTATTCTTTACATAGATGTATAAATGCTTGTTTACTCCTGCAGGCACACATTTTACTCTCTCATATCTGCATAACCTGGGCTTATAGAAGAAAAGATTAAGAGATTAGGTATTTGCCCAATTTGCAGCTGAGGTATATTTGCTGAAATTTACCACAGAGCTCTTTCTAGACAACAAAACCTATGTAATATATATGTTCTCTCCTTACAAACTTTGAGTAATGAGATAATCAAGATTTCCATGGTTTTCATACTACTATAGTATTAGAATGGTGAAAGGTGATTTATCTGAAAGGTAGTTTATGAGATCTGTGTTCATTAGTATTTTCAGATCTGCAAAACGAGTATCCCCACATGTACCTTAATTGGGTCCAATTCATTTTCTGTCAAGAGGCAATGATCTCCTGAGCTCTTTCCAAGACTCTGGTGACTACTAGATGTTCAGGGCTGAGATCCCAAAAGCCTTGATTGTAATGACCTGGTAATTACCACATGTTTACGTAAGTGGGATCCCTGCAGCCATGGTTAGACTACAATATTCCTGCTGCAGTCTATAAATAAATAAACAGTGATGTTTTAGCCAGTACTTTGCACAATTAGCTAAGCTAAAATTGAATCACCTGCTTGGGAGAAACTACAATTAAAGTAAGTGTTCCTCTATTCAGGGTACAGTATGGTGAATATTTTTTTCATGATTATTGTTATTTTGACCCCTTTACTGCTTCCATATTGATGCTACTTTGAATTCCCTTTCTATCTTTTTGGGGAAGACACAATGAATTGGAATTGAAAACAAAACAGTGTCTAGGTACTGGTATAACACATCTACCTTAACATTTCAGTGAAATGCTAGTCAAACAAATATTTCATAACACTGAATGGTTCATTCAAAGTAAACAAAAATTTCAGTTAGTAGTCATGAGCTGATATAAAACTGAACCCGTGAGCAATATGCTACCACTGTTCACATCATGTCAAGGACTGTGGGAATTCAGGTCAGTTAAAGGGTACTAAGTAAAAAGAGTAGTTTTTTTAAAGTACCTACTAACTGAAAATTCAAAACCCCTCAAAAATCATATAAACTCTGTGCAAATCTTTCAGCAATGTTGGGAGAGGGAGTATGCCTAATTCTTCTCCCCCTGAAAAAAAAAGGTTATAATGCGGGAAGGTAAAAGTACATAAAGTAGAATACTTAACTATTTTTAAAAATTAAAATGGACTACATTGTATGTATATCTGCAGAATTTAAATACTGTGTTAAAAGCTGAGTTGTAATCTCTAATCAAAGGAGCTCTGGTGTCACAGTGGTTAAGAGCTTGGCTTCCAACAAAATGGTCTGTGGTTCCAACCCACCCATCGCAGCGAGAAAGATGTAGCAGTCTGCTTCCATAAAGAGACAGCATTGGAAACCCTGGGGGACAGTTCTACTCTGTCCTGTAGGTTTGCTATGAGTCAGAACAGAACTGACAGAAAAGGGTTAATCTCTAATCAAGTGCTGAGAAATGTTAGGCATTCAGTCGTAATTTATTGAATGACTGAATCAACAAGTGAGTATATAAATAAATGGATGATTCCATGAATAAGTCAATTAAATTATTAATCAATGGATTCTTTTAGTTCTAAAAAGTACAAAAATGTATCCTTCACATGGCTACACAAAAGGTTATTCACTATCTATTTTAAGAAAATGCAATCCAAACAAAGATGCTGTGGAGAATATTCCTTGACACTTTCCAAATAGAAAAAGGAGTCAAATTATTACTTCTGTTTCTAAAAAAGATTATGTAGATGAGAAAATTTACTTACCTAGAAAATAAGTTTCAATAAGTTGAAGAATTTCCTTTAATATATAGAATTTTTTAAGTGCTAGTTTTGGAAATGCTTCCATACAATAAATATCTAAGGCATACATAACTACTATGTTTTATGATTAAGATAATTGAGGATATTAAGTTTCGAGGCAAGAGACAAACCAGATTTTACAGTCCAAAATTTTTTGTTTTTGGAAGTATGTTACTTTACCAGGTAGAAAGTAAGTTAGAACAGTTTGTTGGATAAATATAAAATTAGAATAATCAATTTATGTTTCAAATGTATAATGCTTTCAACCTATGGAAGTCTGAAACTTTTTACCTAATATAATATAGTAATAAAGGTTTATGGTGATGCTATGCAGAAACCATAAGTCCATTTTCAGAAGCCCTCAAACATCTAAATATACATGAAAAGAAACAAAGGCAGAATTTATGTTTATAGAGAGGCTGATCTATTTTCACAAAATTAAACATGTAATTCTTTTAAGTAAGTTATCAATAAATATGCTGTTTCCTGATGATGAATGACGAGTTAATGATGAAAAACCCTGATGTGTCTTGTTTGTGTAAATACAACTTCTTTTAATTTCTAGATTTTGACTAATTATCAAGAAGTTTTGTGCTTCAGGAGAAGATATTTTTGGTAACTTAAGTCTGGTATATAAAAACTATTTATATGAGATAAACTTTAATTTATTCAAAATATAGATACAAATGTTTTATATATGTAAATTAGAAAAAATGCTAATAACGTATGAATTGAACTCTAAATACTGCAGATTTTCTTCACTATCATGAGTTGCACACACTGATATCATTAATCCTTCAACTTTGCCTTTTAATCTGAACCACCAGAGTAGTAACATTTCAGTTCTAAAACCAAAGAAGCATAGGTTATATTCTCTAAATGTAAATATCTATAATCAGGACAAGGATAATGGTGACGTTGTTTCAAAAAACAAATTGTGGCTTCATGAGAAAGTATTCCAGTTAAAACTTAGAAAATGCTCTCAGAATGTCAATTATGTAAGGTATTCTAACTGATATGATTAAGGTGATTGCTTGGGTAATTCTCTAAAAATATTATGTACATTTAATTTTTAATAAAGAGAAGTATAGTAACAAAAACCTCATAACACAGTAAACTATTTTTACATGTTTTAAATTTGAAAATGTATATGTTGTCAGAGACAAACACTTCATTAGGATAAAATAATGAAAATAAAGGCCCCTTCCTCACTCTCCTTACGCCAGCAGTGAAGGATCCTTTGGTGATTCTCCATTTTTTTAATTTATATTTTTTCTCTATTTCCACCTATTTCTTTTTCTATCTTTATCTTTCTAGTTATCTTTTGTGTTTTATAAAAACAAAAGTTACAGCACACACATGATTTTCTATCTTTTCTTCACACTTAACAATACATCCCAGAGAGTTTTTTCTAGAGATTTAAAAAAATATGAAATAAAAATGGTTTTATTTCAAACTTTACCTAACTAAAAACATATTTTTCTATTTTTGTGGAGCAAAAATCTTCAGATCAGCTAACTCAGATATTTGTTAACAATGAGAAAATGTTTTAAAAAATAAAATTGTAGCCAAGAACTCAGATAAATATATGTCTTTAAATGTTTGTTGGTAGGATATTTAGTTTTTCTCTCAGCATTGCATTATTTTGATGAAACTATTTTTAAGTCCCTAGCAGCATTAGGGTTTAAGTTCCAGAGCTCAGTCTCTCACTTAAACTGATTTGCTGGGAAATCAAATCAGGGAAGAAAATTTTGAAACTATTATTGGGACTGGGAAATAAAGTGTTACTTAATTTATTCAATCGATTCAAAATATACATCCTGGGCTTTTCTCTACAGAAGGCAAGAGAGAAAACATTAGTTTGGTGGGGAAAGGTAAAAATATGTGTCTTTAATTCCACAGCAGTTTGTTGAAAAATCACTTTTTCAGTTACCTGACAATCCCCAACCCCCTCAATCACATCCATCCTGTCCTCTCTATCATATTATCCATTTGAATTTTCTTCAAATCACTTAAAGTTATATGAAAAGTTTTAGTTTTCCTCAGATAATTAACTTTTCACTCTTCATCTCTTTTTACAAAATACAGGTGTAATGAGATTAGGGACTTTTCTGTTTTGTTTATTACTCTAATATACTCCTAGCCTGTAGCAGCACTAAGTGTGTATCTTTTGAATCAATGAATCAATTAATGAGTGAGCATATCTTATTTAAATTGATCACAAGATTAAAGATTATTATTTAATTTTTACAGATGAAGGAAACATGTTTTTGGGTGAAGCTTGCTGTTAACTGTACAGGACAGACAAGTGATTGTGATAGGTCCCAAATGTCTAGCTTCCATTTCCTTCAGCCAAAGTTCTGGTGACTCACATATAGGAAAATGCATCTTGCCTAAAAATGTTTGGAACATATGCTATATGTGTCTAATATATGATCCTTATTTTAAAGCAGTTTGCAATTAGCTCATCTTCATGAAAATTTGATGAGATTCTTTGAAAACCAAAAGAACAATTGAATTGGGCAGAGGTTCTCTGTAACCGTTTGCCTGTTGAATGCAGCAAGTGTGCAAAGATCACAAAAAGGGAAGCAGATGGTTTGGTGAGAGAAACAGCACCTGTTAAACTTGGGCAGGTCTTCTGTGCTCTGTAAGAAGGAGATACAAAGCTTTCTCTCAGGATCGTTGAGAGATTTAGAAGTGATATGACACAGGACTCGGCAAAGTTTCATTTTATTATACATAGGTTGCCATGTATTGGAGCCAACTCAGCTGCAACTAACAATATCATATTACATGTATCCAGAAAGTATCTGACAGTACTATAAGTTCTAAAAATAATAGTTCAAAACAATAGTAATAGCAGTGTTTCTAAAGATAACAAGGGACGTTTTAAGGAACATTTATGACGTCCAGAGCACTTTCTTAAGTTTGTTATTCACACCATCACATCTAATCCTGACCACATGCTATGGGAGAGGGACCATTCTTCCCAGTTTGATAAAGATATCAAGACTGAATATATAGTAAAAATGCCAATTTCACACAGTGATTGAACCTTTTATTCTGACTCAGATAACTGGAAATCAGAGGTCTGTATCACTACAAATTACTACGCTTTTCCTCCCTATTCAACCAACCTCAAACAAATATCCAGAATATATGATCTGTTAGGTCAATTGTTTAAACATAAAGGGATAATATCTTGATAATGGGGGTAAAAAATTTACCCCTCTCTGCACCAAAAGCCATATAGGCAAATAAGTAGTGATAATCTTTCAGTGAAATGACAATTTATGAATTATTTAATATCAAATATGTATAAAGAACTTTACTAGATGCTGGGAGGTTACAAAGTTGTACAAGATACAATCCTTGAGGAAGTTATAAAGAACACGAAAGAAAAGACAAAGCAATGCTTCATTTCCTGTAAAACAATTTGTGAAACATTTCAAAAGAGTGATGAAAAGATATCATAGCCTTTGCTCAGGTTATCCATGAAGAATTCATATACAAGATGTTTGATAACTTCACCATGAAGGAGACAAGCCAAAATACATTTGAAAAAGTTGAGCAAAATTTGGAAGATCTATAATTTCAAACAAAGAAATTTGAAATACAATCATTTTAACCATGGATAGGTACTTGTCTGTGGTTCCAAATGACATAGCTATTATTATTGTTGCAGTTGTTTTTGTTATTAATGCTATTACTGTTGTTATTATGAGAGAATGAGAAGAGAATGTTACAAAAAAAAAAAAATGTTGAGGGGAATCAGAAAAGAAAAAAAAATTCAGGTTCCACAGATATGTCAAGGGGAAAGCGACTTAATACATCCACTGGTGAGTAAATCAAACAAATGATAGAAGAAGTAAGCAATTAGTCTAGGGTAAGGATATGGTGGCAACAATCAGCAATGTAATTAGTAATGTGGAAAAGATGATGTACATTCAGAGATTTTGTTGAAAATGTTAATGATAAAAAAGAGAAGAAAAGCAAAATTAGTAATTTAAGATGATAGAAATAAAAAAAACTAAGTTAATACTGTAAGATATCCTACTACATTTTTGTTGATATTTTGTTTTTCTGAAAGTAGAACAAAAGAAAGTTGGAAATTTTGGAACACTGAAGATAATGAGACAATATTAGGGGTGAGTTCAAGAGACTCGAAGGAATTGGAAGCAGGAACACTGCTGATGGAAAGATATCTCTCTCTTTACAATATACGCAAATGGCTAGAAAAATAATGGAAGAATAACAATTTAACAGAAAATGAGAAGCAGATTCAGTGTGGGATACAGGTATGAGGTAAGGAGGTTTTAATCAGCTTGAGGTATTGCAGTAAATAAAGTTCCAAATGATTTCAGTATTGTGTGTCATGGTCTTCGAAGACAAGACAGTGTTGACATTATTATACATACGGGACTACTTCTAGAAAGGAGATTATTTTCCCCAGTATTGTCTATACCCTCAAAATAAGAATGAAGACTGGAAAAACATCTAAAACATTTTACTCCAATTATCCAACAACATTACATTATCTCCACAGTTCCTTTAAAAAGCCAACTGTATCAATGTAATCTATATCTGTATTAATAAAAAAAAAAAAAGTTACAGCCCCGTTGACTGATACATGGTGATCCCATGTGTGTTAGGTTAGAAATGTGCTCCATAGGATTTTCAATGGCTGATTATTTTGAAGTAGATCACCAGGCCTTTCTTCTGAGGCACCTCTGGGTGGATTCAAACATTTACTCAACCAACAGGTTAACTGTTTGTGCCACCCAGGGACTCCATCTATTTTTTATCTATTTTGTCATTAGAAAATTACCTATTCATATGGAAATATATAAAAATATATATTATACACTTATAGTTGTTTTATTTATGAGAAAATGGTCATAATTTTCACTTCATTCCTAAAGTAGGAGCAGGAATACTATGGAAACTAGTAAAGCATTACATAATTTACCTTCCAAAATATTAGGTATATTAATAGGGATTAGGATTAGGAAGGGAGCAATAGAAAAACAATTGAAAGCCATCTTCTCATAATTTAATTCTTCTTGCGTTCAGAGCTTCTTTCATTGCCTCTCAGGTATGAGCTGCCTCACCCAGAGATGCTCATTTCCACCATAGTGATGGAATTTCTCCTGGTGGAGTTTTCTGATGTATGGGAACTGTGAGTTTTGCATGCTGTATCCTTCTCTCTGATGTATTTGGTGACTCTCATTGGGAATTTTCTGTTTGTCACCACCCTGGACAAGAGCCTTCACACATCCAAGTACTTCTTCCTCAAGAATCTCTCTTTCTTGGATGTATGCTACATTTCTGTAATGGTCCCTAATTCATGTGTTAACTCTCAGCTTGACAGCGGTGTCATTTCAAAGGCAGGGTGTGTAGCTCAGGTCTTCCTAGTGGTTTTCTTTGGATATGCGGAGCTGCTGTTCCTCACCTTCATGGCCCAAGACTGCTATGTGGGCATCTGCCAGCCTCTCCACTAACCTGTGTTCATAAACCCTTACGTCTGTATCCACATGACACTGGCTTCCATCCTCAGTGGTCTGGTCAACTCAGGATTCCACACAGGCACACCTTCAGGTTACCCTTTTGTTAGTCCAATGTTATTCATCAGTTTTTCTGTGACATGCCTTCTCTACTGAAGCTCTCCTGCTCTGACACCTTCTGCAATGAGATCATAAGCATTGCCTCTGGTCTGGTGATTAGTGGACCCTCTATCATCTTTATCATCGGGACTTATATTCACATATTTTCTACTGTGCTCAAGTTCTCAAGTGGAGAAGACAGAGAAAAGGACTTTGCCACTTGCATCCCTCATATACTTGTGATGTCGGTCTTCCTTAGCTCAAGCTTCTATGTGTACCTAAGGTCATCTGGAATCTCTGCAACCATCCAACATATGGTCCTTTCTGTGTTCTATTCCATAATTCCCCCTCTCTTCTACCTGATTATCTATAGTCTTAGAAATGAACAAATAAAATGTGCCATCAGAAAAATCATGAAAAAAAATTTATTCAGGAAATTGCTTAGGCTCACCAGAAATTATTAGTTGAAATTCATGTTTTCAGCAATAAATTGAGATTATATATTGGAATTTTTTGGAAGTACTTTATGTAAATTTAATATATAACTTTATTAACATATATAATTTATCAAAATCTTTACTTTCTAGGGTTTTGAATGATTTGAATTGACAATTGTTACGAATAAGCAATCCCCAGTCATAAATGTATGAGAAGTTAAAAGCTCCCACTAAATGTTTCAGTCTTAAAAAGCTTAAAATGTTATCCTTAGCAAAAATTTATTTTGAACTTTATCTTCTGTATTTTTCCATGCTTAAAATATTGATAAACCTGGAAAGAATACTGTCAATTTATTTTGAAATGCCTCATTTTGTATTATAGAAGAAATAAAAACATTGAGTCATTTATTCATTCACAAAATAATTATGAAAATATATGTTCTTTTGAGGACCATAAAAATATCACTAAAAGGTATGCTGTAAAAAGAGAAGTGGGTTTGGTTGGGGGAGTGTTTGTGTATGACAGGATCAAAAATACTTCACACTGCTTCTCTTATATGGTATGGAAAATATGCAGATAAGTTATACTTATAATCAGACCAAAATTTACTGAATTTTATATGTAAAAAAGATGAAATGTAAAATGTTTTGGTTATACGTATGTATATATATATATATATATATATACACATATATATATATAAAACCAAATATATATACATATATATTACTTGTTTTTATGCTTTAATCATTATTTTCTAGGTTAATTAAGGGAATTCAAAATTTTATATTCCTAGTTATTATTATATGCTTATCCATAGATCTGAAGAATTTTTTGTGGTATAGTAGTTAAGCTCTCGGCTGCTAACTGAAACGTCAGCAGTTCAAACCCACAAGCTGAAATCCAAATACCTATTTTGAAAATCAGGGTTAAGAATCAACAATGTAAAATATATATTGCAAAAGAGATTCTAATATGTATTGTGACATCAGGGAGAGTTACATAATAAAAAAGACAAAGCATCCATGTGAAAAGAAGCTCTGACATACATTTGAAAAGAAAGGGAGTCATAACAGTTTTAACAATTAGAAAACTTAACACAAAATCATTTTAAGTATAAAAATGTAGATTTCCCTAGTCAAGGGACTGTTACTTAGAGGAAGAAAATATAAAGGACTGTACACCAATTCTTTATGTGTTTACGTATCATTTCTGCTCACATATTATTGGCTGAATAAATCCATACCATACCTACTGTCAAGCAATGGGAGGTGGGCAATCTCCCACCACGTGGTGAAAGGAAGAACAGTAAAGCCAATGAGCACTATGAATGGTCTACATCTCCTTGACTAAAAGGATAATTTTTCAGACTCTGAATGCCTTGTTTCTCATATGATTATTATTAGCATTATGATACAATGCACATATTCTTTATCCACACATCATAAACAGAAATTTCAATCCATAATTGCCATAACATTTGTGGCAACAATTGTGCAAAATTTCTTAAATTGATTTATCTTATGTAATACTTCAACAGCAGCATATGGTTGATAATAATATTTCTTCATTTTATAGAAAAGTGTCTGGATTTTGAAAACAACATGAGTTTGTCAAAGGCACTCAGGAAACAGCCTCACCTTGGATTCTAGCCATCATCTATTGCACAATAAAGGTTTTGGAAAGTTTCATTGAGCCTAATAAAGTTTATATTTTAATTATGCCAATAATTGTTGTATGAAGCCCATGGGTGTCAGGTAAAAGTTAAAACTATAAAACTCACTTCACTACATGCTGTTTAAAGTAAAGTTTTAAGGAAGCAAGGAAGTGTAAGTATCCTTACTTTCAATGAACTGAGTGTCACTGCTGAGTTAATGATTTCTATTTAATAAATATAACCAACAAACTTTCGTAATAAATATTTGTGCACAGTACTGTGAATGTAATTAATGCTACTGAATTGTACACTTAAAAATGGGTAAAATGAGATGTCACATATTATATATATTTTACTACATTTAAAAGAGAAACTATTGTCAGAAATTTTTTTTTAAAAATAGTTAAATTGGTTTTAAAAAAGCAGTTTTGGCAGTGGAAGTGGTTATGCCAAAAAGTCTTAATATGGGAAAATGAATGCTATAGACAATTCTCAGAAAGGTAAGATATGCTTTGGGAAGTCTTATCATTGGTGTCCATAACTTTTTATTATATACTCCAGATCTGCACATCGTTTTCCTCCCATGTATTGTTAATAGAACGTTTTTGAAGTTTCTTTATGGAACCCCTCCTTATTCTTCAAAGAACAAAAACAGCTGCTATTGCTTTTACTCTCATGATACATGTGGAAATTATTTTATTTTTTTTAAGTTGGGAATGAACTGCTATGAATCCCAAGCAATAAAATATGTCACAGCTTTCTCCAAAGAAGAAAAAAAATTATACTCGGATAATACAAACACATGGCAAATATTAAATACGTTAAGCCCAAAAGTATAGAGATGAAAAGGGGATATAGTAAAAGATACAGTAAAAAATATTTTCTCAAAAAAGCATATTTAAAAAAATTCTTACTAACAAATTTTGAAATCTTGGATAAAATGGTTTAGTTATAAAAACTGACTCAAAAAATGAATGAAAATGTGTGAAATGGGTATACGTACATCTTAGTTGTCTAGTGTGGCTGTAACAAATAGATGGCTTTAACAAACAGAAATTTATTCTCTCAAAGCATAGGAGACTAGAGTTTGAATTCAGTGAGCCAGCTCCAGGGGAAGGCTTTCTCTTTTTGTTGGCTCTGAGGGAAGGTCCTTGTCATCAATTTTCCCTTAGGTCTAAGAGTTTCTCAACGCAGGGACCCTGGGTCCAAAGGACATACTGTGCTCCTGGCACTTCTTTCTTGGTGGTATGAGGTCCCTCTCCTCTTTGCTCATTTCTCTCCTTTATATTTTAAAAGAGATTGGCTGAAGCTACAACTTAAACCTGCAGATTGAGTCCTGATTTGTTAACATACTGCCTCTAATCATGCCTCATTAACATCATAGAGGTTAGAATTTACAGCAAATTGGGTGATTACATCAGATCAAAAAATGGAGTAAAACCATACAATACTGGGACTCATAGCCTAGATAAGTTGGCACACATTTTGGGGGGACACAATTCAATCCATAACAACATATAACATAACATTAAATTAAATTAATTCAGTCATTAAAATCTTCAAAAAAAAAAAAGAAAAAATCAGACTAAGTTGTGTCTATCACCCATCATCCCACTGCCGTTGATTCTGATTCATAGCGACCCTGCAGATAAGACCCAAAATCACAAATAATATTAAAAGATGCAATATTGTTCAAGTAATTTTATTAAGCTAGACAAATTTTGATATCTAAACTCCACAAGAACATTTTGGGAGATATCTGGCTTTCTCAATTGTGAATAAAAATGACAAAATGGAAATCAAAATGTCTGTAAATAAAATATAATAAGTAATTAGAAAATAAACAAACAATAAAAGATAATATTTTGGGAGTCATCCATGAATGCTGGGTTCCAAGAGAAAATATTCTTCTTGAAATTATATATTTCTGTATAACAATCATCCCAAAATGTGGTTTTAAACAATACAATAATTTTATTATCTCTCGTAATTTTTATGATTCACGAATTCAAGAAGAACTCAGCTGGGAGAGTCTAGCTCAGAGTCTCCCATGTGGTCAAATGATGGCTGCCACTGGAATAGCAAGGGTCTGAAGCAGTTGGGGGCAGCCTGAATATCTATTTATCTCCTTGTAATCTCTGTAGGTGGTTAAATGTGCTTCCTCACAGCATGGAAACCTCAGGGCAGTAACTGTTTATATGAGGGCTGAAATATTAAAGAAAAAGTATTTCCAAAAGAACAAAGTAAAAATGCAGTGTTATAGATTGAATCATGTAACCAAAAAATATGTGTTGGAATCCTAACCCCTTTACCTGTGGACGTAGTCGCATTTGAGAATACGGTTTTACTAGCAGGTCACAGAACTCAAAAAATTCATTATACTCCTCATTACTGTTTACTACAGTGAAAGTATATAGATGAAAATAGTCCAATGGAAGGGGCACATAAGGGCAGGGCCCAGGAGAGTTCCAAGCATGAGCTTCTATTTGTCCTGTCTCAGTGGAGTCATGCTTCTTCCAGCAATAATGGTGGCAGCAGGCATGGAGTACTGTCAACCAGGGAAGCTCACTGAAGCCGTGGTATTCAGAGTTTTTACTGGGACTTATAAGGTTGACCAGCCTCTCCAGTATTCAGTCTGATATCACATGCTCCAAACCTCCCCACAATAAATCACTTTTTTAGCATTGACTGGTGTGGCCCAAAGCCCCAGATAAACAAACACTCTTATCAGGTAGGATTCAAGTGCTTACAGGTTACCTTCCAGGAGTTAAGCGCACAGGACAGACCTCTATTTGTACAAGGTTAACCCTTTACTGCACAGTTCCAATACAAATAGACCATTGGAACAGTACTGAGATCTGAAAACCTAACTTAGTCTATACAGAAACTTAGTACCTAATAAAGGAGGAATTACATGTCAAATACACACCAAAAAATGCTATGAGCTGGTGTGGAAAACTTGCTCATTACTTAGGGAAAAACAAAATCTGTTTCCATTTAAACATGTATATAAATTGGACTTATAGTATAGAATTATGTGAACATTATTTAAAATAATTTATTTCTGATAAAAAGGAAAGGATAGATTTCTTAATAATAAAAGATTTATAACATATAATTAAATTATATGAAAATTAAGAATATTTATTTAGTAAACTGCATCATGATACACACTGATACAGATTGAATGAAGTTATTTTCCATGACTAAAACCATCAAACCACTTACATCTAAAATAATAAAGGAACTCTTGCACATTAAAAGGCTGTAAAATTAAACCAGGCAACATTCATTTAGAGAGTTGCCCAGCTTCATTATCAATCAATGAAATGGCAATAAAGCAATAATAAAATATCACTTTGCACCAAATAGAGTAGCAAAACTTCAGAAGCAGGACAATACTAAGTGGTGGCAAAGATATGGGAAAATAAGACTTCTCAGAAATATATTTGGGTATGTGGTCTGATCTGGATATTCCAGAAGCTGATCTGCTGGTATTTCCTTAATTTATATTTGCATGTAAGTTAGGACTCACCAATTCTGCTCCTGGCTATATACCCCTAAGAGAATTCTAACAAAGATCCAAAATTAGTAAAAAATCTAGATAATTCAGAAATTGTTTTTAGTTATGAATACCAAGTTCTCTAAAATATGTGACTTAATCACAAAATATGTTTACATGTTAAAAAAAAATAAAGAAGCCTAGGTTTAAGTAGCTTGAAAATAACATAGGACTCAAAGTCCTCAGAGAACCAGACATGCTGCAATTACAGTGTAAATCACAAAAGTTGTTAAAGAAACTGAAAAACTAATTCTAACATTTATATGGAAGATAACGTATAAGGAATGCTTACTAAATATACAAAAACATAAAACTGTAAAAACAAGAGATAATACTTTCAGTGACATTAAGATTTATTTTTAAGATGTAGAAATAAAAACAAAAGATATTAGTATAATAAATAAATGAATTGATTTAAGGAATCCTGAAACAGATATTCTTATAGATAGGAATCTGGTAAATGGTATTAGAAGACATTATAAATCATTGTAGAAGAGTCCAACCCAAGACATGGTGTCAGTAAAACTGAAAAAAATATGAAGCAATATTCTTATATCTTTGTTTTCAAAAATGATAAATTGAGAATGGTTTATTTTTTCAATGGAATTAATTGAAGGGGGGACCAGAATAGCTAATAAATACATGAAACAACTCACAAAATTAGTAAAGAAAATGCATATTAATACAATATGAAATAATTTTTCACAAAATAGGCTCACAAATTTGAAAAAAAAGAAGCAATAACAAGTGATTTTTCAAATATAAGAGAATTCTCTGTTTACATACCTAGTGAGAATGTAAAATAGTAACAGCATTCTTGCATGCGATTATGAAGTAATTTTGAAACCCAACCATTTTCCTTCTGTCATATTCTTCTTACACAAAGCCTAGATTGGGAGCATCATTAACAAGATGGAGAGTTACTTACAAGCTGAAATAGATATTAAAGGAACAATAGACTCAGTGGGTAATAAAAAATAAATAAATAAATAATCGGTTGCTGTGGAGTCGATTCCTACCCATAGCGACCCTATAGGATAGAGTAGAACTACCTCATAGAGTTTCCAAGAAGTGGCTGGTGGATTTGAACTGCCGACCTTTCAGTGAGCAGCCGAGCTCTGAACCACTGTGCCACCAGCGCTCCCAGTGAGCGATAATGTGTTCAAAATTGAGCACAAGGAATAAGAGGTAAAGAAGGAATATCAATGTATATATAATTGGTAGGCATTTGGTAGCACCTGAGATTCAGAAAAAAAAAGAATTGGGTGAAGATATACAGACGCAGTGATCGTAAGTATGTTCCAGATAGAAAGAGAAGATCCAATCTGAATATACTGAGAAAAACAATTAATTCATGGACAGAAAACTAACCCGGTATGCAGTGCCTGAGGATGAGTGACAAGACGATTAGTAGCAGAACAAGAAAAGAGTTATCATAAATGGCAATTTTTCAAAAAAGAGTAATTGACAATAGTGCTGAAATCTCAAGTACAGGAAGCTCAAGTGGAATGACACCCAAATGAGACAACTGAATCAGCAGTTTGAAAATAACTGAACTTTAACAGAGTTGTATTTTGAAGTAATTAAGACCAAAGTCCTATCTGTATCTTAATTTATTTTATTTTAAAATGAAGAACCTAACTGCCTGTTTATCAACTAAACTGATGGAATTAGTAAAGTTTGAAAATATAAGAGTCAAAATGGAGTCATTATAATATTAACAAGCCAGGAAATAGAAAATGAAAAAATCAAGATTTTATATTATTAATCACGAAGGTGAAATAAATTTTTTTCTTTTTTTTTTTTAATGTATTTCAGGTGAAGGTTTACAGAAAAAATAGTTTCTCATTAAACAGTAGTACACATATTGTTTTATGACATTGGTTAACAACCCCAAGACATGTCAACCCTCTCCCTTCTCGACCTTTTTTTTTTGGTGAAAATATACATAGCCAAAGATACACCATTTCAAAAATTTCTACATGCACAGTTCAGTGACATCGACTACGCTCTTCCAATTGTGCTGTTATTCTCAATTTAGATAAAAGTTTACAGAACAAAATAGTTTCTCATTAGACAGTTAGTATACATGTTGCCTTTATGACGATGGTTAACAACCTCACTACACATCAACACTATCCTTACTCAACCTTGGGTTCCCTATCACCAGCTTTCCTGTCCCCTTCTGCCTTCTAGTCCTTGTCCCTGGACTGCTGTGCCTCGTTAGTCCCGTTTTCTTTTATGGGGCTGTCTAATCCCCAGCTGAACAGTGAACCTCGGAAGTGACTTAACCACTGAGATAAAAGGGTGTCTGGGGGCCATACTCTCGGGGTTTCTCCAGTCTCTTTCAGGCCAGTAAATCTGGTATTTTTTTTGTGTGTGTTAGAATTTTGTTCTACATCCTTCTCCAGCTCTGTCCAGAACCCTCTGTTGTGATCCCGGTCAGAGCAGTCAGTGGTGTTAGCAGGGCATCATCTAGCTGTACTGGACTCAGTCTGGTGGAGGGCTTTGTAGCTGTGGTCCATTAGTCCTTTGTACTAATCTTTTCCTTGTGTCCTGTTCTCTTCATTCTCCCTTGCTCCCCAAGGGGTGAGACCAGTGGAGTATCATAGATGGCTGCTCACAGGCTTTTAAGACCCCAGACGCTACTCAACAAGGTAGAAATTAGAGCATTGTCTTTATAAACTGTGTTATGACAACTGAGCTAGACGTTCCACGAGACCATGGTCCCCAGAGCCCTCCGCCCAGCAATTCAGTCCCTCAGGGAGTTTAGATGTGTCTATGGAGCTACCATGACCTTTCCTTGTAAAAGTTGTGCTGGTTTCCCATGTATTGTGTACTGTCTCACCCTTCACCCAAGATACAACTTATCTATTGCCTATTTAGTATTCCCCACCCCCACCCCTCCCATCCCTGGTAACCAACAAAGATCATTACTTTTTGTATATAAAGTTTTTCATGGGTTTTTACAATAGAGGTCTCAAACAATATTTGTCCTTTTGTGGTTGACTTATTTCACTCAGCATAATGTCCTCCAGTTTCATCCATGTTATGAGATGCTTCACAGATTTATCATTGTTCTTTCTCGTTGCATAGTACTCCATT
>NW_004444226.1:1009937-1011003 GCF_000243295.1 Trichechus manatus latirostris
TGGCCTTGGAGAGGGAACAAATAAGCTACTGGCCCCCTCTGCCAGGAACACAGGGTTGGCACAGCTCCTTCGCTAGGCACAGGTATAAGGGGAACATAGATTCTGAGTGCATTACACACCTGTATAGACTTGTGGGGACCCATCTCAACAGCGTTAGCCCTCACTAACACAATATCACAAGACGAACATCTGAAGTTTAACTTCAACTGCTTCAGCAGTGAACTGGCAGATATGTGACCCTCAAAACAGCCCTGCCCCTTAAGTAGGCACTTTTATTGATCTTCAGTGTGGGCTTGAGGACTGATGGGATCACCTAAAGCTCCTAGTCACCTGCTACAGGGGTCCAAGAATAAGTGCTGCCCCCAAGTATTTTCAGCCAACAAAATAGGGTGCTCGTAGTCCAGCTGCAAAACTTACCTACCTACTCAGTCTAGGGAGTAGGGACAAACTTTCCTTTCAGACACTCAGGGGCAACTGCCAGCCCCCTGTCTTGCTCAGCCTGTGACCCCCCTACTGCAGCTAGTTACCAGTGATTACCCCAATCACCCATGCCTCTCTGAGACTGTAGGTGAGACCCTGAACCACACACTTGGTGACCGACTGCCTGGACACCTGCGCTGAACCCATATAGGAAAATTTAATGGACTCTTGTGTGTACATACATTTTTATTTACAGAAATAACTACCTGGTGACAGGAGGTTAGAGATTCAAAGGTGTCAAAAATCAAACTAGTGCACACAAGCAGCCTAATTGGGCATATCAAAACAAAACAAAACAAGAAGCTAGGTCTCACTAAACAAATATAAAATAAAATCACAATAAATTATTGATGGCTCAGAGACAACAGTCAATATCAGATCACATAAAGAGGCAGCCCATGATGGCTTCAGCAAGCTCCCAAAATAAAGAATCAATAAATTCTCTGGAGGAAGAGAAATTCTTGGAATTACCAGAGGTGGAATACAAAAGATTAATATACAGAACTCTTCTAGAAATTAGAAAGCAAATTCTACAAAATGCAAAAATATCCAGGGAACATACAGACAAAGTAGTAGCGGAACTTAA
>NW_004444226.1:1013753-1015655 GCF_000243295.1 Trichechus manatus latirostris
CATAACCCTGATACCAAAACCAGGTAAAGACACCACAAGAAAAGAAAATTACAGACCGATATCCCTCAGGAACATTGAAGCAAAAATCCTCAACAAAATTTTAGCCAACAGAATTCAGCAACATATCAAAAAAAAATTCACCATGACCAAGTGGGGTTTATACCAGGTATACAGGGATGGTTCAACATTAGAAAAACAAAGTAATCCACCACATAAATAAAACAAAAGA
Source organism: Trichechus manatus latirostris (assembly GCF_000243295.1). Taxonomy (NCBI): domain Eukaryota; kingdom Metazoa; phylum Chordata; class Mammalia; order Sirenia; family Trichechidae; genus Trichechus; species Trichechus manatus. The sequence continues at coordinate 1,013,983 of NW_004444226.1, forward strand.
CAAGAACCGCATGATCTTATCAATCAATGCAGAAAAGGCATTCAGCAAAGTCCAACACTCATTCATGATAAAAACTCTCAATAAAATAAGAATAGAAGGGAAATTCCTCAGTATAATTAAGAGCATTTATGCAAAGCCAACAGCCAACATCAGCCTAAATGGAGAGACTTTGAAAGCATTCTCCTTGAGAACAGGAACCTGACAAGGAAACCCTCTATCACCACTATTATTCAACATTGTGCCAAAGGTCCTAGCCAGAGCAATTAGGTTAGAAAAAGAAATAAAGTGCATCCAAATAGGTAGGGAAGAAGTCAAAATATCTCTACTTGCAGATGATATGATCTTATACACAGAAAACCCCAAAGAATCCACAAGAAAACTTCTGGAACTAATAGAAGATTTCAGCAAAGTTTCAGGATACAAGATAAACATACAAAAATCAATTTGATTCCTTTACGCCAACAAAGGGAACCTTGAAGAGGAAATCACCAAATCAATACCATTTACAATAGCTCCCAACAAGATAAAATACAGAGGGATAAATCTAACCAGAGATGTAAAAGATCTTTACAGATAAAACTACAAGACACTACTGCAAGAAACTAAAAGAGACCTGCATAAGTGAAAAAAATATACCTTGCTCATGGATAGGTAAACTCAACATAGTGAAAATGTCAATTCTACCCAAAGCAATCTACAGATACAATGCAATCGTGATCCAAATTCCACCAACATTTTTTAATGAGATGGAGAAACAAATCACCAACTACATATGGAAAGGGAAGAGGCCCCAAATAAATAAAGCATTACTTAAGAAGAACAAAGTGAGAGGCCTTACACGACCTGATTTTAAGACCTATTATACTGCCACGGTAGTCAAGACAGCCTGGTACTGGTACAACAACAGATACATAGACCAATGGAACAGAGTTGAGAAGCCGGATATAACCTCATTCACCTATAAGCAGCTAAGATTTGACAAAGGCACAAAGTCCATTAATTGGGGAAAAGGGAGTCTTTTCAACAAATGGTGCTGGCATAACTGGATATGTATATGCAAAAAAATGAAACAAGACCCATACCTCACACCATGTACAAAAACTAACTCAAAATGGATCAAAGACTTAAATATAAAATCAAAAACGATAAATATCACGCAAGAAAAAGTAGGGACAATGCTAGGAGCCCTAATACATGGCATAAACACAATACGAACCATAAGTAACAATGCACAAGCACCAGAAGAGAGACTCGATAAATGGGAGCTCTTAAAAATCAAACACTTATGCTCATCAAAAGACTTCACTAAAAGAGTCAAAAGACAACCTACAGACTGGGAAAAAAATTTTGGCTATGAAAAATCCGATCAGCGTTTAATCTCTAAAATCTACAAGACACTGCAACAACTCTACAACAAAAAGACAAATAACCCAATTAAAAAATGGGCAAAGGATATGAACAGGCACTTCACCAAAGAAGATATTCAGGCATAGTGATTAATAGGGTCACTATGAGTCAGACACAGGAAGAAACGCTCATGACCATTAGCTGTTAGAGAAATGCAGATCAAAACTACAATGAGATATCATCTCACTCCAACAAGGCTAGCTTTAATCCAAAAAAACACAAAATAACAAATGCTGGAGAGGTTGTGGAGAGACTGGAACACTTAT
>NW_004444226.1:1016782-1028881 GCF_000243295.1 Trichechus manatus latirostris
AAAGGGGCAGCTTCTGTTCAGAGGTGAGATGCGAAGGCAGAGAGGGTTAGGAGCTGGTTGAAATGTTCATGGGGAATCAGGGGCGGAGGGGAGGAGCGTGCTGTCGCAGAATGGAGTGAACTGTTGGAGTCTCATAACAATGTATGTAAAAAAAAAATTTTGTATGGGAGACTAAAAAAAAAGAATGATGTAGGCTGTTGGTTTTGCATAGATGCCCTTTATTATATTGAGAAATTTCCAAGAAGGTGAGATAATTTTTAATTTGCTATTAAATACCAATAAAAATCATTTCAAGATAGGGAACTAATTCTATATGAGGACCTGGGAGAAAAAGTGGATGAGAACACATACTGCTATAATTAAAGACTAGGGACTGACTTCCCTGTAGGGATTGCAAATTTAAATCACAGATAACAAAATTTGGTTGCATAGGTGTTCTCTAGAAATTTAAATGTTTTCAGTAATTCAGTAAAAGGATCATGTCTTCTTGGGAATATCCAGAATGTAAGACTGAGGAAGAAGGTATACATTTCAAATCATTTAGGCATTATGGAGTCTAACCAGATGGAACCATATTTTATTCAAAACCTGAGTATTAGAAATTTTGTTATTTAAAAATCTTATAAACTGGGAGGTAATTTTTCACATTGATCTGCAAAATTACTCTAATCTGTAAAATTAGAATAATGAGTCTTATATTCACCACAGGGTTTTCTGAAGATTAAATAAAATAGTAAATTTGGGATGCTAAGTGAATGTAAACAAATATTTAAAGCAATGTAAACCCACTGCCATTAAGTAGATTTTGACTCATAGCATCTTTCTCCCACAGAGTGACTAGCAGGTTAGAACTCCTGATCTATTCGTTAGCAGCCAACCAGGGCTCCTTTTTAAGCAGTGCAATATATACTAATTTAAGAAATATCTCAACTCATCTAGTGAATCTGGTCTATTCATCCATGCTTTCAAACACTTATGGGGATGTTATAGACTCTACTAATGTGTAAATCACTCTTTTTTCGTAAAGAACATATTAAAAAAAAAAAAAAACAAGCATATGTGTTACCAATCTGGAGACAACAATCTATTAAGGAAAATCTAATATTTTCAGAAATAATTATAAATAAATAACAGCAGAGCTCACTGCAAGTTTGCAAAATAAAATGTGTGAAAACGATGTGAGTGATGATGGCAATGTACATCTGATGGATGAATTCTGTGAGCCTATGCATTTGATAATAAATTTATAAAAAAATAACTCATTCAGTCTTTACAACAACCGTGCGAGAGATCAGAAAAATAAAAGGAAAATCTCAGAGAGGTTAATTAACTTGCCTGCTGACACAGGAGTTCGTATTAGAGTAAATCAGGTTTGTCTGATCTGAAGGTCTATGATATTGTCCTTCCCCCTGCCTTTTGTATAGAACAGAGGTAGAAAACACAATTCTTCTCTGAGTTCAGTGTATGGAGAGCTGGATATACAGAAAGAGGCATGAAAAAGATGACATGTGTTAGAACTTGAATGAGAGAGATGAGTTACAGAGGAAAGAAGAGTAGGAAAGAAGTCATTCCAAGTAAGAGAAATCTCTTGAGAAAAGACCTAACCTCAGACATGTTTATTGTACTGTTGGGGGTTGTAAGTAGCACTACACACGGTTTGTATTGTGAAATGGAGTGCAGATGACTTGAAATAGAGGATTGAGTGACCTCTGCAACTACTTCCAAACAAGATAAATGAGATTAAGGCCTGTTTTGTAGAAGATCAGAGCTATTGAACAATTTTGAAAAGGAGAGTGATTATATCAAATGATGCTTTGAGAAAAACCCAAAAGTACTATGTTAGATGGACAAAGAATAGATGACTAATTTTTTCCATAATGTCAGGGGCTACAGGTGCAAATAAGAAGGATGTTTCAGAAGCATTAATGTGACTAATAAAGTGTATCAGCAATCCTTTCTGGAGAGGTGGTTTGAAGGTTCTATCTAGAGGCAAGGGGATGGATTAGATGAATGATTTCTAAGTTTTGGCAAGAACAGTTTTTCATGCCATTTTTGCTTGTAAAAGAGCTGCCTGGTTTTTCCTTTTTGTTAGAGGTGATGACATGATTGATCTATTCGAAAAATCCACCACACCTAGGACAGACACTGTGCTCATGATCCCAACTAACATTGAATCACCTCCCTCTTGTCTCATTTTTCTTGTCCTTATTCCTTACTCTTCTTAGGTTCTCTCCAACTCCAATCTTTTGTTGTTGTTGTTTAGCCTGACTGTCTTTCAATATTGCATTGTTGTGCACTATGCTTCCTCACTCAATATGAATCCCTTTCATTCCTCTTCCCACCCCACTTTTTCCAATTTCCCATTCCTCAGCATGTTTTTGTACCACTATTTTTCAGCCTGTAAGTATAAGTAACACTGATTGTTTAGCTACAGTTGTGTATTAGGTTTCTTTTAGATATTTGGGTCAAATGAAGGGTCTAAATCCATAGCCTGAGGAACTGGATGAGAATTTATGATATGCATAAGCTTGTGAGGAAATGATTACACAACTTATATATCAATGAAGTAATGTGCATTATGGTTTGAAATGCATTGTTCTAAAGTCAATTTCAATCCCTCATGCTATCTATAACTAAAATCATCCTTCTTGGTCTCAGATCACTGACTTTCCCTAAGACATTACTTACATGTGGTTTATGTGGAGAAGCTTGAGATGACACTATTGAAATAACTGCCTTAACAGCCATGCAACTCTGTTTATTCTGGTGCCCTTTGATGGGACAGTAAAAGGAATGAGAACTTTTTGTGGGATTGGCTTGACCAAAAAGTTTGATAATACAATACAACAATGTAATATAACATCATGTAACATAAATGTATTCAGCTACGGATGTTCAGCTTTAAGCAATAAGAAACCTGGGGGAAAAACAAGAGGAATACATTGGCTGCACATCCTCCACCTAGTACACTGTGAATGTTGCATTTATCTACTGGGAACCAACAATTCAAAACTGTACACCAACTTGAATTTATCAAGATGCCATTAACAGAGTGATACGGACTGGCTAATCTTCATCAGTTCTACACTGCTATTCTTCAAGAAGATCTGATGTGGGCTAAGATAAAGTTATAATTTTACCTATGTAGACACACTGTGAAAAGGCATAAATTTAAAATATGCTGGAGATTGTTGGTAACAAAGGGGTTGGGAAATGAATCCATAAGCATTAACTGGGAAGAGAAATATAATCTATATATAGAGTGAGATCTTATCCTTAACAATAGGATTTCAGCCAGCAAGCGTGCTAAAATATTTCAGTCTTAATTAATGTTTTCCTCGCCCTGGGGTAGAGGATGAAGTGCATAAATGATAAATCTGCATAAGGATAAAGAATAGAGGAAGAGTTTAGGAAGCCTTAATTAGCTGTTGTGTGCAGGAAGAGTGGAAAAAGGAAAAGAAATCTGAAAAAAAAAAAAAAAAAAAAAAGTGAAGGAGCATGTGATACAACTGTCCACTCAATAGAGGTTATGTTTCTGGATAAGCACTGCAAATGTAAGAAGCATTTCCAAGACAATTTAAAACTGATTAGAAATGTAAGATATAGTGAAGGAAAGATTTTATACTCCTGAGTTAGGATTGTTGAGTTGCAAATTTACACAATTTGTGAATACTACACAGGTAAGTATTGGGAGGACAAAATGGTGGACAAGATAGGATACGTCCACAATTTGTTCACAGGGTAGTAAGGCACATACAAATTACAAAATTATTACTCTGAAATATGGTATATACCAATATAAAGAGTTACATGTAAAAATTTTAGGGAGGGCTTATCATTTAAGATCATTGAGAATGCAGAGATAAATTAATTTAAAGAAATATTTATAGGAAGGAGTAATCAGCAGATTAGAGATGTCAAGAAATATTCATGTGAGAGACTGTAGATGGAAGCCTGTGGGTAAATAAAACAAATCCCCAGCCCAAATATGTGAATGGAAGTCCTGTGATGGGGCTTGGAACAAATCTTCCCCAGTAATGGTGGAGAGTGCCTTGAAATCTTCTGGTTAGAATGGATGAGAATAAAATCTATAGCAAGTATAGTGAGATTAAGTGAAGGACTCTTAATGAAAGTGATGCCTACCCGACTCTCCCTCACCTCCACAAGCAACAGAAATATCTGAAGGCCTTTTGGAATTAAAGTGTCAATGCTGCATGGGGAGTGTGAAAGCAATTACATAGACGTAGGCAGCTTGCTGAAAATGAAGAGGACTTGAAGATCAAAGACTACAGCCTTCAGTATGGATTACACCTCAACATAAAGAAAACAAAAATCCTCACAACTGGACCAATAAGCAACATCATGATAAATGGAAAAAAGATTGAAGTTGTCAAGAATTTCATTTTACTTGGATCCACAATCAATACCCATGGAAACAGCAGTCAAGAAATCAAACTATATATTGCATTGGACAAATTTGCTGCAAAAGACCTCTTTAAAGTGTTGAAAAACATAGATGTCATTTTGAGGACTAAGGTGCACCTGACAGAAGCCATACTATTTTCAATCTTCTCATATGCATATAAAACTGGACAATGAATAAGGAAGACCGAAGAAGATTGATGAATTCGAATTATGGTATTGGCGAAGAATATGGAATATACCATGGACTGCCAGAAGAATGAACAAATCTGTCTTGGAAGGAGTACAGCCAGAATGTTCCTTGGAAGCCATGTACTTTGGACATGTTATCAGGTGCAATCAGTCCCTGGAAAAGGATATCATGGTTGGTAATATAGACAGTCAGTGAAGAAAGGGAAGCCCTCAACAAGATGGATTAACACAATGTCTGCAACAAAGGGCTCAAACATAGCAATGATTTTGACAATGGCATAGGACCAGGCAATGTTGAGTTCTGTTGCACCTAGGGTCACTATGAGTCAGAAATGATTGGACCACACCTTACAACAACAACAACAGGCAGCCCAGGTACACCTACCTCTTTTAGATCCTGGCTATAGCTGTTAACAATTGGTTTCTCATTGCTGCAACATAAAGCTTAGCCTGTCATTCATGTACAGAGTTCCTAAGTTATCCTATTGCTTTTCTGAAGGATGCCAGGAAAACAGTATGGCAACTGAATAACAAAATAAAAAACATCAGAGTTCCCTATGATGAACACACACATTGATTCAACAACAATCTATTGAATACTACTCATTGCATCTCTACCTCTGTGGAAATCACATCCTAATAAGAGAGATTATCACATTATATCAAATATCATTATGGTGGTGATTACATCATTACATAGCTACCAAACTACATAGTAACTGCCAAACCACTGAAAATCACAGCCCAGCCAAGTTGATACACCACCTTAAACATCACTGTCCACCTCTTTACAACTTGGCGCCCAGACATATTTCCCTAAACCATACACAATCTCTAAATAAAGAAAATAATAAAGTCATACTTGCACCTAACTTGATTCAACTCAAGCAAACAACCCTGTTTACTAGCCCTGTTTACATCTTATATTTTATAATTGAATAAAACCAGAATATTTGGTACCAAGAGGGAGGTGTTGCTCTAACACATACCAACAATGTGGAAGAGGTTTTGGAATTGAGTAAAGGGTAGAAGGTGGAAGAGTTTTAAAGTGCCTAATAGTAAAACCTTAGATTGCCTTGAAGAGACTGTTGGTAGAATTATGGATACCAAAGACAATTCTCATGGGGGCTCAAAAGGAAGTGAGGAGAGCTGTAACACCAGAGATGACAAAGTCAGAAGAAACAGCAGCAGAGAAACGGCAGCAGCAGAACCAGGAGAGGGACATGGTATGGTGCGGAAACAACCGTCAGAACGATATAACTGAGTGCCTTTGTGTAGGACGCTTCCTGGGTGAGTGGGGTTCCTCCAGGCATTTATCAGTGAAGCTAGGCTTGCCAACTCACGGAGCAGGAGAGCTGAGTGCCTTTGACTGAGATTTATTTGTGGAGTGGGTTGCCTTCAGGCACTTATTGAACAAGCTAAAACGCTTTGGAACACTTGACTGAGCAGGAGAGACACCAGGCCCACCCAAGGGACCTGAGGGGTTGAGAGGCCAAGGAACTAGGAAGCAGAAGTGGAAGAGATGAGGAATCCAGGAAGCAGAACTCCTCAGTCTCAAAGGGTAAGGCCACGACCTCTGGGATCTCAAAGGGTGGAGCCATGGTCTCTGGGATTTCAAAGGACGGGGTCACAGCTTTCTAATTTTCAAAGAGTCAGATCTTCACAAACTTGGTTCTGGAATGTGGCACAGCTGTTCATAAGTGTCAGGGCTATCGGGCCAGATCAGCTGCCGAAAGCTGAGAGGGTGGGACTGCCATGCCCAACAAGCAGAAGAATGGGGCCTGCAAGGGGAGAGAGTGGCTAAAGTCACCACTCAGATGGGCTAGAATGGAGCAGCACAAATCCGAGGGAGTAGGATTGCCATCCAGTGGGCCTGGAAGGCGAAGCTGAAGCCCAGGGCCATGGGGGTTCCTCCAAGAATCTGGAGAGTGTGGCCAACACCCAGAGTCTGGAGGGCAGGGACATTGCCTAAATGACCTCAGAGAACAGAAGATTGTTTTCAGGCTTGAGAGCTAATGTAATGTATTCTGCTGACTTGCTAGGTGCCTGTTATCACTTCAATTTCTCCCATTTGTAATGGACATATCTACCCTGTACCTCTACCACCATTGTAACTTGCAGGCAGATAAGTTGTATTCTAAATTTCACAGATGAAGAGGAATTTTGTCCCAGGATGGAATTTTCACTTCAAGACGATTTAAGGCTTATGGGATAATATGACTGGGTAAATGTGCTTTACACGTGGCAAGGACATGAATTTTGGGGAAGGAAAGGGTGGAATGCTATGGATTGAATTGTGTCCCCCAAAAAAGTGTATCAGCTTGGCTACGCCATGATTCTACGTATTGTGTGGTTGCTCACTATTTTGTGATCTGTTGTGATTCTCCTGCATGTTGTAAAATAACCTCTCTGATGTTAATGAGGCCAGATTACAGGCAGTTACATTAATGAGGCAGGGATCAATACACAGGATTAGGTAGTATCTTGAGTCAATCTCTTTTGATATATAAAAGAGAGAATTGAGCAGACAGGAGGGGCACCTCATACCACCAAGAAAGCAGCACTGACAGCTGAATGCGTCCTTTGGACTTTGGGTCCCTGAGCTGAGAAGCTCCTACCCAGGGGAATATTGATGACAAAGCCTCTTCCTCCAGAACTGCCAGAGAGAGAAAAAAAGCCTTACCCAGGAAATGGCGCCCTGAATTTGGACATCTAGCATCCTAGACAGTGAGAGAATAAATTTCCTTTTGTTAAGCCATCCACTTGTAGTATTTCTGTTATAGCAGCACTAGATAAGTAAGACAATCATGATGTTGCTAAGTGGTCCAGTTATGAGGATTTTTATTTTCTTTATGTTGAGGTATGATCTCAACTGAAGGCTGTAGTCTTTGATACTCATCACTAAGAAATTCAAGTCCTCTTTGCTTTCCACAAACAACATTGCATCATCTGCACATCACAGGTTGTTAATTGGTCTTCCTCTAATCCTGATGCCACGTTCTTCTTCACATAGTCCAACTTCTCATATTATTTGCTCAGCATACACATTGCATAAGTATGGTGAAAGCATACAACACTAACACAAACATTTATTGATTTAAACCATACAGTATCCCCTAGTTCTGCTAGAATAACTCCCTCAAAGTCTATGTACAGGTTCCTCAAGAGCATAATTAAGTGTCCTAGAAATCCAATTCTTCACAATGTTATACATAATTTGTTATAATCCACACAGATGAATGCTTTACATAGTCAATAAAACACAAATTAACATCTTTCTAGTATTTTCTGCTTTCACCCAGGATCCACTGGACATCAGCAATGATATTCCTGGTTCCACGTCCTCTTCTGAATCCATCTTGAATTTCTGGCAGTTCCCTCTTCATATACTGCTGCAACTGCTTTTGAATGATCTTCATCAATATCTTACTTACATATGATATTAATGAAATTGTTCAATAATTTCCACATTCTGTTAGATCACCTTTCTTTGGAATGGGCATCAATATGGCTCTCTTCCAGCCTGTTGACCAGGTTTCTGTCCTCTAAATTTCATGGCATAGATGAGTGAGCACCTCCAGCACTACAACCATTTGTTAAAACATCTCAGTTGGTATTCTGTCAATTACTGGAGCCTTGTTTTTTCCCAATGTTTTCAATGCAGCTTGGACTTCTTCCTTTAGTACCACTGCTTCTTGATTATATGCCACCTCCTGAAATGGCTGAACATCAACTAGTTGTTTTTGCTACAGTGACTCTGTGTATTCCTTCCATCTGTTCTTGATGCTTCCTGCATAGTTCAAAATTTTCCCATAGAATCTTTTAAAATTCCAACTTGAGGCTTGAATCTTCTCTTCAATTCTTTCAGCCAGAGAAACGTCAAGGGTGTTCTTTCCTTTTGGTTTTGTACTCCAGGTCTTTGCACAATACATTCTAGCCAATAAAATTCATCATTATAGAAAAAAAAATTATACACCACAACCAAGTGGGATTCGTACCATGTACGTAAGGATGGTTCAACATTAGAAAATCAATCAACATAATCCACTGCATAAATAAAGCAAAACAACAAAAAAAGAATCACATTATCACCTCAATTTACCCAGATAAAGCATTTGATAAAGTCCAACTCTCATTCCTGATAGAAACTCTCAATAAGATAGAAATAGAAGGGAAATTCCTCAACATATTAAAGAATGTCTATACAAAACCAACCAGCCAACATCATTCTCAACAGAGAGAAGCTGGAAACATTCCACCTGAAAACAAGAACAAGACAAGGATGCCCTTATCATCACTCCTATTTAACATTGTGCTGGACGTCCTAGCTAGAGCAATAAGGCAAGAAAACGAAAAAAGGGCATACAAATTGATAAGGAAGAAATGAAAGTCTCTCTATTCATGGATGATATGACAGTAAATATAGAAAACCCAAAAGATTCCACAAGCAAACTATTGGAACTAATAGAAAGATTCAGCAGAGTTGCAGGATACAAGAGCAACATATGAATATCAGCTGGATTCCTATATACCAATAAAGAGAACTATGAAAAGGAAATCAAGAGAGCAATACCATTTATAATAGCCCCTAAAAAAATAAAATACTTATGAATAAATCTAACCAGGGACATAAAAGATCTATACAAAAAAACTACAAAACACTACTGCAAGAAACCACAAAAGACCTACATAAATGGAAAAACATACGATACTCTTGGATAGGTAGACTCAACATGGTGAAAATATCAATTCTACTCAAAGAGATATATAAATATAATGCTTTTCTAATCCAAATACAAACAGGATTCTTTAATGAGATGGAAAAACTAGTCATTAACTTTATACGGAAAGTTCCTCTAGATAAGGAAAGCATTTTTAAAGAAGAACAAAATAGGACACCTCACACTACCTGACCTCAGAAACTACTATACATCTTAGGTAGTCATAACAGCCCGGTACTGGTACAATAACAGACACATTGACCAACAGAACAGAATTGAGAACCCAGTTGTAAATCCATCCATATACGATCACCTGATCTTTGACAAAGCCCAAAGTCCATTAAATGTGGAAAAGACATTATTTTTAATAGATGCTGCAAACAAAAATGGATGCCTATCTGTTAAAAAAAAAAAAGAAAAGAAAAGAAAAGAAACAGGACTCATACCTTACACCATACACAAAAACTAATTCAAAGTGGATCAAAGGCCAAAATATAAAACAAAAACTAGAAAGATCATGGAAGAAAAAATAGGGTCAATGCTAGGGGCCCTAACATATAACATAAATAGGATACAAACTATGACAAACAATACACAAAAGCCAGAAGATAAGCTAGATAACTGGGATCTTCTAAAACTAAAACACTATTGGAGTTCCTGCAAAATGACGCTCTAGGCAGAAGCACCACGCCGTCCTTCCACAGCAAAGATCCGAAAAACTAAGCTGAACAGAGAATACAACAATCCTGAAACAATAAAACATCAAATGAAGAGACAAAGACCTCAGCCAAGCACCAAAAGGAGTGAGAAAACTGACAGAGAATGGAGAGCAAGGAGAGATTCATGCAGAGGTCCCCTACCAGCTAACACAGCGTGGATCTGCCATCTTGGACTCCTATCGGAGACCAGCAAACGGGATACGAGAAAGCACCCTCATGGAGCATCCAGCGGGGGACAAAACAACTGGTAATTTTCGATATATGCTTTCCCACCCCCTACCCTTCTTCACCCCGACTTGGCCTCCTCTGCTTACAGCGGCCACAATCTCTTGTCCGGGAAAGACCAGCTGCTTGGATTCCACACACCCGAACGGGCGGCTCTCTGAGTGCCATTTGTTGGCTGCTGGTGTTGCTTTTTTTCACTTCTTTTGATTTCTTCCTTACCTCTCACCACCTCACCCTCCTTTCATTCAAATACCTGGCTCCGTGTGCCATCTTTGCTTCTTCCTGAGGGGCTGCAGAGCTCCGGTAATTTGTGATATATGCTTTCCCACTCCCTACCCTTTTTCACCCACACTCGGACCCCTCTGCTTCCCACTGACACAGTCTCTTCTCCAAGAAACACCAGCCCACACTAGCTGGCTCTCTGAGTGCCATTTGTTGGCTGATAGTGTTGCTTTTTTTTCTGCTTCTTCTGATTTCTTCCTTACCTCTCACCACCTACCCCTCCTTTTGCTCAAATACCTGGCTCCGTACACCATCTTTGCTTCTTCCTGAGGGGCTGTGGAGCTCCATTCGAGTATAGAGCTGCTTCTCAGTCTGGGCTACCACGCTGGTGGGATCCAGGGGCTTTTGTTCGTTTGCTTGCTTTAAATTGTTTGTTTGTTTTCTTTTCCTTTTCTTGAGTTGGGAGCCCTTTCTGGCTAGGCAGTGCAGCGTGGCAAGGAGACTTCCCCCTCGGCTTGCACAGACATGCAGAGGGATCCCTGAGGACATTTCCTTTTTCATTGGTTTCTTTTTTCTGTTTCTGGGGGGCCTTTCTTTTTCTTTTTTTAATTTGTTTTGTTTTCTTTTCTCTCTTTTTCCCTTTTTGTCTTTCTTCATTATTCAGTTTCTCGTCTCTCTATATCTTCCTTCTCTTTCTGTTCCCTGAATACCTGGTATTGTATACCTCTATGCCTTCTAGCCAGGCTGTACTCCAACACTTGAGAGCAACTTCCCCAGACCTCATAGCTGCACTGGTGGGATCCCTGGAAACTTTGTGGTTCTTTAAGCTTTCTGATTTTTATTTATTCATTCTTTCATTTTCTTTTCTTCCTCTTCCCCTTTCTGTTTTTCTCCATTTCATAGTCTCTCATCTCTCCACTCCAACAGCAAGCTCCCCTAGCATTCATTTTTATTTGTTTGTATGTTTTTGGCTCCTGTTCCTCTCTCCTCTCACCCATATCCATCTTGGCTCCATACATAACCATCTCCCCACTGCATCCTGCCTACCTGCACCGTGTGCTTGACATCACAACACCAAGCAGCATAGACACGGCCTACTGGAACCTGCCCTGAACTGATTATGACCCGCTCTCATGGCTGTAGTGCCACAAACAACCCATCCCAGTAACTCCTTTTCAGCTAAACCTGCCCTGCTGTACCATATCTGAGTGACTGAACCTGCCAGTTGGAGAAGGAGGAGAAAAGTATTGAGTGCACAGAAGAGCAAACAACAAAGAACACACAGTCCGCCTGCTCAGACATAGTCAATTTTTTTTTTAAAAAGGGACAAAACAAACAAATTTACAATCAATAAATGAGAAAAATAACTACTGAATGCCCCAAAGACAGCAAACAATATCAAAACATTTAAAAAACAGGGCAGGATGGTTCCGGTAGGCATCCAAAATAAAATACCCGATGACTCTCCAGTGGAAGAAAATGCACTAGAACCACCTGATAGGGAATTCAAATCTCTAATACTTAGAATTCTCCAAGAGCTAAGGCAAAAAGCTGATAAACATGAGGAAAAAATAGACAAATTCATGGAAAATACAGAC
>NW_004444226.1:1035425-1056992 GCF_000243295.1 Trichechus manatus latirostris
AACCAATGTCATAAAACAATATGAGTACTACTGATTCATGAGAAACTATTTGTTCTGTAAGCCTTCACCTGAAGTACAACTAAAAAAAAAATAGTAAACAGACATTTGGAAGAAAAAATAAAAATTAAAAAAAAAAACACTTAAACACTATGATCAAGAAAAGAATAAAAGGAGAACCCACAGAATGGCGAAAATTTTTTGGGCTATAACATATCCAACAATGGTCTAATGTCTAGAATCTGTTAGGAAAACCCAACACCTCTACAACAAAAAGACAAATAATCCAGTTAAAAAATGAGTAAAGGATACGAACAGATACTTCACGTAAGAAGACATTCAAGCAGCCTACAGACATATGAGGAAATACTTACGATCACTAGCTGTCAGAGAAATGTAAATCAAAACTGCAATGAGATACCATCTTACCCTGACATTACTGGCACGAATTAAAAAAAGAACAAAAAAAAAAAAAAACCAGAAAATAACAAATGTTGGAGAGGCTGCAAGGAGAGTGGAACTCTTACCTACTGCTGTTAGGAATGCAAAATTGCACAACCATTTTGGAAAAAAACATGGCACTTCCTTAAAAAGCCAGAAATAAAAATACCATAAATCCAGCAATCCCAGTTCTAGGAATATATCCTAGAGAAATAAGAGCCACCAGATAAATAGACATATGCACACCAATGTTCATGGAAGCATTATTCAGAATAGCAAAAAGATGGAAATAACCTAAGTGTCCATCAATAAATCAATGGATAAACAAACCGGTGCATACACACAACAGAATACTACTCAATGATAAAGAACAATGATAAATCTCTGAAACATCTCACAACATGGATGAATCTGGAGGGTATCATGTTGCATGAAATAAGGCAATCACAAAAGGACAAATACTGTATGAGACCACTGTTAGAAAAACTTATGAAAATGTTTACACACAGAAATAATCCTTGATGGTTACAACTAGACAATAGATAAATGGGCACTTTGGTGAAGGCTAAGACAGTACACAATCCTGGGGAAGTCAGCACAACTTGACCAAGGTAATGTTGTGGAAGCTTCATAGACACATCCAAACTCCCTGAGGGACCAAATTACTGGGCTGAGGGCTGGAGACCATGGTCTAGGGGAACAGCTAGCTCAACTAGCATAATATAGTTTAAAAAGAAAATGTTTTATATCCTACTTTGGTGAGCAGTGTCTGGGGTCTTAAAACCTTGTGAGTGACCATGTAAGATACGTCAGTGGCCCCACCCCATCTGGAGCAAGGTTGGATGAAGAAAACAAAAGACAAAAGAGACAGATTTGTCCAAAGTACTAATGGAGGACAACTACCACAGCCTCCAGCAGACTGAGTCCAGCACAACTAGATGGTGCCCGGCTACCGCCGACTGCTCTGACATTGATCACAACAGAGGGTTCAGGACAGAGCTAGAGAAAAATGTAGAACAAAATTCAAACTCACTAAAAAAGACCAGACTTACTGGTTTGAAAGAGACTGAAGAAACCCTGAGAGTATGGCCCCCAGACACCCTTATATCTGATTACTGAAGTCACTCCTGAGGTTCACACTTCAGCCAAAGATTACATAGGTCTATAAAACAAACAGTAATACACATAGCGCAACCATGTATAGGAGACTAAATGGATAAACTGCCCAAGGGGCAAGGATGAGAAGGCAGGAGAGGACAGGTAAGCTGGACAAATGGAAATGGGAAAACGAAAGTCAAAAAGGGAAGAGTGTTGACATGTTGCTGGGTTGGCAACCAACATCACAAAACAATACGTGTATCAATTGTTTAATGGAAAAGTAATTTGCTTTGTAAACTTTCACTTAAAACACAATAAAAAATCCTTAAACCTTAAAAAAAAACCAAAATGACAGAAATAAATTCACCCATATCAAGAATTACATTAAATATGAATGGACAACACACTTAAATTAAAAGGTAGAGACTGTCAAAATGGTTGGTTATAAACACAAAACAACACTTTATACTACCTCCAAGAGACAAATTTATATTCAAAGAACAAAGTAAACTGAAACAAAGGTTACAGGAAAATGCCATATCAGTAAAATTCCCAGCAAGTTATTTTGTGAATATTAACAAACTGATCCTAAGGTTTATTTGAAAAGTTACACGATCAGAATAGCTAACACAATATTAAACAAGAATGAAGTGGGAGGACTGACAACACTGAATTTGAAGACATATAAAGCTACAGTGATCATGACAGTGTGATATTTGTTTAAAAAAAAAACACAAATAGATCAATAGAATTGAAGATAGAGTCCAGAAATAGGCCCACAAATATATAATCAACTGATCTTTGACAAAGGAGAAAAGGCATTTTAAATGATAAAGGATAGTATTTTCAGCTAATGGTGCTGAAACAACTGGATATGAAATAAAATAAATCTAGATGCAGAGCTTACGTATTTCATAAGAATTAACTCAAAATGGATCACAGACCTAAATGTTAAACACAAAACTATGCATTCTGGAAGATAACATAGGAGAAAATCTAGGTGATCTTGAGTTTGACAATGAATTCTAGATATAACACCAAAAGCATGATCCATGAAACAAAAAATTGATAAGTTTGACTTCGTTAAAATTACAAACTTCTGCTCTGTGAAATACACTGTTAAGAGTAAGAAAAGATAAGCTACAGGCTCGAGAAAACACAGATCTGATAAGAGACCTGCATCCAAATTATACAAAGAACACTTAACACAACAATAAGAAACAAAAAACCCAATTAAAAAATGGAAAAAGAGGAGGCAGAGTCAACATGGTGTTATAGACAGACCCACCATGTCGTCTTTCTGCAGCAAAGACCCAAAAAACTAAGTAAAACAGGTACAAATGTCAATCTTGGAACCCTAAGCGTTAAAGGAAGGATTAAAGAACTAGATCAAGCACTGAATGAAAGACGAAACTGAGGCAGAACAGAGAACAAAGACAGCTATGGAATGGAGGTCCCCTGTCAGCAAACACTACACAGCTTCACCATATTGAGCACAGCCGGCAACAACCTCAAGGAGTTTGGGAAGGCAACTTCACAGAGCTCCCAGTAGGAGACAGAGCAGCCGGTAACCAGAGAAACACGCTTTTCTACCCCTGTACCTTCTGCCCCATACACTACTCCCGTTACTTCCCTTAGGGGCGAGCCATGCCACTCAGCTAGAGAGACACCAGGTGGCCATCACCCTGGACCACCCTACCTCCACTGGCCAACTCCCCCTGCACCATATTTTTCTTTCTCTTTCTTCCTTTTCTTTCTCCTTCTAACCTAGCATCGTATGCCACCTCCAACCCTTTATGAGGGACCACATCGCACCACTCAGAGAGCCACCTGCACACAGCCAACCAATGTCCTTCACTCCCCCACCAACCAGATCCCACTTCATCCTTTTTTTCCCATTCCTTTTTTCCTTTTTTTCTCCCTCCCACGTAGCCCTGTGTGCTGCTTCTGTCTCCTCCCAACTGGCCACTCTGTGCATCTCAGCTAGAGAGACACCAATTTGCCACCATCCTGAGTCAACCCCACTCCCACCAGCCATCTCCCACTGAGCTGATTTTTTTTTCTCTTTCCCTTTCTTCCTTTTCTTTTACTTCCCACCTAGCCCCACGTACCACCTCCAACTCTTACTGACGGGCCATGCTGTGCTGCTATGCTAGAGATCCACCAGCACACAGCCTCTCCAGGTCAGCCCTGCCCCCACATGCTGGCTCCCACTACACCATTTTTTGTCGTATTTCTTTCCCGTTTCTTCCTTTTATTTCTTTCTCCAAGCTAGACCTGAACGCCATCTCCACATTCACCTAATGGGCCATGCCAAGTCATTTAGTTAGAGAGCTACTGGCCCATGGCTGCCATCCTGGGTTCGCCCAGCCAGCTCCCGTCATGCCATTTTTTCCCTTTCTTCCTTTTCTTTCTCCCTCCCACCTAGCCCCATATGCAAACTCCACCCCTTCCTGATGGGGCATGACTTGCTGCTTGGCTAGAAAGCCACTGGCCAAAGGTCACCCCAGGTCTGCCCCACCCTTACCTGGTGGCTCCCACTGTGACAATTTTTTCTTTTTCTGTGTGTGTGCTTTTGTTTCTTTCTCTTCTTTCTTTTCTTTCTCCCTCCTACCTAGCTCCATTCATTATTTTAGGCCACAAAGTAACCCTCAATAAAATTCAAATCATACGAATAATACAAAACATTCTCTCTGATCACAATGCCATAAAAGTAGAAATCAATAACAGGTAAGAGAAAGGATAAAAAATAAAATACATGAAAACTGAATAACACCCTGCTTAAAAACAACTGGGTAATTGAAGAAATCAAAGAGGGAATAAAACAATTCCTAGAATCAAATGTGACCAAGAAAAAAATAGAAAAATAAAATAACAATATGACCTTATTACGGGCTATCTCGGAGAAATCGCAGGTTAGGTTCCAGACCACTGCAATAAAGTGAGTATCTCAATACAGATAGTCACATGAATTTTTTGGTTTCCCAGTGCATATAAAAGTTATCTGTACACTATACTATAGTCTCTTAAGTGTGCAATAGCATTATGTTTAAAAAAAAGTACATACCTGTCATGGATTGAATTATGTCCCCCCAAAAATGTGTTTATCAATTTGGCTGGGCCATGATTCCTGGTATTGTGTGGTTTTCCTATAAGTTGTAAATCCTGCCTCTATGGTGTTCATGAGGGAGGATGGGCGGCAGTTGTGTTAGTAAGGCAGGACTCAGTCTATTAGATTGGACTGTATCCAGAGGCAATGTCTTGAGATATAAAAGGCAGAAGTGAGCAGTGAGATAGGGGGACCTCATACCATCAAGAAAGCAGTGCCAGGAGCAGAGCGCGTCCTTTGGACTGGGGTCCCTGTGCCGAGAAACTCCTAGTCTGGGGGAACACTGATGAGAAGGCCGAACACGGATGAGAGAAAGACTTCCCCTGGAGCTGACACCCTGAATTTGGACTTTTAGCCTACTTTGACTGTGAGGAAATAAAATTCTCTTGGTTATAACCATCCACTTGTGGTATTTCTGTTATAGCAGCACTAGATGACTAAGACAATACCTTAATTAAAAATTGCTTTTTCTTAACCACATCTAAGCTGTTCCAACCTCAAAAATCTCACTTTCCAATAAGACTAACGTAATCGCTTATTTGCTTTAAACTGCTAAGCTGGGACAAGAGACTCAGCATCAATGCTTGCAAAATCACTATCATTATGACTTTCTGAAGTAGATAAGTCCCCACACACACACAAATACCTTTTGTGTTTAGGTATTTCCCACTAAGGATATATGGTCAATTTATGTTTTAAAGTCATTTGAAGCAGTTCCTTAGCTCCCCCTAAGGCATCAACTTGACTCACAGGATAATCCTTTTTTTCCCCTTTAATTTGTAGAACATTCTAATTTATTTTTTATAATCATGTTGTAGAAAAACAACTTTCACCAAAGCCTTCTGCAACTAAGAGATCTTTATTGTGACACATCAGAAAACAAAAAATGGGAAATTGACTGCAAGCACTCAGGTTATAAACAGATCAAAATGTTATTTTTTGTTTTCTGATATGTCACAATATAGATCTCTTTGTTGCAGAAGGCTTTGGTGAAAGTTGTTACTCTACAACAGATTGGTGAAGTGAGTAGTGTTTAAACTTCAGCTTTATTCTTTCTTTTGATTCAATAACCCATTTAAGAACTTTGGTTTTCTTTAGCTGGGATAGATGAATCCATGATTTTACTCCCTGTAATTTTGCAGCACAATCATTAGTTAATAGCACTAAATAAGGTACTTTCCATCCAGGTTTGAGGTAATCCTTAATTTGGTGATGTTTCTAATACTCATAATCTCCTGGTTCAGGTTTATAACTTGAAGAATAGGAAATGGGTGTGTTTTATTCATTGGCGTGTTGCAGCTGGTAAGCATGATCTTTAGCATATTGAACTAATCCTTGACAATATTTTAGCAGATTAGTAGACAGGAGATTTGACTCAATATTATTAACCCTATAAGGTAAAGCCATAGGGCAGCCATTTAAAATTTTAAAAGGGGTTAACTTGTGAGGATCAAAGGGAGTTGATCTTAAATTCACTAACACCACAGTAAGCGATTGAGGCCAAGACAGTCGTAATGAAAAGATTCTTTAAGCTAACTGATTCTTTATAATGTCATTCGTTCTTTCTACCATTTCTGAGGATTGGAGTGATACGGAGAGTGCAAGCACTGTTCAATGGGAAAAATTTTACATATAGTGGTTACTTCTTGCCCAGTAAAATGAGTTCCTCAAACACTACAAAGAATTCCTGGAGTAACCCAAGTAGGAATTATATTTTCTAAAAGCTTCTTTGCCACAAATGTGACAGTGGCATTCCTACAAGGAAAAGCCTCTACCCAATTAGAATATCTACAAATCATGTCAAATACATATTTTTATCCCTGTGAGGGAGTTAATTGAATAAAATCCACCAGCCATTCAAACGTAGATGCGGTGGGTAAAGGGTACCTGTGAACAGGGGTCTGAGAGCTTTCCCTGGATTAAATTCAGCACAGGTTAGGCAGTGTCTGACTACCTTATCTGCAGACTTCCAAAAGTGACACCAATAGTATTTTTTCATCTTTTGTACTGTTTTATCCTGTCCTAGATGATCTTTTAAATGAAAACTAGTAGCCACTGGGATGTGTAAACCCTTAGGGAGTAAATATTGATTGTTTGGTCCCATCAACAATCCTAATTACTGGTCTATCTGACATCCTTCAGCTTTCCATTGATCTTGTTCCGGGGAAGGGGCAGCTTCTTGATGTAATGACAGGCTATGCCATTTTTCTCTCCTCTCTTTCCCTGGATCCTCAATCTGAGGTTCAGGTAAAAGGGTATTTTGTCCATTATAACAAATCTGGCATTGGTCTCATCTAAAAAGAAAAGTATACTGAGGGAGGGGTGTGATACTTTTCATTTTCAGTTTCTCCAGCCATTAACATTAGTCTAAATTCTGACACTAGTCCACATTTCTACCTCATATAGATAACAGGCTGCTGCCTTAAAGTTTCCCCAGAAACTTTGATCTAAAAAGGCAATAATATCTTCCTCCTGTATAGATTTGATTTCAAATAAACAAGCTATAATAATTAAGGTGGAGACCTTCAAGTATTACTGGTCTGTTTCCAGGTCCCATTCATAATTGGGTGCTGGCATCTAGATAACCCTCTCTTGAGACCTAAATAAGTACCTCTTCTCCTGGAGATAATTGCTGATGTTGTTTTATTCTTTGAAAACATGGGTAAGTTATGAGTGGTGATTGCGAGTTAACAAGAAAAGGGAGAAGATCTCTAATTCTTCAGTCTTGCATTTTGGGGGAGCCTGAGCCTGTGTTGATTCCCTTAAAATGAGTTTAGCTCCTATTTTCCTCAGTTATTGAGACTAAATATTGCTGAATGAGGGTCTGAGCAGCCAGTTTAGCAGCTTCTTTGGCCAATCTATTTTCCTTTACGTCCTCTGTTTGGGGGCCCCATTTAGGTTGATGAGCTTGTATTTTTATCACTGCTGTTTCAGAAGGTAATAAGGGAGCCTCAGCAAATTGGCCAGTAGAGTAGCATTCTTTGTGGGTTATCCTGAGGAAGTAAAAAATTTAAAAATTGCCTTTGTTTACATGATATTCCAAAGTCATGGACTACTCCACACCTGTAATGAGAATCTATCTATCTATCTAACTATCTATCTAAACTGATTGGCCTTGTGCCAGCTTACGTGCTCTTGTCCAGGCTATAAGCTCAGCTTGTTGGGCTGAGGTTACTTCAAGCAAAGTTCTGCATTCCAATATCTCTACTGCAGTAGTGACAGCGTATCTTCTTTGTTACCTAGAACTAGAAGCTTCAGGTTTTATGTAGGTACCATCTACAAACAGTATAAGTGAATGGTTTGAGAGCAGAGTTTCTTGTGGATTTATCCTATGAGGTAAAAGTTGACCTGTTAAATCAAAACAGTCATGATCAATGTCATCATCATTAGGATCACACATGAGGGTAGCTACATTTAAGGTCCCTACGGTGTGTAATCTAAGTTTGGGGGCAACTAGAAGAGCCTCCTATGAAGTTAGTCAGATAACAGAAATGTGTTGAGTTAGAGTAGAATTCCAGATGGTATAAACTGCGTGTGGAACATATACATCTAGATTATTTTCCAATGTACATCAGCTGTTGTTTCTACTAATTTGGCAGTGGCCACAACAGCTTGAAGATATGAAGGATAAGCTCTGGCTACCGGATCCAATTGTATATTGTGGTACACTACAAGTCTCTGTCTATCCCCATGCTTCTGAGTTGACTCCTAAGGCATTCCCTTGCCTTTAAGAAGAGAGAGAAATCTAAAGAATAGTTAGGGAATCCAAGCACTGGAGTGTGAGTTAGGGATTCTTTTTTTTTAGTTCTTTTAATTTTTATTAAAAGAATCTTTTAACTTTTAATTCATTCAGAGCTTCATAGACAGTTCAAAGGTTCAGAGATATTGCCCTTAAGATAAACATAAAGAGGTTGGGCTAGTAAAGAGAAATTTGGATTCCAAGCTCTACAATATCCACACAATCCTAAAAATCCCCTTAACTGTTTCTTTGTTGTAGGTATAGGGTAGGAAAAGATAGCTTCTTTTCATTTTGGGTCAATTTAGATTCCATCTGCTGAGATTAAAAGACCAAGAAAATTTACTAGTGGAAGGGCAAACTGTAATTCTTCTCTGGACACCTTATGCCCTCTAATGGCTAGATGATGTAATAACAGAAGACTATCCAGTATGTTTGCTTGCTTGGTGTTAGAACAGACTAAAAGATCATCAACATACTGGAGCAACAGATATTTATGTTCAAACTGTAAAGGCAACAAGTCAGCATGTAAAATCTAGGAAAAGTAGGTGGAGCTCTCTGTGAATTCTTGGGGCATGACGGTCCAAGAATATTGTTGATGATCTCATGTAAAAACAGACAAAAATTAGCATCTGGATGAACTGGAATACAGAAAAAAGCACTTCAGAGCTCAATGAGTGTAAACTATGTGGCATCTAGTGGAATTTGGGCTCACAGCAAATGGGAGTTTAGAAGAACAGGAGTCCCAGAGATAAGAATGTGATTAATAGTGCTAAGATCTTGTACAAATTACCATCTGTGTAGTAGATTTCCTAACAGGAATTACTGGGGTTTTACAAGGGGTAGTATATTGAAGGAAACCCTGGTGACATAGTGATTAAGTGCTATGGCTGGTAACCAAAGAGTCAGCTGTTCGAATACACCAGGCGCTCCTTGGAAACTCTACAGGGCAGTTTCACTCTGTCCTATAGGGTCACTATGAGTTGGAATCAACTCGACAGCAGTGGGTAGTACATTGAATGATAAATCCCTTTTCTAAAAAATCCTTGGATAAGTTTCAGTCCTTCCTTTCCTTCAAGTTTTAAAGGGTATTACCTAGTTTAGGTAAGGACATAATGGGGTCTATTTGAACTTTAATAGGTTCAGCCGACAGAATACGGTCGACATTGGTAGATGAGGAAGCCCATAATTGCGACAGTATTTAATTAAGAATTTGAGTCTCTTTTTCTAAGGATGTGGTAGCCTTGTCCTCTGATACCAAAAGACCTTGTAATAGAAACAAAGGACTTCTTCTAGCTCAAGCTTCCAATTCTTATCTTCATTTTCGTCATCGGGGAAATTGAATAATACATCCCCTGCATCTGTAAACTGAATTTTGATTTGGAAAGAAAGTCACACCCTACCAAAAACAAAAAACAAAAACTGCAGTTGTGCCCAAAGACCTGCCAATGGAGTGCTTTACAAAAAGAAATTTCAGCATGGAGCTTCAAAGAAAATATCCTAGGATTTGTCAACAGAATATGTCAAAATAACGTCTCCTATTATGCTGAAGGGGCCCTAGTGGTGCAGTGATTAAGCATTTGGCTGCTAACCGAAAGGTCTAAACCCTATGGGACGGTTCTACTCTGTCCTATAGAGTTGCTATGAGTCAGAATCAACTCATTGGCAATGGGTTATGCTGAAAGGCAACAAAGGTTGTACTTTGATATCGCTTACCTCAGTCAGAGGATCTCTGAAGAGGATGCAGAGTGTAAGAAGTGGAATACAATGGACCTGCTGTGGTGCCAAAAAAAAGTACAGGTCTTTGGAGATCTGATGAGGAATTTGCTAGTGAAGATCCTGCTCACAGTGCCAATCTGTTGTACAGAAACAACTTTCACCAAAGACTTCTACAACAAAGAGATCTTTATTGTGACGCAGCAGAAAACAAAAAATAGGATTTTGGTCTGTTTATAGCCAGAGTGCATGCTGCCAGTTTCCCATTTTTTGTTTTCTGATGTGTCACAATAAAGATCCCTTTGTTGCAGAAAGCTTTGATGAAAGTTGTTATTCTACAACACTAGTGACATTTTATACTGTTTGAAGTCAAAACTGCAAAAGAAGGTGCCTTCAGAGAAGTCTTGCTTCTATAACAATCCTCAGGACTTCCTCATTTTCCATTTGTCTAAACATTTTCTAAAATACTGTTCCTTTTTTATAATGTAAGAAAATATGTATACAATCTATACTTCCCTGCCCAGGTGACAAGCAATGGTAAATTGTGTACCCTTTTCTCTACTGTACTTGATTCACAGGACATCTAAGGATTTTTCGTGAAGATGTACAAGGTTTCCTCTTTTCTTATATAGCCACAGAGTGCTGCATTATGTGGAGTTCTTTAACGAGCCTTCCACTGAGAGACTGTCATGGATTGAACTGTGTCCCCCCAAAATATGTGTCAACTTGGCTAGTCCATAATTCCCAGTATTGTGTGACTGTCCACCATTTTGTCATCTGATGTGATTTTCTTATGTGTATTAAATCCTACATCTATGATGATAATGAGGTGGGATTAGTGGCAGTTATGTTAATGAGACACAACTCAATCTATGGGATTAGACTGTGTTTTAAACCAATCTTTTTTGAGATATAAAAGAGAGAAAAAAGCAGAGAGACACAGAGGACCTTATGCCATCAAGAAAGTAGTGCCAGGAGAAGAGCACACACTTTGGATCTGGGATCCCTGCGCTGGGAAGCTCCTAATCCAGGGGAAATTGATGACAAGGACCTTCCCCCACAGCCGACAAAAAGAGAAAGACTTCCCCTGGAGCTGAGGCCTTGAATTTGGACTTTTAGCCTCCTACACTGTGAGAGAATAAACTTCTGTTTGTTGAAGGCATCTACTTGTGGTATTTCTGTTATAGCAGCACTAGATAACAAAGACAGAGACCTTTGGATGTTTCTAGTCCCTTGCTATTAAAAATTATGCTACAATGAGTAAACTTGTAGTTCAGCTAATGTCGACAGAACATTCCTGGAAGTGGGATATCTAGGCATTAGGGTAAATGCGTATATCATTTGACTGGATGGTGACTGACAATGGCCTAAAGCCATCAATGGGATGGGATCTTTCATTTGCATTTACACAAAGAGGCATAGAGTGTTTGACAATCCTTGGATAGGATAAGTGATTACCAGGTTTCCATAAACTTTAATCTGCATTTTTCTTACAATGTGGACATCTAATCATCTTTTCATAAACTTAAGACTCGTTTGTCTGTGTACTGTAGGTTCCCAGTACAGCCAGGATTTTGTCACTACTGTCTTGCTCTGAAGCTCCTTCTCGTGAAGCCCCACCTTATACCTTCTCCCCACAAATCACTTCCAAATAATTTACTATTCCAAAATAAATAACACTATTAAAACAGTACAAAAACACAACTAGTCAAAGGCATCATACGTTTGATGAAAGCATGAGCATATTAGTCTTTCCCCAGGTTATGATGCTATGAGTCTTTCTCAGTTCAAATAGATGCCTGAAGTCAAATATCATCTCTGCAATGCTGATGACTTGACCTTATCTTTATTTTTTTCCAGAGTTCCCACCCTGTCTTTAGTCTTCTCACACAGAGTCATAGAAGGAAAATGATTCAGTCAGGAAAATCACTAGATTGTGGTATTTTGGCAATTTATAGGATAATGTTGAAGTTTTCTCCAAAACTAAAATGTGACATCTATGCTCACATGATGTTAACCTGACTATACTAGGCCCAAAATGGAGTTGCACGTATTAAGCCCCAGATCAGCAAACTGAAACCTAATTTTCTGTTTCTTGTAAATGCCTAAATTTTCCAGGAGCTTAAATCCAAGTAAATCAATTAACTCTCTGGAAATGGAAACCTAAAGTAGCCAATGGGGATTGCCTGCTTAGTTAGACCTAGTTGAAAATTTTCCCTTAATCCCAAATAATGTTAAAAAAAAAAAGCCTGCAATCC
This sequence comes from Trichechus manatus latirostris, assembly GCF_000243295.1. Classification (NCBI taxonomy): domain Eukaryota; kingdom Metazoa; phylum Chordata; class Mammalia; order Sirenia; family Trichechidae; genus Trichechus; species Trichechus manatus. The sequence goes on from NW_004444226.1 coordinate 1,047,781, forward strand.
AATCCAAAATTTATCCAGTATATCTTCCTTGTTCCTCTGCGTCTGCTGTTACAAAAGCCCTACCACTGTTACTTTGCTTGGGAGCTCCTATCTGACCTTCAGACCTGAAGACCCCTCCCACAATTCATGAATTGCAAGAATATAAGGCTTATGAATTCATACACTAATTGAATATTGTGCAAATTTTAATTTTAACAATGAATAAATAGAGATTTTTATTGAGGTGGCAAGTATAGTTGATGCACACTCATCGATTTCATAATACTAGTTAAATTGCTTTCATATTTGAAGCCACTGCTGACCAAAATGTAAGGTACTAAGAAGTCTCCTGCATGGTCAAAATTCCAATCACCCAGGCATTTGAGGATTCCCACAGAAGAGTCCATCACCAAAAATGCCTAGAATTTCATCAATGGAAAATGATTTTTCCATACTATTTGCTTTCCTATTCATTTGTCCTCTTCTTTCAGTTCTTCATCAATTATTTATGAAGTACATATGCTGACGTCTGGCTGTGAGAGGAAAACAACACTTTATTTTATGAAAAGTGAGAGTAGGTGGAGTTTAGTTATATGAAGGGATTTTCATGTTTGTGAGGGGAAAGTTAAAATGGTCACAACATAGACTTCATAATTATATTTCCCTGAAATATAATTATGTAGAACAAAAAATGATTATATAAGAATGTAAGGAGATAGATAAGCCCATTAATATTTCATTTAGCTTTAGACTTTTAAAAGCCTCGTTACTTACTTACATCTCTTAATAACACAATGAAATGTATAAAACTGATAAAACAACTGTATTCTGCAGAAGGTGTCCATGGGAAGGCAGCTGTTCAGAAACCTCTACACTGATTATTAAGTTCTGTGGTAAAATGTTTCTGTTTCTAATCATGTAAGAATTTACATGGCTCAAAGTCAAAATTACAGAAAGAGGTATATTTTAAGAAGTCTTACTTCTAGTTCTGTTCTCACCACTCTCCTCTTTTTCAATTTTGTAACATTTTCTAAAGTCTCTTTCCATTTTTAAAATATAAGCAAATACGTATACACATAGTATGAGTGGGAATTAATTACTAAGAATCATAGGCATTGAGTGACAGTGTAGAGGTAGATATATTTCAGTCTCACTGGTTAATTTTTCACCTTTGCCTAATCAGCCTCAGTGATTTCCCCCTGTTCCTCAAGCAAAGCAGTTATGATCTGATATCAGGCTGTTCCTGTTCCTGTTCCTGAAATGCTCTGTCCTTATTCATCTGCACGGTTTACTCCCTTAATAATCATGTCTTTGCTCAAAGAGCACCCAATCAAGTCTTCTTTGATCATTCATTTAAAAATTGCATCTTGAGGCAGGACCAGATGGCGGAGTAGTCAGACACTTCCTGTGGTCCCTCTTACAATAAACACCTGAAAAAAGAAGTAAACCAATTATATATGACAATCTAGGAGACCTGAACATCAAAGGCAAAGTTGAGGAATCAGACAGAGTGGCTGGGGGAGGGAGAGACAGTTCAGAAAACAGCCAGGAGTTGCCAGACCTGACCCGGCAGGAACCAGTGCCCTCCAGGCCAGATTGGATCGTGTGCATGGTGAGGCAAGCAGTGGCACTCGGGAGGTGTTTTCCACATCTGGAGAGACCCAGCAGCAAAGCTTCTACTCGGGCATCCAGAATCACTGAAAAGCAGTGCTCAATCAGCAAAAGATAAGTATTTGTGTCTGGCCTACCCTGAGGACCAAAAAACACCATCTTTGGGAAAAACTTCTCTCCCATTTACCTTCCCCCTTCTTGCACTGCACTGAGTCCCAGCCAGCTTCAGTGATTGCCAAGTCCCCTGGGCCAGAAGTAGGACCCGTCACACACCCTGAGTCATTCTCCCAGCCGTGGAGAGGGAACAAATTAACAAACAGGGAAAAAATAATCTGCCAACTCCCCTAAGCCAGGAACACAGGGTAAGCACAGCTCTTTGCCTAGGTACAGGCATACGGGGTACATGGACTTTGAATACCTTTCACCCCTGCATAGACCCATGTGGGCCCATTTCAACAGTGTAGACATTCATTACAACAGTACAACAGGGTATATACCTGAAGACTAACTTCAACTACTTCAGCTATATGGTGAAGTGGTAGGTTCGTGATATTTGACACTGCTCTGCCTATTAAGCAGAGTCCTTACCTACCCACATCATGGGCCTGAGGACTGGAGGCTCCACTCATGCCACCTAGTCACCCATGACAGGGGTACAAGAGTAAATAGTGCCCCCCAGTCCTTACAGCCAACAGCATTGGGTGCTCATAGTGAAACTGCAAAACCCACCCACCTATGCACTCTAGGGAACAGGGATATGTTTTCCTCTAAGACACTCTGGGACAGCCATCATCCCCCTGCCTTGTTCAATGTTTGACCCTCTACTGCAGCCAGATACCTGTGCCTACACCAATCATCTATGCCTGTCTAGGACTGCAGGTGAGAGCCTGCGGGTGACCAACTAACTGTACACCTGAGGTGAATTCATACAAGAAAAGTAAACAGACTCCTGGGTTCACATACCTAGTATAAACTCTAACCACCCAGTGACAGGAACTTAGAGCTTCAAAGGCACCAATAATCAAACTAGCTTCCACAAGCAGCCTATTTCGGCATATCAAAACAAAACAAAACAAGAAGCTAGGATGCAGTAAGCAAACAAAATAAATAAATATAATACCTTATTGATGGCTCAGAGATAACAGTCCATATCAAATCACATAAACAGACAGACCACAATGGTGTCAGCAAGCTCCCAAAATAAAGAATAAATAAATTTTCTGGAGGAAGAGAATTTCTTGGAATTATCAGAGGTAGAATACAAAAGATTAATATACAGAACTCTTCAAGATATCAGGAAGGAGATCATTCAAAATGCAGAACATGCCAAGGAACATAGAGATGAAGCAACAGAGGATTTTAAGAAGGTTACTCAAGAGCATAATGACAAATTTAATAGGTTGCCAGAATCCGTAGAGAGACAGCAATCCAAAATCCAGGAGATTAACAGTAAAATTTCAGAATTAGACAACTCAATAGAAAGTCATATGGGCAGAAATGAGGCAATAGAAGTCACAATCAGTGAGACTGAAGATAAAACACTTGACACCAATTTATTTGAGGAAAAATCAGATTAAATTTTTTTTTAAAATGAAGAAACTCTAAGAATTATGTGGGACTCTATCAAGAGGAATAACCTATGAGTAATTTCAGTACCAGAACCTGGGAGGATAACAGAAAATACAAGGAAAATTGTTGAAGATTTGTTGGCAGAAAAGTTCCCTGATATCATGAAAATTGAGAAGATATATATCCAAGAAGCTCATCTAACCCCATGTAAGGTATATCCTAAAAGAAAGTCACCAATGCATATTATAATCAAACTTGACAAAACCAAAGCTAAAGAGAGAATTTTAAGAGCTACTAGGGATAAATGAAAAGGAGAGTCAAAGACTCAAAAAACTAAGTCAAACAGAGGCAAACGTCAATCCTGAAAGCCTAAGCATCAAATGAAGAGCTAAAGAACTCAACCAAGCACCAAATGGAATAAGAAACTGACAGAGAACAGACAGCAAGGAGAAATACATGCAGAGGTCTCCTATCAGCTAACACAGCACGGATTTGCCATCTTGGACCCCTGTCGGAGATCAGCGAACAGAGACTACAGGAAAACAGCTTCACGAAGCTCCCAGCAGGAGACAGAAAAGCCAGTAACCAACGATATATGCTTTCCCAGCCTCCACCCTTCTTCACTCCGATTCTGTCTCCTCTGCTTACTGTGGCCACAGTCTTTTGGCCGAGAGTCACAGGATTCAGCCCTGTGCTGCTTGGATTCCACCCGCCCACACTGGCAGGCTCCCTGAATGCCATTTGTTGGTTGTTGGTGTTGCTTTTTTCCACTTCTTTTGGTTTATTTCATACCTCTCACCACCTACCCCTCCTTTCTCTCAAATACATGGCTCCTGTGCCATCATTCTTCTTTTTTTTTTTTTTGTACATGAATGCTCATAGCTATTTTATTTGTAATAGCCAAAACCTGAAAACACCTCAAATGACCATCAATAGATAAATAAACAAATTGTGTTATAGCCACACAATGAAATACAACTGAACAACAAAAAGAAATTACTGATTCTTGCAACAACATAAATCCCAAAATAATTATGCTGGATGAAAGAAGCTAAAATTAAAATATACTGTATGGTTCTATTTATATAAAATTTTAGAAAATATAAATGAATCTATAGTGACAGAAAGCATATCAGTGGTTGCCTGGGGATGGGGGCATCATAAAAGCACACAAGTGATGGATATGTTCATTGTCTTGATGGTGGTGATGGTTTTACAGGATATACATATGTCAAAACATGTTAAATTACCCCTAGAGTATGGCCTCTGGAAGCCCCCCCAGCTCAGCAATGAAGTCGTTCCTGAGGCCCACCCCCTAGGCAAAGATTAGACAGGCCCACAAAACAAAATGAGACCAAAGGGGCACATGAGCCCAGGGGCAAGGACCAGAAGGCAGAAGGGGACAGGAAAGCCAGTAATAGGGAACCCAAGGTAGAAAAGGGAGAGTGCTGACACGTCTTCGAGTTGTCAACCAATGTCACAAAACAACACGCGCACTGTTCAATGAGAAGCCAGCCTGCTCCGCAAACCTTCATCCAAAGCACAATAAAAAAAATTATATACTTAAAGCATACACAGTTTATTGTATTAAAGTCTACCTAAATAAAACTGTTTAAAATTTTTTTTATTGTGCTTTAGATGGTCTACAGAGCAAACTAACCTCACCAAACAATACACACACTCTTCCCCGTGATGCGTCAACACGCTACCCCCTCGACCCTGGGCCCCCATTTCCATTCGTCCAGCTTTCCTGTCCTCTCCTGCCCCCTGTTCCCCGCCCCTGGGTCGGTGTGCCCATTCAATCTTGTATACATGGTTGAGCTACGTGTATTAATGTTTGTCCTATGGACCTGTCCAATCCACGGCTGAAAGGTGAACCTCAGGAGTGACCCCAACACCTAGCCAAAAGGGTGTCCAGAGGCCACACCTTCAGGGTGTTTCCAGTCTCTGTCAGACCAGTTAGTCTGGTCTTTGTTTGTGAGTTAGAATTTTGTTCTACATTTTTCTCCAGCTCGGTCCAGGACCCTCTATTTTGATGCCTAACAGAGCAGTCAGTGGTGGTAGCCGGGCACCATCTAATTGTGCTGGACTCAGTCTGGTGGAGGCTGTGGTACTTGTGGTCCATTAGTCCTTTGGACTAATCTTCCCCGGTGTGTTTAGTTTTCTTCATTCTTCCTTGCTCCATATGGGGTGGGACCAGTTGAGTATCTTAGATGGCCATTCAAGAGCTTCTAAGACCGCAGACGCTACTCACCACAGTCTGATATAGAACATTTTCTTTATAAACTATGTTATGCCAATTGAGCTAGATGTCCCCCAAGACCATGGTCACCAGCTCTTAACCCACTAAATCAGTCCCTCAGGGAGTTTGGATGTGTCTATGAAGCTTCTATGACTTTGCCTTGGTCAAGTTGTGCTGACTTCCCCAGTTCTGTGTGCTGTCTTACCCTTCACTAAACTTACCACTTGTCTATTGTCTAGTTACTGTTTTTCCCTCCCCACCCTTCCCTTCCCTCGTAACCATCAAAGACTGTTTCTGTGTGGAAACCTTTTCATTAGTTTTTATAATAGTGGTCTCATACAGTATTTGTCCTTTTTATGATTGACTTACTTCACTTACAATAATGCCCTCCGGATTCATCCATGTTGTGAGATGTTTCACAGATTCATCATCATTGCCTAGTATTCCGTTGTGTGTGTGTACCTTTGTTTATCCATTTATCTATTGATAGGCACTTAGGTTGTTTCCATCTTTTTGCTATTGTGAATAATGCTGCAATGAACGTGGTTATGCATATGTCTGTTCATGTGACAGCTTCTACTTCTCTAGGATATGTTCCAGGCGTGGAATTGTGGATCATATGGTATTTCTATTTCTAGCTTTCTAAGGAAGCACCATATTGTTTTCCAAAATGGTTGTACTAGTTTGCATTCTCACCAGCAGTATATGAGTTCCAGTCTCCCTGCAGCCTCTCCAATATTTATTATTTTCTGGTTTTTTTTGATTCATGCCAGTAATGTCAAGATGAGATGGTATCTCATCTCAGTTTTGATTTGTATTTCTCTAATGGCTAATGATAGCAAGCATTTCCTCATGTGTCTGTTAGCCGCCTGAATGTCTTCTTTGGTGAAGTATCTGTTCATATCCTTTGCCCATTTTTTAATTGGATTGTTTGTCTTTTTGTTGTAGAGTTGCTGGATTTTCCTACAGATTTTAGAGATTAGACCTTTGTCAGATATGTCATAGCCAAAATTGTTTTTCCAGTCTGTTGGTTCTCTTTTTACTCTTTTGGTGAAGTCTTTTGATGAGCATAGGTGTTTAATTTTTAGAAGATCCCAGTTATCTAGCTTATCTTCTGGTGTTTGTATTGATAGTTGTGGTTTGTATCCTATTTATGCTGTGTATTAGGGCATCTAGTGTTGACCCTATTTTTTCTTCTATGATCTTTACAGTTTTGGGTTTTATATTTAGGCCTTTGATCCATTTTGAATTAGTTTTTGTGTATAGTGTAAGGTATAGGTCCTGTTTCATTATTTTACAGATGAACATCCAGTTTCGACAGCATCATTCATTAAAAAGACTATCTTTTCCCCATTTAATGGACTTTGGGCCCTTGTCAAAGATCAGGTGACTGTAGGTTGGATGGACTTACATCTGGGTTCTCGATTCTGTTCCATTGGTCAATGTGTCTGTCATTCTACCAGTACCAGGCTGTTTTGACTACCTTAGCTGTATAGTAGGTTCTGAAGTCAGGTAGTGCGAGTCCTCCTACTTCATTCTTCAATAGTGCTTTACTTATCTGGGGCCTCTTTCCTTTCCATATAAAAGTTAATGATTTGTCTTTCCATCTCATTATAGAACGCTGTTAGTATTTGGAATGGGATTGCATTGTATTTGTAAATTTCTTTCAGTAAAATTGACATTTTCATAATGTTGAGCCTACCTAACCATGAGTGCAGTATTTTTTCCATTTACTAGGTCTCTTTTGGTTTCTTGCAGTAGTGTTTTGTAGTTTTCTTTGTACAGGTCTTTTACGTCCCTGGTTAGATTTATTCCTAAGTATTTTTTTTTTTTTTTTTTTAGGGGTTATTATAAATGGTACTGCTTTTCTGATTTCCTTTTTGTAGTTGTCTTTACTGGTGTATAGGAATCCGATTGATTTTATATGTTTATCCTGCTACTCTGCTGAATCTATTAGTTCCAGTAGTTTTCTTGTGGAGATCTTTGGGTTCTCTGTGTATAGAATCATATCATCTGCAAATAGGGATAGTTTTACTTCTTTCTTACCAATTTGGATGCCCTTTATTTCTTTTTCTTCTCTTATTGCTCTAGCTAGGCCTTCCAGCACGTGGGGCAGAGCACTTTGGAGAGGCCTGGTAAAGCCAAAGATACTGGACAAGGTAAAGGGAAGACGTAACCTGCTGAGAGGAACCATGGTTGGCGGCCAGACAGAGCCCAGACCAGCCCACAGTGATCAATAGTCTGGACCCGGCAGTTGCTGTGAAGGACAGAGGAACTGGACTGTTCGGAGGTAAATGCAGCATCTACCCTGAGACCCGCCAGTCTGGGACGAGATTGAGAGAGGGGAGAGGAGGAACTTTCTGCAGCTTTTAGATGAGATGGAGGAGTGGAGGGAGGGCAACGGAGAAGGGAAAGCCTCAAGGCCCATCACCCCGGGAGATCATGCACACAGGACCCTCGCCTACCCCCTGGGGCCTGGCGTGAAGGCGGGCCTTTCTTCCTCTTGAAAGGCTGTGAAAGGCCACTTGACTGTGGAACTGCTTTCCAGCCCACTTCACCATGCTGGTGAGATCCCTGGGGCTTTTTTTGTCTGTTTTCTTTTTCTTTTTCGTTTTTTTTAATTTTACTTCAGGTGAAGGATTACAGAGTAAATAGTTTCTCATTAAACAGTCAGTCACATATTGTTTTATGACATTCGTTAAAAACCCCACGACATGTCAACCCTCTTCATTCCCGAACTTTTTTTTCTTTGGTGAAAAAATACATAGCAAAAGATGCACCATTTCAAAAATTTCTCATGCACAGTTCAGTGACATCAATTACGTTCTTCCAGTTGTGCTGCTATTCTTGCTTTAGATGAAAGTTTGCAGAAAAAAAAAGTTTCTCATCAAACAGTACACATGCTGCTCTATGACAATGGTTAACAACCCCACTACATTGCAACACTGTCCTTACTCAACCTTGAGTTCCCTATCACCAGCTTTCCTGTCCCCTTCTGCGTTCTAGTCCTAGTCCCTGGACTGCTATGCCTCATTAGTCCCATTTTGTTTTATGCGGCTGTCCATTCCCCGGCTGAATGATGAACCTTGGAAGTGACTTTGCCACTGAGCTAAAAGGGTGTATGGGGGCCGTACTCTCGGGATTTCTTCAGTCTCCTTTAGGCCAGTAAATCTGGTCTCTTTTGTGTGTGTTAGAATTTTTTCTACATCCTTCTCCAGTTCTGTCTAGAACCCTCTGTAGTGATCCTGGTCAGTGCAGTCAGTGGTGGTAGCCAGGCACCATCTAGCTGTACTGGACTTAGTCTGGTGGAGGTCTTGGTAGCTGTGGTCCATTAGTCCTTTGGACTAATCTTTTCCTTGTATCCTGTTCTCTTCATTTTCACTTGCTACCAAAGGGGTGAGACCAGTGGAGTATCTTAGATGGCTGCTCACAAGCTTTTAAGACCCCCGACGCTACTCACCAAGATAGAATATAGAACACTGTCTTTATAAACTGTGTTATGCCGACTGAGCTAGATGTTCCCCGAGACCATGGTCCCCACTGCCCTCTACCTAGCAATTCAGTCCCTCACGGAGTTTGGATGTGTCTTTGGAGCTTCCATGACCTTTCCTTGTACAAGTTGTGCTGGATTCCCTAATATTTTGCACTGTCTCACCCTTCACCAAAGATACCACCTATCTATTGCCTATTTAGTATTTCCTCCCCATACCTCCCATCCCTCATAATCAACAAAGATTGTTATTTTTTCTGTGTAAACTTTTTCATGGGTGTTTACAATAGAGGTCTCAAACAATATTTGTCCTTTTGTGAT
>NW_004444226.1:1057775-1059560 GCF_000243295.1 Trichechus manatus latirostris
TCGTCTGGGGTTTGTGTCTTGATGATTATGGTTTGTATCCTGTTAATGCTGTGTATTAGGGCCTGTAGCATTGGTCCTATTTTTTCTTCTATGAACTTTATAGCTTTTGGCTTTATATTTAGGTCTTTGATCCATTTTGAATTAGTTTTTGTATATAGTGTGAGGTGTGGATTCAGTTGTGCCAACACCATTTGTTAAAAAGACTGTCTTTTCCCCATTTGATGGACTTTGGGCCCTTATCAAAGATCAGGTGACCGTAGGTGGATGGATTTACATCTGGGTTCTCAATTCTGTTCCATTGGCCAATGTACCTGTTGTTGTACCACTTCCAGGCTTTTTTGACCACTGTAGCTGTATAGTAGGTTCTGAGGTCATGTAGTGTGAGTCTTCCAACTTTATTCTTCTTTTTCAGTAGTGCTTTACTTATTCGGGGCTTCTTCCCTTTTCATATAAAGTTAATGTTTAGTTCTTCCATCCCTTTGAAGAATGTTGTTCATATTTGGATTGGGATTGCATTGTATTTGTAAATTGCTTTGGTTAGAATTGTCATTTTCACAATGTTGAGTCTGCCTATCCGTGAGGATGCTATGTTTTTCCATTTATGTAGACCCCTTTGGGTTTCTTGCAGTAGTGTTTTCTGGTTTTCTTTGTATAGATGTTTTACATCACTGGTTAGTTTTATTCCTATGTATTTTATTTTTTTAGGGGTTATTATAAATGGTATTTTTTTCCTGATTTCCTTTTCATCGTTCTCTTTATTGGTGTACAGGAATCCAACTGATTTTTGTATGTTTATCTTATATCCTGCTACTCTACTGAATCTTTCTATTACTTCCAGTAGATTTCTTGTGGAGTCTTTATGGTTTTCTAGGTATAGTACCATATCAACTGCAAACAGGGACAATTTAACTTTTTCATTACCAATTCAGTTGCCCTTTATTTCTTTTTCTTACATTATTGTTCTAGCTAGAACTTCCAGCACAATGTTAAATAGGAATGGTGATAAAGGGCATCCTTGTCTTGTTGCTGTTCTCAAGTGGAATGTTTTCAGCCTCTCTACATTAAGAATGATGTTGGCTGTTGGTTTTGCCTAGATGTCCTTTATTATGTTAAGAAAATTCCCTTCTATACCTATTTTGTTGAGAGTTTTTATCAGGAATGGATGTTGGAAGTTGTTGCATGCCTTTTGTGCATCAATTGAGGTGATCAGGTGATTCTTTCCTTTTATTTATGTGGTGGATTACATTAATTGATTTTCTAATTTTGAACCCTCCTGGCATACCTGGTATGAATCCTGCTTGGTCATGCTATATTATTTTTTTTTTATAAGAAGCTGAATTCTATTGGCTAGAATTTTGTTGAGAATTTTTGCATCTATATTCATGAGAGATATTGGTATGTAATTTTCTTCTTTTGTGGTGTCTTTCCCTGGTTTTGGTATTAGGGTTATGCTGGCTTCATAGAATGAATTTGGAAGTGTTGTTTCTTTTTCTATGCCCTGAAATAGCTTAAGTAGTACTGGTACAAGCTCTTCTCTGAATGGTTTGTAGAACTCTCCAGAGAAGCCATCTGGGCCAGGAATATATTTTGCTGGGAATTTTTTTTCATTACCTTTTCAATCTCTTCTGTTGTTGTGGGTCTGTTCAGATTTTCAATTTCACTTTGTTGTAGTTTGGGTAGGCCCTGTGTTTCTAGAAATTTATCCATTTCCTCTAGGTTTTCAAATTTGTTGGAGTATAGTTTTTCATAGTATTCTGTTATGATCATTTTTATTTCAGTTGGGTC
>NW_004444226.1:1061856-1074448 GCF_000243295.1 Trichechus manatus latirostris
TTCCATGAATTTGTTTGCCTTTTCCATGAATTTGTCTATTTTTTTCCTTATTTTTGTCTGCTTTTTGCTTCAACTCTTGGATAGCTCTGAATATTAGTGATTTGAATTCTCTATCTGGTAGTTTTAATGCCTTTTATTCTACTGAAATGTCATCTGGTGTTTTATTTTGGATACCTACTGGAACTATCTTGTCCATTTTTGTAAATGGTTTGATATTGTCTGCTGTATTCGGGGCATTCAGTAGTTATTTTTCTTGTTTATTGATTGTAGATTTGTTTGTTTGACCTTTTTTTATTTGGCTATGTCTGAGCAGCTGGACTGTGCATTCTTTGTTGTTTGCTCGTCTGTAGACATGATACTTTTCACCTTATTCTCCATTTGGCCAGATCAGTCACACAGATATGGTACAGAAGGGCAGGTCTAACTGAAGAGGAGTTGCTGGGATGGGTTGTTTGTGGCACTTACTACAGCCACCAGGGTGGGTCAGTAATCAGTGCTGGGTAAGTTCTGGTAGTCCGTGCCTGTGCTTGTTGGTGGTGTGATGGTCAGCACTGTGCAAGTAGGCAGGATGGAGGGTGGAGATTGTGATGTGTGGCGCTAAGGTGGGTTTGGGAGAGAGGAGAGAGGAACAGGAGCCAAAAACATACCAACAAAAAAGATTGCTAGGGGAGCTTGCCATTGGAGTGGAGAGATGAGAGACTATGAAATGGAGAAAAACAAAAAGAAGAAGAAAAAAGAAAAGAATGAATAAATTAAATTTAGAAAGAAAAAGGAACAGCAAAGCTCCCAGGGATCCCACTGGTGTGGTACAAGTTCTGAGGAAACTGTTTCCAGGTGTTGAAGTACAGCCTGGCTAGAAGGCATAGAAGTATTCAGTTCCAGGTATTCAGTGGACAGGAAGAGAAGGAAAGTATAGAGAGATGAGAAACTGAGTAATGGAGAAAGACAAAAACGGAAAAAGAGGGAAAAGAAAACAAAGCAAATTAAAAAAAGAGAACAAGAAAAGCCCCCCAAAAAACAAGAAATAAAAAACATGATAAAAGAATGCTCTTAGGGATCCCTCTGCGCATCTGCACAAGCTGAGGTGGTAGGTTCCAAGCCGCGTAGCACTGCCCGGCCAGAACCGGCTCCCAACTTAAGAAAAGAAAAAGAAAACATACAAACAATTTAAAACAAACAAGAAAAGCCCTGGGATCCTGCCAGCATGGCAACACAGATCCAGAAGTAGTTCCACACACTCAAACGGAGCTCTGCAGCCCCTTAGGAAGAACTAAAGATGGTGCACGGAGCCAGGTATTTGAGTGAAAGGAGGGGAAGGTGTGAGAGGTAAGGAAGAAATCAAAAGAAGCAGAAAAAAGCAATACCAGTAGCCAACAAATGACACTGAGGGAGTCGGCCAGTGCAGGCGGGTGGAATCCAAGCAGTCTTTGCTTCCCAGCCAAGAGACCGTGGCCGCAGGAAGCAGAGGAGCCTGGGTGGGGGTGAAGAAGGGTGGGGGTTGGAAAGAATATATTGCCAGTTATCAGTTGTTCTGTCTCCTGCTAGAAGCTCCATGAAGCTGCTTTCTCATACCCCTTGTTTCCTGTTCTCTGATAAGAGTCCAAGATGACAGATTCACGTTGTGTTATCTGATAGGGGACCTCTGCATGACTCTGTCCTCGCTCTCCATTCTCTGTCAGTTTCTTACTCCATTTGGTGTTTGGCTGAGTTCTTTATCTCTTCGTTTGATGTTTTAGGGTTTCAAGATTGCTGTTTTCTCTTTGGCTTAGTTTTTCAGATCTTTGCTGTGGAGGGATGGTGTGGTGCTTCTGCCTAGAGTGCCATGTTGCCAGAAGTCCTTGTCTGTGTGTTTTCATTTGTTCTGTTTTGACTTGTTTGTTTAATTTTTCTTTTCTCAACTTGAGAGCCCCTTTTAGCTGGACTGTACTGCATGGCTTGGGAGCTACTTCCCCAGTTTGCACAGCCATACAGTGGGACCTCTGGAAGCATTTCTTTTTTCTTTTTCTTTTCTTTTCTTTATTTTTTACTTTTTGTCTTTCTTCATTTCTTAGTTTCTTGTCTTTGTATACTTACCTTCTTTTCCTGTCTCCTGAATACCTAACGCCGTGTAACACCTCTACCCTTTCTAACCAGGCTATACTTCGTGGCCTGGGAGCCACTTTCCCAGTCTTTGCAGCCACACTGGTGGGATCCCTGGGGGCTTTGCTTTTCTTTCTTTTTTTCCCTTATTTTCATTTATTTATTTTTTTCATTTACGTGTTTTCTTTTCTTTCCTCTTTTTATTTTTTCCATTTCTTTGTCTCTCATCTCTCCACTCCAAAGGCAAGCTCCCTAAGCACTCTTTTTGTTTGTTTGTTTTTTGCTCCTGTTTCTCTCTCTTATCTCTCTTCTTTCCCATACCTATCTTAGCCCCACACATCACAGTCACTCCCCTCCTTCCTGCCTACCTGCATCATGAGCTGAACATCAAAATCCCAAGCAGCACAGGCACAGCCTACCTACCAGAACTTGTCCTGAACTGTTTCCCAGCCTTCTCTGTCAGCACTTGTATGTGCCAAAAATAATGCATCCCAGCAACTCCCTTCAGCTACACCTGTCCTGCTGCACCATAGCTAAGTGATTAACCCTGCCTGTTGGACAAGAAGGTGAAAATACAAGCAAGCAACAAAGAACACACTGCATGCTCAGACATAACAAAATAAAACAAAAAGCAGGACAAAAAAAATCTACAATCAATAAAACGAGGAAAATAACTACTGAATGTTCTGAAGACAGCAGACAATATCAAAATATATAAATTAAAAGGACAAGATGATTCCAATAGAAGTCCAAAATAAAACACCAGATGACTTTCCAGTGGAAGAAAAGGCATTAGAAGTACCAGATAGGGAATTCAGATCACTTATATTCAGAGCTATAAAAGAGTTGAGGCAAAAAGCAGACAAAAATGAGGAAAAAAATGGACAAATTCATGGAAAAGGCAGACAAATTTCTGAAAAATACAGACAAAAAGGAATAATTCAGGAAAATAATACAAGAACAAAATGCCAAAATAAATTCACAGCTAGAAATCTTATAAAAACAACAATTAGAAATCCAAAAGATAAAAAAACAAGATTTCAGAAGTGGACAGTGTCATAGAAGGGCTGAGCAGCAGGTTTGAAAGGTTGGAAGACAGGACCAGTGAAATTGAAGACAAACATGTGATTGCAACTCTGAGGAAAAAATCAGAAAAAAGAAAATAGAAAAACGAAGAAACTCTGAGAATGATGTGGGATACAATCAAAAGCAAAAATCTACAAGTAATCAGAGTTCCACAACAGAGGGAGAAAACAGAAAACACAGAGAGGATCATTGAAGAACTGCTGACAGAAAACTTCCCCAATATCATGAAAGATGAAAAGCTGGCCATCCAAGAAGCTCAATGAACCCCGTATAGGACATACCCCAAAAGAAAATCACTAAGGCATAACATGATCACACTTGCTAAAACCAAAAACAAACAAAGAATCCTGAGAGCAGGATTTGTCAAAAACAAAAAGAAAAAGTCGCATACACTGGAGAAACAGTAAGACTAAGCTTGTATTATTTGGTAGAAACCATGAAGTTGAGAAGGCAATGAGATGGCATATATAAAACATCGAAAGAAAAAATCGCCACCCAAGAATAATATATCCTACAAAACTCTCACTCATATATGATGGAGAAATAAGAACATTTCCAGATAAACAGAAATGAAGGGATTATGTAAAAACCAAACTGAACTAAGAAGAATTATTCAAGGGAGTCCGTTGGTCTGAGAACAAACAACATCAGACCACAGGCTGAATTTTGTATGCAAGATTGTACCAGCTATATGCCAACCTAAGAAATGAACTCTCTAGGACTATCCAAAACCAAAAGAACCACAACACAGAACTGAAAGTTTCATCTGTAAATGACAACATCAGAACAATAGAAGAGGAAATAAATGGTGTAGGTATAGAACCTTCTAATGGAGAGGAAGGAAAGGCTATACCAAGTAATGATAGACTAATTCAAACCTAGGAAGATAAGGGCAAATTTCAAGGTAACCACGAAGAAAGTTAACAAGCCTACTATTCAAAATAAAGGTAAACATAAAGTCTCAGTAAAAGCAAAAGCTACAAAAACAAAAGAAATGAAAAAAATCCACAAACAATTGAAATCAGCACAAGAGAGTAAGAGGAACACACAAAACATCAAAGCCACAAAACAAGGCACTACACAATGACAGCAATATGCTCATACCTATCAATAATTACACTGAATGTAAATCACCTAATGCACCCATAAAGAGACAGACAGTGACAGAAAAGATAAAAAAGCAGGATCTATCAATATACTGTCTACAAGAGACACATCTTAGAAACAAAGATGAAAATGTATTAAAAATCAAAGGATGGAAATATGTATCAAGCAAACAGCTATCAAAAAAGAGCAGAAGCGGCAATACTAATCTCAGATAAAATATACTTTAAAAGAAAATCCACCGTAAAAGACAACGAAAGACACTATATACTGATTAAAGGGATGATCCGTCATGAATGCATAACCATAATAAACATCTACACACCCAACAACAGGGCTCCAAAATACATAAAATAAACCGTAACATCACTGAAAAGAGAAATTGACAGTTCCATAATAATATTAGGAGACTTCAACACACCACTCTCAGTAAAGGACAGAACATCTAGAAAGAAACTCAACAAATATGCAGAAGACCTGAAGGGCACAATCTGCCAACTTGACCTCATAGACATATATAGAACCCTACACCCAACAGCTGCAAAGTACACATTCTTTTCCAGTGCACATGGAATATTCTCCAGAGTAGACCACATCTTAAGCCACAGAGCAACCTTAAACAAAATCCAAAACACTGAGATAATACACAGTATCTTCTCTGACCACTATGTCATCAAGGAAGTAATTAACAACAGGAAGAGCAAAGAAAAAAATTAATTACATGGAAACTGAATAACACCCTGCTTGCAAACCACTGGGCAATAGAAGAAATCAGAAATGGAATCCAAAAATTCCCAGAATCAAATGAGAATGAAAACACATCATACCAAAACCTTTGAGACACAACAAAGGTAGTCCTCAGAGGACAATTTATAGTAATAGAAGCACATATCAAAAAAGAAGAAAGGGACAAACTCAAAACATTAACTACACAACTCAAACAAATAGAAATAGGCTAACAAAAAAAGCCCACAGCCACCAGAAGAAAGGAAATAATAAAGATCAGAGCAGAAATAAATGAAACAGAGCAGAAAACCAGTAGAAAAATCAACAAAACCAAAAGTTCGTTCTTTGAATGGATCAACAAATTCAAAAAAACACGGACCAAACTGACAAAAGAAAAACAGGACAGGATGCAAATAACCCAAAGAAGAAATGAAATGGAGACATTACAAGAGACTCAACAAATAAAAAAGGTCATAACAGAATATTATGAAAAAATATACTCCAACAAATTTGAAAACCTAGAGGAAATGGATAAATTTCTAGAAACACACAACCTACCCAAACTAACACAAAGAGATGTTGAAAATCTAAACACATCCATAACAAAAGAAGAGATTGAAAAGATAATTAAAAAAATCCCAAGGAAAAAACAGTCCTGGCCCAGATGGATTCACTGGAGAATTCTATCATTCAAAGAGCTTACACCAATACTACTCAAATTATTTCAGAACATAGAAAAGGAAGCAACACTTCCAAATTCATTCTGTGAAGCCAGCATAACCCTGATACGAAAATCAGGCAAAGGCATCACAAAAATTAGAAAATTACAGACCAGTATCTCTAATGAATGTAGATGCAAAAATTCTCAGCGAAAGTCTAACCAATACAATTCAGCATCATATCAAAACATTATACACCACAACCAAGCAGGCGCATACCAGGTAAACAAGGATAGCTCATCATTAGAAAATCAATCAACTTAATCCACCACATATATAAAAGGAAAGAAAAGAATTACATGATCATATCAATTGATGCAGAAAAAGCACGCGACAAAATCCAAAACTCATTCCTGATAAACACTCTCAATAAAATAGGTATAGAAGGGAAATTTCTCAACATAATAAAGGGCATCTATGGAAAACCAACAGCCAACATCATTCTTAATGGAGAGAGGCTGAAAACATTCCCCTTGAGAACAGGAACAAGACTAGGATGTCCTTTATCGCCACTCCTATTTAACATTGTGCTGGAAGTACTAGCTAGAACAATGAGGCAAGAAAAATAAATAAAGGGCATCCAAACTGGTAATGAAGAATTTAAACTGTCCCTGTATGTGGAAGATATGATACTATACATAGAGAACCCTAAAGACTCCATGAGAAAACTACTGGAACTAATACAAAGATGCAGCAGAGTAGCAGGATACAAGCTAAAGATACAAAAATCAGCTGGATTCCTATACACCAATAAAAGGAAGGATGAAAAAGAAATCAGGAAAATGATACCATTTATAATAACCCCTAAAAAATAATATACTTAGGAATAAATCTAAGCAGGGATGTAAAAGAGGTATACAAAGAAAACCACAAAACACTACTGTAAGAAACCAAGAGACCTACATACATGGAAAAACATACCACGCTCATGGATAGATAGACTCAACACTGTGAAAGTGACAGTTCTACCCAAAACAATTTACAAATACAATGCAATCACAATCGAAATACTAACATTCTTCCAAGAGTTGGAAAACCTAAGCATTAAGTTTATATGGAAAGGGTAGAAACCTCCAATAAGTAAAGTACTATTGATGAAGAAGAATAAAATAGGAGGACTGGCACTACTTGACCTCAGAATCTTACTATACAGCTATGGTAGTCAAAACAGCCTGGTACTGGTACAACGACAGATACATTGACCAATGGAACAGAATTGAGAACCCAAATGTAAATCCATCCACCTACAGTCACCTGATCTTCGACAAGGCCCCAAAGTCCATCAAATGGCAAAACTGGATGCCCATCTTCAAAAAAATGAAACAGGACCCATACCTCACACCATATACAAAAGCTAACTCAAAATGAATCAAATACCTAAATATAAAGCCCCAAACTATAAAGTTCATAGAAGAAAAAATAGCATCAATGTTAGAGTCACTAATACAAGACATTAACAGGATAGAAACCCTAACCAACAATACACAAATTCTAGAAGATAAACTAGATAACTGGGATCTTCTAGATATTAAACACTTAGGCTCATCAAAAGACTTCACTGAAAGAGTAAAAAGAGAATTTACTGACTAGGAAAAAAAAATCTGGATGTTCACAAGTCAGACAAATTCTAATCTCTAAAATCTACAAGAAAATCTAACACTTCTACAACAAAAAGACATAATAATCCAATTTAAAAAAATGGGCAAGGAAAAGAACAGACACTTCACCAAAGAAGACATTCAAGCGGCCAGCAGACACATGAGGAAATGCTCATCATCCCTAGCCATTAGAGAAATGGAAATCAAAATCACAATGAGATACAATCTCACCGTGACATTACTGGCACGAACTAAAAAAAACTGGAAATAACAAATGTTGGAGAGGCTGCGGGGAGATAAGACCTCTTATGCACTGCTGGTGGGAATGCAAAATGATACAAACATTTTAGAAAACAATATGGCACTTCCTTAGAAAGCTAGTTATAGGAATACCATATGATCCAGCAATCCCACTCCTAGGAATATATCCTAAAGAAATGAGAACAGTGACATGAATAGATATATGCACAACTATGTTCATTGCAGCATTGTTCACAATAGCAAAAAGATAGAAACACTCTAGATACCCATCAACAGATGAATGGATAAATAAACTATGGCACATACATACAATGGAGTACTACACAACGATAAAGAACGATGATGAATCTTCAAAGCATCTCATAACATGGATGTATCTGGAGGACATTATGGTGAGTGAAATAAGTCAATCACAAAAGGACAAATATTGTATGAGACCTGTACTATAAAAACTCATGAAACACAAAAAGAAACAATTTTTGATGGCTATGAGGGAAGGGAGGGATGGGAGAACACTAAATAGACAATACGTAAGTGGTAACTTTGGTGAAGGTTAAGACAGTACACAGTACTGTGGAAGCCAACTCAACTTGAACAATGCAAGGTCATGGAGCTCCACAGACACATCTAAACTCCTTTAGGGACCAAATTGCTAGGCTGAGGGCCATAGGGACCATAGTCTCGGGGAACATCTAGCTCAGTTGGCATAACATAGCTTATAAAGAAAATGTTCTACATTCTACTTGGTGAGTAAAGTCTGGAGTCTTAAATGCCTGTGAGCAGCCATCTAAGACACTCCACTGGTCTCACCCTTTCGGGAGCAAGGGAGAATGAAGAAAGCAAGACACAATGGAAAGATTAGTCTAAAGGACTAATGGACCACAACTATCACAGCCTCCACCAGACTGAGTCCAGCACAACTAGATGGTGCCTGGCTACCACAACTGACTACTCTGACAGGGATCAAAATAGAGGGTCCTGGACAGAGCTGGCAAAAAATGAAGATCGAAATTCTAACTCACAAAAAAAAGACCAGATTTACTGGCCTGACAGAGACTGAAAAACCCCGAGAGTATGGCTCCCAGACACCTTTTTAGCTCAGTAATGAAGTCACTCCTGAGGTTCACCCTTTAGGCAAAGATTAGATAGGCCCATAATATATTTACTCTGTTAAGTATCTGCTAGTTTTGAAAATGTTTCCGTACAATAACCATCTAAGACATACGTTACTACCATGTTTTATGATTAAGATAATGAGGATAATTAAATGTTCAAGACTAGAGACAAACCAGATTTTATTATTCAAAAGCTTCTGTTCTTGTAAGTATGTTACTTTGCCAGGTAGAAAAGTCAAGTTTAAAACAGTTTGTTGGATAAATACAAAATTAAAATAATCAGTGTATGTTTCAAATGTATAATGCTTTCAACCTACACCAGTATGAAACTTTTTACCTAATTTAAGATAGTAATAATTTTGGTGATGCTATTGCAGAAATCTTAATTCTGTTTTCAGAAGCCCTCAAACATCTAAATATACAAGACACAAAACACTGGCAACATTTATGTTTATAGTGAGGCTGGTTTATTTTCATAAAATTAAGTATATAACTCTTTTAAGTAACTTAACAATAAATATGCTGTTTAGTGATTGTGAATGACTAGTTAATGATGAAAAACCCTGATGTGTCTTGCTTGTGTAAATAACTCTTTTAATTTCCAGATTATGACTAATTATCAAGAAGTTTGTTTCTCAAGAGAAGAAATTTTTGATCAGTAAAGTCTGGTATATAGGAATGATTGATTATATAGGGTAAAATGCAATTTTTTCAAAATAGAGATACAAATGTTTTATATATGTAAATTAGAAAACATTGTCAATAACATAGGAATTGAATTCTACATATTGCAGATTTTCTTCACTAACCATGAGTTGCAGGCACTGAATATCATCAATCCATCAACCTTGTATTTTAATCTGAATCACCAGTATAATAACTTTTTAGACCCTAAACCAAAGGAGCATAGGTTAAATTCTTTAAATGTAGACATTCATAATCAGGACATGGTTAACGGTGATGTTTCTAAAAACAAATTGAGGCTTCATTAGAAAGTGTTCCAGTTAAATTCTAGAAAATACTCTCAGAAAGTCAACTCTGTAAGGTAGCCTAACTGACATGACAAAGGGGATTACTTTGATAATTCTCTAAAAGTATTACTATATACATTTAATTTTTAATACAGAGAAGTATAACAAAACCTTACAATCCAGTTAACTATTTTTGCATGTTTAAAATTTACAAGTATTTATGTTATAACTGGCAAATAATTCAGTAGGATAAAAAAAAGAAAATAAAAGCCCTTTCCTCACTTTTCTTAATTCAGCAGTGAAGAATCTCTTGGTGATTGTCTATTTTTTATACTTACATTCTTTACATATTTTCATCTCTTTCAGCTTCAGTCTATATCTTTCTAATTATTTTTTCTGTTTTTTAAAAAAGATAATTTTCCACTTTACACAGACAGCATTTTCTAGAAATTTATAAATATGATACAATATAATAAAAATGGTTTTATTTCAAGCCCTACCTTACCAAAAAAAAATTTTCTTTTTGTGGGGCAAAAATTTTCATATCAGTTCACTCAGACACTTACTAGCAATGAGAAAATACTTCAAAAAATGAAACTGTAGCCAAGAAATAAGACAAACAGAAGGCAAGGCCAAGACAGCAGAGTAGTCAGGCGGCTTCCTCTATCCCTCTTACAACAAAGACCTGGAAAAACAAGTGATTTGATTGCATATGAATATCTAAGAGCCTTGAACAAGGCGAAGTTGAATCCGACTCAGGGGTGGAGGGAGAGGGAGATGGTTTGGAAGAAAGGAGAAGTGCCAGACCGGGCTCCTCTGGAGTCAGAGCTCTTCAGCCCCTACTGGGTTGGAGGTAAGCAGGGAAGCAGCACACAGCTCCTCACCCAAGCTCCAGAGGCAGTTTCCACTTCGAGAGACAGGGCAGAAGAGATTCTGCTTGGACACTCCAAACCAGTGAAAAGCAGCTCCCTAGTGGCTGAAGATAAGTACACACATGTGGCCTTTTGATGAGATTAAAAAAAAAGCCCATTTGGCAAAAACTTCTCTCCCTTTTAACCCTCCCTTCCCTCCCTGCTCTGCACTGGTCCAGCCTTCCAAAGTCTCTGAGTCCCCTGGGCCGGAAGTGGATCCCAAAAGGCATACTGACCCTTTCTCCTGGCCTTGGAGAAGGAACATATAAGCTACTGGCTTCCCTAAGCCAGGAATTCAAGGTCAGCACAGCTCCTTTGCTAGGCACGAGCAAAAGGGGTCCACAGATTCTGAGTGCCTTACACCCCTGTATTGACTTGTGTTGACCCATCTCAACAGCGTAGGCCCTCACTACTACAGTACAACAGGGTAAAAGCCTGAGGGCTAACTTCAACTGTTTCAGCTGTGAAGTGGCAGATTTGTGACCCTTGACACAGCCCTGCCCTTTAAGCAGGCACATTTACCAGTCTGCACCAGGTGATTGAGGACTGGTGGCTCCACATATGCCACCTAGTCACCTGCTACAGGGGTCCAAGAATAAGTGTTGCCCCCAAGTATTTTCAGCCAACAAAGTAAGGTACTCATAGTCTGGCTGCAAAACTCACCTACCTACTCACTCTAGGGAATAGGGACAAGCTTTCCTTTCAGACTCTCAGGGGCAATTGTCAGCCCCTTGCCTTGCTCAGCCTGTGCCCTCTTACTGCAGCTGGATACCAGTGCTTACCCCAATCACCCATGCCTCTCTGAGACTGTAGGTGAGAGCCTGAACCACAAATTTGCTGACCAACTGCCTGGACACCTGAGCTGAATCCATACAGGAAAATTTAATGGACTCCTGTGTTCACCTACTTAGTTACAGAATTAACTACCTGGTAACAGGAAGTTAGAGCTTCAAAGGTGCCAATAATCAGACTTATGCACAAAAGCAGCCTATTGGGGCATATCAAAACAAAACAAAACAAGAAGCTAGGACACACTAAACAAACATAAAATAAAATCATAATAACTTATTGATGGCTCGGAGACAACAGTCCATATGAAATTACATAAACAGGCAGTCCATGATGGCTTCAGCAAGCCCCCAAAATAAAGAATTAATAAACTGTCTGGAGGAAGAGAATTTCTTGGAATTACCAGAGGCAGGATACAAAAGATTAACATACAGAACTCTTCTAGAAATTAGAAAGTTAATTCATAAAATGCATAAATTGCCAAAGAACATACAAAGTAGTAACAGAACTAAAAAAGTTATTCAAGAACATAATGACAAATTTAATAGGCTGCAAGAATCCATAGAGAGACAGTAATCAGAAATCCAGAAGATTAACAATAAAATTTCAGAATTAGACAACTCAATAAAAAGTCATAGGAGCAGAATTGAAGCAGTAAAAGTTAGAATTAGTGACATTGAAGATAAAGCACTTGACAGCAACTTATTTGAGGAAAAATCAGATAAAAGATTTAAAAAGAATTAACAAACTCTAAGAATTCTGTGGGACTCTATCAAGAGAAATAACCTACTAGTGATTGGAGTACCAGAACAGGGGGGATAACAGAGAAAACAGAGAAAATTGTTGAAGATTTATTGACAGAAAACTTTCCTGATATCATGAAAAATGAGAAGCTATCTATCCAACATGCTTATAGGTCCCAAAAGAAAGTCACCAAGACATATTATACTCAAACTTACCAAAACCAAAGATACACAGAGAATTTTAAGAGTGGCTAGGGATAAAAGAAAAGTCATCTACAAAGGAGAGTTAATAAGACTAAGCTAGGACTACTCAGCAGAAACCATGCAGGCAAGAAGGCAATGGGATGACATATATAAAGCCTTGAAGGAAAACAACTGCCAGCCAAGAATTATTTACCCAGCAAAACTATCTCTCAAATATGATGGCGAAATTAGGGCATTTCCAGATAAACAGAAGTTTAGGGAATTTGCAAAAACCAAACCAAAATTA
>NW_004444226.1:1076775-1102234 GCF_000243295.1 Trichechus manatus latirostris
TCCACAAGAAAACTACTGGAACTAATAGAAGATTTCAGCAAAGTTTCAGGATACAAGATAAACATACAAAAATCAGTTGGATTCCTTTACACCAACGAAGAGGTCCTCGAAGAGGAAATAACCAAATCAGTATCATTTACAATAGCCCCCAAGAAGATAAAATACTTAGGAATAAATCTAACCAGAGACCTAAAAGATAAACACACAGAAAACTACAAGACACTACTGCAAGAAACTAAAAGAGACCCGCAAAAGTGGAAAAGCAACTTGCTCATGGATAGGTAGACTCAACATAGTGAAAACGTCAGTTCTACCCAAAGCAGTCTAGAGATACGATGCAATCCAGATCCAAATTCCACAGGCTTTTTTTAATGAGATGGAGAAACAAATCACCGACTTCATATGGAAAGGGAAGAGGCCCTGACTAAATAAAGCATTACTCAAGTAGAAGAACATTACCTGATTTTAGAACTTCTTATACCACCACGGTAGTCAAAAGAGCCTGGTACTGGTACAACAACAGATGCATAGACTAATGGAACAGAGTTTACAACCCAGATATAAGCTCATCCACCTATGAGCAGCTGATATTTGACAAAGGCCGAAAGTCTGTTAATTGGGGAAAAGACAGTCTCTTTAACAAATGGTGCTGGCATAACTGGATATCCATCTGCAAAAAAACTGAAAGAAGATCCATACCTCACGCCATGCACAAAAACTAACTCAAAATGGATCACAGACCTAAATATAAAATCAAAAACAGTAAAGATCATGGAAGAAAAAGTGGGGACAATGCTAGGAGACCTAATACATGGCATAAACACAATAGGAACCATAAGTAACAATGCACAAGCATCAGAAGAGATACTAGATAAATGGGACTTCCTAAAAATCAAACACTTATGCTCATCAAAAGACTTCACCAAAAGAATAAAAATACAACCTATAGACTAGGAAAAAAGTTTTGGCTACGACAAATCTGATCACTGTCTACTCTCTAAAATCTACAAGATACTGCAAACCCCAACAACAAAAAGACAAATAACTCAATTGAAAAATGGGCAAAGGATATGGACAGGCACTTCACCAAAGAAGATATTCAGGCAGCTAACAGACACATGAAGAAATGCCGTGATCACTAGCCATTAGAGAAATGCAGATCAAAATTACAATGAGATATCTTCTAACCCCAACAAGGCTAGCCTTAATCCAAAAAACACAAAATAATAAATGCTGGAGAGGTTGTGGAGAGACTGGAACACTTCTACTCTGTTTGTGGGAGTGTAAAATGATACAACCACTGTGGAAATCGAGTTGGCGCTTCCTCAAAAAGCTAGAAATAGCAGTAGTGTATGATCCAGCTAACCCACTCTTTGGAATATATCCTAGAGAAATAAGAGCCATCACAGGAATAGATATATGCACACCTGTGTTCATTGCCGCACTCTTCACAATTGCAAAATATAGAAACAACTAGTTTCCCATCAACAGATGAATGGATAAACAAATTGTGGTATATCCACACAATGGAATGCTACACAATGATAAAGAACAATGATGAAGTCATGAAACATTGTATAACATGGAGGAAGCTGGAACTTATTATGCTGAATGAATTTAGTCAGTCACAGAAGGACAAATACTGTATAAGACCACTTTTATAATAACTCAATAAAAGGTTTAAACACAGAAGAAAACTTTCTTTGATGGTTACGAGGGTGGGGAGGAAGGGTGAGGGTTATTTACTAACTAAATAGTAGATAAGAATCACTTAGGCGAAGGGAAGGACAGCACACACTACAGTGGAAGGCAGCACAACTGGACTAAACCAAAGCTAAGAAGTTTCCTGAATACAATCAAATACTTTGAGAGTAACCGAGTAGCAGGGGTAGGGGTCTGGGGACCACGCTTTCAGGGGACTTCTAGGTCAATTGGCATAACAAAGCTGATTAAGAAAATGTTCGGCATCCTACTTTGGTGAGTGGCATCAGGGGTCTTAAAAGCTTGCAAGCGGCCATCTAAGATGCATCAATTGGTCCCAACCACCTGGAGTAAATGAGAATGAAGAACACCAAAGACACAAGGAAAGTATTAGCCCAAGAGATAGAAAGGTCCGCATAAACCAGAGACTTCATCAGCCTGAGACCAAAAGATCTAGATGGTGCCCAGCTATCACCAATGACTGCCCTGACAGGGAACACAACAGAGAATCCCTGATGGAGCAGCAGAAACATGGGCTGAGAACTCAAATTCTAGTAAGAAGACCAGACTTAATGTTCTAACTGAGACTGGAGGTACCCTGGAATGCATGGCCCCTGGATTCTCAGCTCAGAACTAAAACAATATCTGAGGCCAATTCTTTAGACATGGATTGGACTGGACTGTGGGACATACCGTGATACTGGTGAGGAGTGTGCCTCTTAGCTCAGGTAGATACAAGAGACCAAATGGGCAGCTTCTGTCCAGAGGTGAGATGGGAAGGCAGAGAGGGTTAGGAGTTGGTTGAATGAACATGGGGAATCAGGGGCCGAAAGGAGGTGTGTGCTGTCGCAGAATGGGGTGAGCCATTAGGGTCACATACCAATGTATGTATAAAAATTTGTATGGGAGACTAACTTGAAATATAAACTTCATTTAAACTACAGTAAAAAAAGAAATAATACGAATATATATATTTAAATGTTTGTTGAAAGGATCTTAGTTTTTCTCTCAGCAATAGTTTATTCCGTCAAACCTGTTTTTATGTCTCTAGCAGCATTAGGATTTAAACACCAGACCTCAGTCTCTCACTCAACCCAATTTTGGGGAAATCAAATCAGGCAAGAAAGTTTGAAAACTATTATTTGGACTGGAAAATAAAGTGTTACTCTACCTTATGTAATCAATTCAAAAGATACATGCTGGGCTTTTCCTTACACAAGGCAAAAGAGAAAGCATTAGTTTGGTGGGGAAAAGTAAAAATATATGTCTTTACCTCCATAGCAGTTTGTTGAAAAAGCACTTTCAGTTACCTGACAATCTCCAACCCCCACAATCACACTTATCCTGTCCTCTCTATCATATTACCCATTTGAATTTTCTTCAAAGCACTTAGAGCTATCTGAAAAATACTTATCCTAGGAAAAAGTGTCTTGCCTAAAATGTTGGTGACATATGTTGTATGTGTTTAATTGCAGATTGCAATTAGTTCATCTTCATGAAAATTTGAAGATGTTCTTTGAAAACTGAAAGAGCTGTTGAACCATGCAGAGGTTCTCTGTAACTATTTGTCTGTGGAATACAGCAAGTGTGTGAAGATCACAAAAAGGGAAGCAGCTTTTTTCGTAAGAGAAACAGCACGTGTTAAACATGGGCAGGTCTTTTGTGCTCTTTTAAAGCGGATACAAAATACCTTTCAGGATCGTTAAGAAAATTAGAAATGATATGACACAGGACTGGGCAAAGTTTCATTTTTTATACGTACATCTCCATGTGTTGGAGCAGACTCAACTGCAACTAATAATATCATATTACAAGCATCCTAAAATATCTGAGAGTAGTATATGCTCTAAAAATAGAACTTCAAAACAATAATAATAGCGGCGTTTCTAAAGATAAAAAGGACATTTTAAGAAATATTTATGATGTTCTGAGCACCTTCCTAAATTTGTTACATACACTGTCACATCTAATCCTGACCACATGCTATGAGAGAGGAACCATTCTTCCCAGATTGATAGAGATATGTAGGCTGAATATATGATTAAAATGGCAATTTTACACAGTGATTGAACCGTTATTCTGACCCAGATAACTGGAAATCGAGGCTCTTAATCACTACAAATTACTACCTGTTTTTCCCTCTATTCAACCAACCTCAAACAACTATCCAGAATACATCATTTGTTAGTTCAATTGTTTAAACATTTAGGGATAATATCTTGATAATTGGAGTGAAAAATGTCCCCCTCTGCACCGAAAGCCATATAGGTAAAGAGGTGGCGATAATATTTTAGTGAAATGGAAATTTATTCATTACTTAAAAATATTTAGTATCAGATACATGGAAAGAACTTTACTTGATGCTGGAAAGGCACAAAGTTGTACAATATACAATCCTTGAGGAACTTCTAAGAAAACAAAAGATAGTAAGACAAAGCAACTGCTCAACTTCCTATCAATGTAAAGCAGTTTGTGAAATATTGCATAAGACTGATAAAAAGACATTATAGCCTTTGCTGAGGTCATTCATGAGGATTTCATATGCAAGATGTTTGATAAGTTTCCCACAGATGAGAGAAGCTAGAAGACATTTGAAAGATTAGAGCAGAATTTGGAAGACTTTAATTCCAAATAAATAAGTTTGAAGTACAATCAGTTTAGCAATGGGTAGGTTACTTGTCTGTGGTTCCAAGCCGTAGTTATTATTATGATTGCTGTGGTTGTTCTTATTACTACTATTACTATTGTCATTCTTATTACTAGAGAATGAGAAAAGAGTGTTAAAAAAAATGATAGAGGAGATCGGAAAAATACAGTTACCAGATAAATCAAGGTGAAAGCAGGTTACCATAGTCCACTGGTGAGTAAATCAAAGGATAAAAGAAATAATCAGTTAGTCTAGGATAATGATATGGTGGCAACAACCAACAATGTTATTAATGATGTAGACACAGATGGTGAACGTTCAGATTTTGTTGAAAAGGTTAAACGTAAAGGAGAGGAAAAACAAAATTAGTAATTTAAGATGAAAGAAAGAAAAAGCTAAAGTATTACTGAAAGATATCATGCCACAATTTTGTTGATGTTTTGTTTTTCAGCAAGTAGAATGAAATAAAGTTGGTAGAGTTGGAAAACTGAAGATGATAATGAAGCAATATGAAGATAAGGTTCAAGAGACTCTAAAAGAAACTGGAAGCAAGGACACTGTGCTGCTGGGAGGGACACATCTCTCTTTCAAGATAGACAAGTGACTAGAAAAATAATCTGAAGAATAAGAAATTAACAGAAAATGAGACTAAGATTCAGTGTGGGGTAAATGCTTGAAGGAGGGAAGTTTTGATCAGCTTGAGATATTGCATGAAGTAAAGTTCCAAATGATTTCAATATTGTATGTCATTGTGGTAGAAAATAATTTTGACATTATTATGCATACAGTACTAATTCTAGAAAGCATAATTTCCCCAGTATTACCTATAGCCTGAAAATAATAATGTAAGACTGGAAAATCATCTAAAATATTTTATCCCAATTATCCAACAACATTACATTATCTCTAAAGTTTATTTAAAACACAACTATATCAACATAATCTACATCTATATTAAAAAAGAAAAAAGTTGCCATATAGTCGATGGTGACTTGTGGTGATCCCATGTGTGTTAGAGTAGAACTGTGCTCCATAGGATTTTCAATGGTTGTTTATTTGGAATTAGATCACCAGGAGTTTCTTATGAGGCACCTTTGGGTAGATTCAAGCATTTAACCTTTGGTTATCAACCAGCATGTTAATCGTTTTTACCACCCAGGGACTCCATCTTTATTTAAACTATTTTATCATTAGAAAAATACATATTAACATGGAAGTTTATAAAATTATAAACACGTATGTGTTTTGCTTATGATAAAATGGTCGTGATTTTTAATTCATTCTTATAATAGGAATAGGAATATTATAGATGTTAGTGAAGCAGTACATAAATAACCTTCCAAAATATTAAGGATCCCAATAGGTATTAGAAATAGAAAGGGGGCAAGAGAAAAAAAGATTGAAAGCCATCTCCTCATTATTTAATTCTTCATGTTTCTCTCATTGCCTCCAAGGTATGAGCTGCCTCACCAAGAGATGCCCAATTCCACCATAATGATGGAATTTCTCCTGACGGGGTTTTCCGATGTATGGGAACTACAAGTTTTGCATGCTGTATTCTTCTCTCTGATGGATTTGGTTACTCTCATTAGGAATTTTCTCATTGTTATTGTCACCACTCTGGACAAGAGACTTCACACCCCCATGTACTTCTTCCTCAGGAATCTGTCCATCTTGGATGCGTGCTATGTTCTGTAACACTATCTAATTCATGTGTCAACAATCTGCTTGACAGCAGTGTCATTTCAAAGGTAGGATGTGTAGCTCAGGTCTTCCTAGTGGTTTTCTTTGTACAAGTGGAGCTGCTCTTCCTCACCTTCATGACCCATGACTGCTATGTGGCCATCTGCCCGCCTCTCCACTACCCTGTGATCATGAACCCTCACATCTGTGCCCACATGACACTGGCTTCCATCCTCAGTGGTCTCTTCTACTCAGGATTCCACACAGGTGTCACTTTCAGGCTCCCTTTTTGTCAGTCCAACATTATTCATCAGTTTTTCTGTGATATCCCTTCTCTGCTGAAGCTCTCCTTCTCTGACACCTTCAGCAATGAGATGATAATCCTTGTCTCTGATCTGCGGACTGGTGGAGGCTGTTTCATCTTCATCATCAAGTCTTACATTCACAGATTTTCTAATGTGCTCAAGTTCCCAAGTGGAGGAGACAGAGCAAATGCGTTTTCCACCTGCATCTCTCATATCCTCGTGGTGTCTGTCTTCTTCAGCTCACTCGCATACGTATTCCTAAGGCCATCTGGGATCTCTGCAACCATCCAGTATATTGTCCTTTCTGTGTTCTATTCTGTAATTCCCCCCCGCTTCAACCCAATTATTTTCAGTCTTAGAAATGAACAAATAAAATGTGCCATCAGGAAAATCATGGAAAAAATATTTTAATTAGGAAATTGCTTAGGTTCATCCTATGTTATTAATTGAAATTTATGTTTTAAGCAATATATTGAGATAATCGATTGGAAATATATAGATGTACTTTGTATTATTGTTGGGAAAGAATATTGAACATAGCCAGAAGAATGAAGAAGTCTGTGTTGGAAGAAGTACAGCCACAGGGCTCCTTGGAATCAAGGATGATGAGACTTCACTTCACGTACTCTGGACATGTTATCAGCAGGGACTAATCCCTGGAGAAAGAAATCAGGTTTAGTAGTGTAGAGGGTCAGCAAAAAGAGGAACACCCTCGAGATGGATTAACACAGTGTCTGCAACAATGGGCTCAAACATAGCAAAGATTGTGAGGGTGGCGCAGGACTGGGCAGTGTTCCGTTCTGTTGTACACAGGGTTGCTATGAGTAGGAACTGACTCAAAGGCACCTAACACAACAACTTAATGCAAATTTAATATAGAAGTTCATTAACATATATCATTTATCAAAATCCTTATTTTTCTGAGGGTTTTTAATGATTTGAATTGGCAGTTAGGTAAGAGATCTGGTGTTATGAATAAGCAAGTCCCTGTCATATGTGTTTGGCAAGTTAAAAGATCTCACTAAATATTTCAGTCTTAAAGAGTTTAAAATATTATCCTTAGCAATATTTTATGTTAAATTTTGTATTTATCTGCACTTAAAATATTGATAAACCTTGAAAGAGCACTATGTCAATTTATTTTGAGATACCACTTTTAGTGTTATAGAAGAAATGAAAACATTGAGTCATTTATTCATTCACAAAATAATTTTGAAAATATATGTTCTTTTTAGGACCATAAAAATATCACTAAAAGGTATACTGGGAAAAGAATATGGGTTTAGTTGGGGGAGTAGTTGTGCATGAGGGTAACAGAAACACTTTTTACTGCTTCTCCTATATGGTAAGGAAAATATATAAATAAGATATACTTATAATCGGACCAAAATTTTGTTAAAGGTAAGTTCAATTTATCTTACTGAATTTTATATGTAAAAAAAATGTTTAAATGTAAAATGTTTTGTTTATATATATATATATATATATATATATATATATATATATATATATATATATATATATATATATATATATATATATATATATATATATATATACTAATAGCAATTAAAAAAATAATAAGGTCAAGTGGTTTGAGGATACATTTACCTGTTTATTTGCTTTAAACATTATTTTCTAGGTTAATTAAGGGAATACATCAATTTATGTTCACCGTTATTATCACATGCCTATTCATAGATCTGAAGGAGCCTGGTGGTGCAGTGGTTAATTGTTCAGCTGCTAAAAGGTTGGCAGTTTGAATCTTCAAGCCACAATCCTAGTACATACTTTGAAAACCAGGGTTAACAATAAACAATGTAAAATATATACTGGAAAAGATATTCAAATACGCATTGTGACATCAGGGAGAGTCACAATAAAAAAGACAAAACATCCATGTGAAAAGAAGCTCTGAAGTACATATGAAAAGAAAGGAAGTTTAAGAGTTTTAACTGACAAAAAACTTAAAATAGTTTTGAGTATAAAAATGTAGATTTCCCTAGTCAAGGGTCTGTCACTCAGAAGAAGAGTATATAAATGAGTGTACACTGATTCTTTACGTGTCTATCTGCCATTTCTGTTCACATTTTACTGGCCAAATAAGTCCATGGCCATACCAGCTGTCAAGGGATGGGAGGTGGGCAATTTCACCACACGTGCTGAAAGGGAGAAGAACATTAATTCCAATCAGCACTATGAGCGATCCACATAAATTGTCAAACTCTGAATGTTTTGTTTTCCATGCAATTGTTATTAGCATTATGATACAATGCATACAGTCTTTATGCTCACATCATCATCAAAAATTCCAATTCATAATAACCATAACATTTTGTGGCAACATTTGTGTAAAATTTCTTAAAATGATTTATTTTCTGTAACACTTCAACAGTAGCGTATGGTTGATAATAATATTCCCTCATTTTACAGATGAGTGTCTGGGTTTTGAAACATCACATGAGTTTGTCAAGGGCACTCAAGAAATAGCCTCATCTTGTATTTCTGCCATCATCTATTACACAACAGAGGTTTTGGAAAATTTCATTGGGCCTAATAACTTTTATATTTTAATTATACCAATGATTCTGGTATGATGCCTGTGAGTGTCAGATAAAGGATAAAACTATAAACCTCACTTCAGTACATGTTATTTGAAGTAAAGTGTGGGGAAAGCAAGAAAGCATGTGTCCTTACTTTCAATGAACTGACTGTTACTTTTGGATTAATGACATATTTAATAAACATAATCAACATCAAACTTTGGCAATAAATAGTTTTATAGGTGCACAATACTGTGAATATATTAAAACTACTCAATTGTACACTTAAAAATGAATAAAATGGAATATTACACATTGTGTGTATACATATATAACCACATTAAAAAAAATAACTATTGTCAAAAGTTTTAAAAACAATGGTTTAATTGGTTGAAAAAAACCAATACTGGCTGTGGAAGTGGTTATGCCAAGCAATATTATCATGGGGAAATGGGTGTTAGACAACACTCAGAGAGATAAGATATGCATTGGGAAAGCATATCATTGTTGTTCATAATTTTATATTATATACTCCACATTTGCACATTGTTTTCCTTCCTTATGTTGTGAATAGAATTTTTTTGAGGTTGCTTTATGAAACTTCTCCTTATTCTTCTAAAAAAAAACAGCCAGTATTGCTTTTCTTCTTGTAATGTGTGTGGAAACTATTTTATTTTTTTAAGTTGAGGATGAACTGCTGTGGATTCCAAGCAATAAAATATGTCACATGTTCGGCTAAAGGGGGAGAAAAGTATGCAAATAATACAAACACATGGCAAACGTCATTAAATAAATTGAATAATCCCAATAGTGTACTGAAATAAAAATGCAATATAATAAAAGAAACAGTAAAAATATTTTTTTAAAAAAGCATATTTTTTTAAAAAAAAGTCTTAGTAATACATTTTGAAATCTTAGATAAAATGGTTTAATTATAAAAGCTGACTCAAATAATGGATAAAAATTATGAAATGGATATACATATATCTTATTTATCTAGTGCATCTCTAACAGAAATATCACAAGTGTATGGCTTTAAAAAACAGAAATTTATTCTCACAGTCCAGAAAACTAGAAGTCCAAATTTGGGGAGCCAGCTCCAGGGGAAATCTTTCTCTTTCTGTCAGCTCTGATGGAAGGTCCTTGTCATCAATCTTCCCTTGGGTCTAGGAGTTTCTTAACATAGGGAACTCAGGTCCAAAAGATGAGCTCTACTCCTAGTTCTTCTTTCTTGATGGTATGAGGTCCCTCTCCTTCTGATCACTTCTCTCTTTTATATTAAAAGAGTTTGACTCAAGATACTACCTAATCCTGTAGATTGTATCCTGCTTTGTTAACATACTGCCTGGAATCCTGGCTCATTAACATCATACAGGTTAGAATTTACAACAAATAGGGTAAATACATCAGATCACAACGTGGAGGACAGTCACACAATATTGGGAATTATAGCTTAGCCAAGTTGACACACATTTTGGGGGGACACAATTCAATTCTTAACAACACATAACATAACATTAAAGTGAATTAATTCACTCATCAAAATCTGCTAAGAAAAGAAAAGGAAATCAGACTAAGATGTGTCTATTACCTACAACCCCATTGCCGTTGATTCAGACTCAGTGACCCTACAGATAAGTCTCAATATTTCAAATAATATTAAAAGAAGTAATAGTCTTCAAGTAATTTTATTAGGCTAGATAAATTTTGATGTCTAAACTACACGAGAACATTTTGGGAGATATTTGGCTTTCTCAGTTGTGAATAAAAATGACAAAATATTTGTAAATAAAATACAACAAGATATTGGAAAATAAACAAAAAATGAGAGACAATCTTGTGGGAGTCATCCATGGATACTAGGTTCCAAGAGCAAATATTCCTCTTAAAATTGTGTATAGCTGCAGTAACAACCATCTAAAAACTTGGTGGTTTTAAACAATACAATAATTTTATTATCTCTTATAATTTTTATGATTCACCAGTTCAGGAAGAGCTCAGCTAGGAGATTCTAGCTCAGAGTCTCTCATGTGGTCAGATGATGACTACCACTGTAATAGCAAGGATCTGAAGCAGGTCAGGGCAGCCTGGGAATCTATCTCTCCATGTGATCTCTACAGGTGGCTAAGTGTGTTTTCTCACAGCATGGAAACCTCAAGGCTGTAACTGTTTATATGAAGACTGAACTATTGAAGAACAAGTATTCCCAAGAGAACAAAGTAGAAATGCACAGTGTTATGAATTGAAATGTGCAACCAAAAAATATGTGTTGGAATTCTAACTCCTCTACCTGTGAATGTAGTCTCATTTGAGAATAGGGTTTTACTTGAAGGACTCACAGAACACAGGAAAGTCATTTTACTCCTTTATTATATGAAAGCATACAGATGACAATCATCCAAGGCAAGAAACACATAAGAGCAGGGCCCAGGAGAGTTCCCAGTATGAAACTTCTAGTTGTCCTGTCTCAGTGGAGTCATGCTTCTTCCAGGTACAATGTATGACAGCATGCCTGAAATACTGCCAACCAGGGAAGCTCACTGGAGCCATGCTGTCCAGAGTTTTTATCGGTATTCATGTGGTTGAGCTTAGTTCCCCCTCCCTCTGGTGGTCTAGCCGATACCACATGGTCCAAAGTCCCCACAATAAATCATATTTTTAGCATAGGCCTCAGATTAAAAATAACAACAAAAAAAATCTTATCAGGTAGGATCCAAGTGCTTAGAAGTTATTTCCAGGAGTCAAGACCGCAGGCCAGACCTCTATTTTCACAAGGTTAATCCTTTATTGCACAGTTCCAATACAAATAGACTATTGGAACAGTATTGGTATCTCAAAATCCAACTTAGTCTATACAGAAACTTAGTATCTAATAATGAAGGAATTACACATCAAACACACACAATAAACTGCTATGGGCTGGTGTGGAAAAACTTGCTCATTACTTAGAGAAAAATCAAACTCTGATTTTTATTTAACTGTATATATAAATTGGACTTCTAACATAGAATAAATAGAACATTATATAAAATAATCTATTTCTGATAAAAATAAAAGGATAGCTTTCTTCAATAATAAAAGATTAATAACATATAATTATATGAAAATTATGAATATTTATTTAGTGAAGGGAAACATGACCAAAGTTAACACACTGATACAGATTGAAAGAAGTTATCTTCCATGACTAAAACCATCAAACAAATAATATCTAAAATATTCAAAGAACTCATGCACATTAAAAGCTTGTAACATTAAACAAGGTAATCATTTGAATAGACGCCCAGTTTCATTTTCAATCAAAGAAATGGCAATAAAACAGCAATAAGATATCACTTCGCACCGAATAGAGTAGCAAAACCTCAGAAGCTGGACAATATTAAGTGGTAGCAAGGATGTGGGAAGATAAAACTTCTTAGAAATGCATTTGGTAATATGGTCTTATTCGGACTTCCCAGAGGCTGATCTGATGGCATCTCCTTAATCTATATTTGCATATGAATTAGGACTCAGAAATTCCGCTCCCAGCTATTTATCCCAGAGAAATTCTCATAAAGATCCAAAATTAGGAAAAAAATCTAGATAATTTAGAAATTGTTTTTAGTTATGAATAACAAGCTTTCTAAACTATGTGACTTAATCACAAAATAATTTATGTTTACATGTTAAAAAAATAAAGAAGCCTAGGTTTAAGAAGCTTGGAAATAACATAGGACTCAAAGTCCTCAGAGAACCAGACATGCTGCAATTACAATATAAATCACAACAGTCTTTAGATAATTTGAAAAACTAATTATAAAATTTATATGGAAGATAACATATAAGGTATGCTTACTAAATATTTAAAAAATAAAACTACAAAAAAAGTGTTAACATCTTCATCGACAATTAAGACTTATTTTTAAGGCATAGAAAGAAAAACAAAAGCTGTTACTGGAATAAATACATGAATCAATTTAAGGAATCCTGGAGCAGATACTTTCACATATAGGAACCTGGTAAATCGTATTATAAGACATTATAAATCACGGTAGAAGGAAGGTCCAACCCAAGACATGGTGCCAGTAAAATTGAAAAACTATGAAACAATACTCCTATATCTTTGTTTTCAAAAATGATTTACTGATAATGGTTTATTCTTTAACGAAATTAATTGAAGGGGTATCTGAATAGCTAATATGTACAAGAGACAGCTCCCAAAATCAGTAAAAAAAAAATTCTTATTAATATGCTGTTGTTGTTGTTAGGTGTGGTCGAGTCACTTCCAACTCATAGTTACCCCATGCACGACATGACACTGCCCAGTTCTGCGCAAGCCTCACAATTGTTGCTATGATTGAGCCGGTTGTTGCAGCTACTGTGTCAATCCATCTCGTTGAGCGTCCTCCTCTTTTGGTTGACCCTCTACTTTACCAAACATGATGTCCTTCTCCAGGGACTGATCCCTCCTGATAACATGTCCAAAATAAGTGAGACTTAGTCTCGCCATCCTTGCTTCTAAGGAGCATTCTGGTTGTACTTCTTCCAAGACAGATTTGTTTGTTCTTCTGGCAGTCCATGGTATATTCAATATTCTTCTCCAACACCACAATTCAAAGGTCTCAATTATTCTTCAATCTTCCTTATTCATTGTCCAGCTTTTGCATGCATATGAGGGGATTGGAAGCATCATGGCTTGGATCAGGCTCACCTTAGACCTCAAGGTGACGTCTTTGTTTTTTAACACTTTAAAGAGATCTTTTGCAGCTGATTTGCCCAATACAATCTGTCATTTGACTTCTTGACTGCTGCTTCTGTGGGTGTTGATTGTAGATACAAGTAAAATGAAATCCTTGACAACTTCAATCTTTTCTCTGTTTATCATGACATTGCTTATTGGTCCAGTTGTGAGAATTTTTGTTTTCTTTATCTTGAGGTGTAATCCATACTGAAGGCTTTGGTCTTTGATCTTCATCAGTAAGTACTTCAAGTCCTCTTCACTTTCAGCAAGCAAGGTTGTGTCATCTGCATAAAGCAGGTTCTTAATAAGTCTTCCTCCAATCATGATGCTGCGTTCTTCTTCATATAGTCCAGCTTTTCAGATTATTTTCTCAACATACAGACTGAATAGGTATGGTGAGAGGATACAACCTGGACACACAGCTTTCTTGTATCCCCTTGTTCTTTTCAAACAACTGCCTCTTGATCCACGTACAGATTCCTCATGAGCAAAATTAACTTTCCCAGAATTATTAATTATTAATATAAAATGAAACAATTTTTTCACAAAATAGGCTCAAAAATTTGAAAAAAAACAAATAAGCTGTAACAAGTGATTTTTCAAATATGATAAGAGAAATTTCTCTGTTTACATACCTAGTGAGAATGTAAAATAATAAAAGCATTCTTGCATGTAATTATGAAGTAATTTTGAATCCCAGCAATTTTTCTTTCATGATATACTTCTTACGTAAAGCCTAGATGGGAAGCATAATTAACAAGATGAAGAGTTACTTACAAGTAGAAATAGATATTAAAGGAACAGTAGATATGGTGGAAGGGTGTGCATCACGATTGTATCCTTTCACCATATATATGCAATCTGTATCCTGAGCAAATAATCTGACAAACTGGACTATATGAAGAAGAACTCAGCATCAGGATTGGAGAAAGACCCATTAACAACCTGTGATATGCAGATGACATAATCTTGCTTGCTGAAAGTGAGAAGGACTTGAAGAACTTACTGATGAAGACCAAAGACTATAGCTTTCAGTATGGATTGTACTTCAACATAAAGAAAACAAAAATCCCCACAAATGGACCAATAAGCAATGTCATGATAAACAGAGAAAAGATTGAAGTTGTCAAGGATTTCATTTTACTTGGATCTATAATCAATGCCCGTGGAAGCAGTAGTCAAGATATCAAAGAACACACTGTATTGGACAAATCTGCTGCAAAAGATCCCATTAAAGTGTTAAAAAGCAAACATGTCACTTTGGGGACTAAGGTAAGCCTGACCCTAGCCATGGTATTTTCAATTGTCTCATATGCATGTGAAAGCTGAACAATGAATAAGGAAGACCAAAGAAGAATTAACAACTTTGAGTTATGGTGTTGATGAAGAATATTGAATGTACCATGGACTACCAGAAGAACGAAAAAATCTGTCTTGGACAAAGTACAGCAAGGATGGAAAGATTTCATCTCATGTACTTTGGACATGTACTCAGGAGAAACCAGTACCTAGAGAACGACATCATGCTTGGTAAAGTAGAGGGTTAGCAAAAAAGAGGAAGACCTTCAACAAGATGGACTGACACAGCAGCTGCAACAATGGGCTCAAGCATAACAATGATGATGAGGAGGGCACGGGACCGAGCACTATTTCATAGAGTCCTAGTAGTAGGAACTGACTCAAGGGTACCTAACGATGACATATTCAGTGGGTGATAATGGGTTCAAAATTGAGCACAGGGAATATGAGGTGAAGAAGGAATATCAATGTATATGTAAATGGTAGGCATTTGGTAGCATCTGAGATTCATAAAAAAAGTATTGGGTGAAAATATACAAGTGCAGTGATTATAAGTATGTGTCAAATAGAAAGAGAAGGTCCAATCTGAATATATTGAGAAAAAAAAATTAATTTCATGGATGGAA
The DNA here is from genome assembly GCF_000243295.1 of Trichechus manatus latirostris. Classification (NCBI taxonomy): domain Eukaryota; kingdom Metazoa; phylum Chordata; class Mammalia; order Sirenia; family Trichechidae; genus Trichechus; species Trichechus manatus. The sequence continues at coordinate 1,092,300 of NW_004444226.1, forward strand.
AACTAACGTGGTTTATATATAGTATTTGAGGATAAGTGACAAGACAACTAGTAGTAGAACAAAAAAAGAATAACCATAAATGGCAATTTTTCAGAAAAGAGTAATTGACAATAATGCTGAAATCTCAAGTACAGGAAGCTCAAGTAGAATGCCACCCAAATGAGACAATTGATTCAACAGTGAAAATAATTTAACTGTAGCAGAGTTATATTTTGAAGTAATTTAGGTGAAAGTCCAATGAATGTGAATTTTTATTTATTTTATTTTAAAATGAAAAATCTAACTGCCTATTTATCAATGAATGTTATGGAATTAATAAAGTTTAAAAAGATAAGAGTCAAAATGGAGTCATTATTATATCAAAAGCCAGGAAAAAGAATAGGAAAAAACAAGGATTTTATTTATTTTTATTTTCTCATTTTTTTAAATTGTACTTTAGGTGAAGGTTTACACAACAAATTGTTTCTCAAGGACTTTATATTTTTAATAAGAAGGTGAATGAATTTTTAATTTGCTCTTAAATACCAATAAAAATCATTTTTAGGTAGAGCACTAGTTCTATATGAGGCTGTAGGATAAAAAGTGGATGAGAACATACACTGCTATATTAAAGACAAGGGACTGAATTTCCTGGAGACACTGCAAATTTAAATCACAGATGACTTAACAAAATTTAGTTGCATAGGTGTTCTCTAGAAATTTAAACATTTTCAGTTACTCAGTAAAAGAATCGTATCTTTTTGGGAACATCCAGAATGTAAGACTGAGGAAGAAGCTATATATTGCAAATTGTTTAGGCCTTATGGAGTTTAACCAGATGGAAGCATATTTTATTCAAAAGCTATGTATTAGAAATTTTGTCATTTAAAAATTCTCCAATCTGGAGGTAATTTTTCACATTAACTGGCAAAATCTGTAAAATCAGACTAATGAGTTTCTTATATTTGCGACAGGGTGTTTTTGGATGCTAAGTGAATTTAAAGACATATTTAAAGCAATGTAAACCCACTGTCGTCCAGCAGATTTTGATTCAAAGCAACCTATAGGACGGTGTAGACCTGCCTCTTAGGGTTTACAAGGATGTAATCTTTATGGAAGCAAACTGCTACATCTTTCTCCCACACAGCAACTGGAAGGTTCAAGCCACTGACCTTTCACTTAGCAGCCAAGTGCTTAACCATTGCGCCGCTAGAGCTCTTTTTAAGCAATGTAATATATGCTGATTTAAGAATGATCTTGACTCTTCCAGTGGATCTTATTTATTTGTCCTTGCTTTTGATTACTTATGGGGACCTTATAGACTCTACCTGTGTGTAAACAGCTCTTGTTTGATTAAGAACATATAAAAAATTAACATATACATTACCAATCTGGAGACAACAGTCTATTAAGGAAAACTGAATATTTTCAGAAATAATTACTGGTAAATAACACCAGACTTTACTGCAAGGTTGCAAAATAAAAAGTTTAACAAAGAAGTGTGTGATGATGACAATGTACATCTGATGGATGAATTCTGTGAGCCTATAAATTTGATGAGGAATTCATGAGAATTAATTCATTCAGTCTTTATGATAACCCTGTGAGAGATCAGAGAAATAAAAAGAAAATCTTAGACAGGTTAATTAATTTGCCTGTGGACACAGGAGTTAGTAATAGAGTAAATCATGTTTGTTTGACCTGAAGGTCTAGATATGTTCTTCCCACTGCCTTTTGTACAGAACAGAGGTAGAAGCCACCCTTCTTCTCTGAGTTCAGTATATACTGTAAAAACTCATAAAGAGGCATAAAGAAAGAGACACATGTGTTGGAACTTGAAGGAGGATATGACTTACAAAAGTAAAGGAGAGTAGAAAAGTCATTCCAAGTAAGAGAAACCTCCTGAGAAGTGACCCAACCCTAGATATATGTATTGTAATGTTGGTGTTTATAAGGAGAACTACACAGCATTTGTATTGGGAAATGGAGTGCAGATGACTTCAGAAAGAGACTTCAGAGACTTTCTGTAACTATTTCCAAACAAGATAAATGAGATTAAAGCCTGTTTTGCAAAAATCACAGCTATTGAATGATTTTGACAAGAAGAGTGATTAAATCTGTTGATGTGTTGGAAAAATAAAAAAGCAGTGTGTTAGAAGAATGAAGAATAGATGACTAATTTTTTCAGTAATGTCACAGGGTGCAAATACAAATAAGAAGGAGTTTCAGAAACCTGAATGTGCCTTTCCAAAATATCAGCGATCCTTTCTGGAGAGGTGGTTTGAAGGTTCTCTCCGGAGGCAAGGGAATGGATTGGATGAATGATTTCTAAGTTTTGGCAAGGACAGTTTTGCACACCATTTTTATTTGTAAAGTAGTTGCCTGGTTTTTGCTTTTTTCTTGGAAGTGAGGGCATGATTGGTCTATATGAAAAATCCACCACATCTAGGACAGACTTATCTTACGATCCCAATCAACATTGAACCACCTTCCTCTTCCCTCATTATTTTCTCCCTTGTTCCTTATTCCTTTCAATTTCTCTCCAACTTCAACTTTTTTCTTTTATTCAAGCCTGTCTTTCCATATTTCATTGTTGTGCATTGTTTCCTCAGCCAACATGAATCCATTTCTTTCCTGTTCCCACTTTACTTTTTCCAACTTCACTTTTCACAGAATGTCTTTGCATCATTCTTTTTCAGCCTGTAGTTATAAGTAACTCTGATTGTTTAGCTACAGTTGTGTGTTAGGTTTTTTTTTTTTAAATATTTTGGTCAAATAAAGTGTCTATATCCATAGCCAAGGGGATTGGAAGAGAAATAATGATATGCAATTTTACAAATAAAAAAAAACTGGAAATAACAAATGTTGGAGAGGCTGCGGAGAGATCGGAACTCTTATGCACTGTTGGTGGGAATGCATATTAATACAACAATTTTGAAAAATGATATAGCACTTCCTTAGAAGGCTAGAAATAGTAACACCATATGATTCAGCAATTCCACTCCTAGGAATATATCCTAGAGAAATAAAAGCCATCACACGAATAGACATATGCACACCCATGTTCGTTGCAGCATTGTTCACAATAGCAAAAACATGGAAACAACCGAGATTCCCATCAACAGATGAATGGATAAATGAGCTATGGTACACACACACACAACCGAGTATTATGCAATCATAAAAAACAATGATGAATCTGTGAAGCATCTCATAACATGGATGAAACTGGAGAACATTATGCTGAGTGAAATTAGTAAATCACAAAAAGACAAATATCGTATGAGACCTCTACTGTAAAAACGCATGGAAAAGTTTACACAAAAAGAAACAATGTTTGTTTGTTACGAGTAATGGGAGGGGTGGGAGGGAGAAATACTAAATAGACAATAGATAAGTAGTAACTTTGGTGAAGGGTAGGACAGTACACAATACTGGGGAAGCCAGCATAACTTGTACAAGGAAAGTCATGGAAGCTCCATAGATACATCCAAACTCCCTGAGGGACTGAATTCCTGGGCTGATGGCTGTGTGGACCATGATCTTGGGGAACATCTAGTTCAATTGGCATAACACAGTTTATAAAGACAATATTCTACATTCTACCATGGTGAGTAACTTCTGGGATCTTAAAAGCTTGTAAGCAGCCATCTAAGATACTCCACTGGTCTCATCCCTTTGGAAGCAAGGGAGAATGAAGAAAACAAGATACAAGGGAAAGATTAGTCCAAAGGACTAATGGACCACAACTACCACAGCCTCCACCAAACTGAGTCCAGTACAACTATATGGTGCCCGGCTACCACCACTGACTGCTCTGAGTGGGATCACAACAGAGGGTCCCGGACAGAGTTGGAGACAAATGTAGAACAAAATTCTAACTAACAAAAAAAGACCAGACTTACTGGCCTGACAGAGACTGGAGAAACCCCGAGAGTATGGCCACCGGACATCCTTTTAGCTCAGTAATGAAGTCACTCCCGAGGTTCACCCTTCAGCCAAACATTAGACATCCCCATAAAATAAAACAAGACTAATGGGGCAGAACAGTCCAGGGACAAAGAGTAGAAGGCAGGAGGGGACAAGAAAGCTGGTAATGGGGAACCCAAGGTTGAGAAGGGACAGTGTTAACCTGTCGTGGGGTTGTTATCGATTGTCATAAAACAATATGCATACTAACTGTTTAAAGGGAAACTATTTGTTCTGTAAACCTTCATCTAAAGTACAATAAAATATAAACTAAATAAAATAAAAATTTATGAAATGCATAAGCTTGTGAGGAAATGATTACTCGACTTATAAATCAATGAAGCAACATGCATTATGGTTTTAAATGCATTGTTCTAATGTCAATTCCAATCCCTCATACTATCAATAACTAAAATCATCCTTGTTCTCACATAACTGATTTTTGCTAAGACATTGTTTATGTGTGGTTCATGTAGAGAAGCCTCAGTTGACACTGTACTGAAATAAATGCTTTACAGCCACAGAACTCTTTATTCTGGTCTCCTTTGATAGGACTGTAAAGAGAGCGGCGGTTATGGGATTGGATTGACCAAAAAGTTTGGTAATATAATACAATAATGTAATATGGTACCATGTAACATAATATATATGTATTCATTTATGGATGTTCAGCTTTAAGCAATAAGAAACTTTGGGAAACATAAGTGGAGTACATAGGCTGCACTTCCCTTACCTAGTACACTGTTAATATTGCTTTTCTCTACTTGGAACTGACAATTCAAAACCATACATCAACTCGAATTGACAAAGATCTCATTAACTGACAGTGATACAGACTGACTAAATCAGTTCTACACTGCTATTTTTCAAGAGGTTCTGATACAAGCTAAGATAAAATCATAATTTTACTTATGTGGACAAATTGTGAAAAGGTACACATTTAAAATATGCTAGAGTTTGTTGGTAACCAAGGGGCTGTAAAAATTCAATCATAAGCATAACCTTGGATGAGAAATGTGATCTATACATAGAGTGAGGTCCTATCATTAACAATAGGATTTCAACCTGCAAGTATGCTAAAATATATCAGTCTTAATTAATGTCTCAAGATTTGTTTGGGGTTGGGGAGGTACGTAAATGATAGATTTGCACTAGAATGAAGGATAAAGACAGGTTTCAGAAAGCCTTAATTAGCAGTTTTGTGCAGGAAGGGTGGAAAAAAAAAAAGAAAAAAACCCAGAAAACAAAACAAAACAAAACATGAAGAAGCATGTGTTATAACTATCCACACAATAGATGTTATATTTCTAGATAAGCATGGTAAATGTAAGATGTATTTCTAAGAGAATTTAAAACTGATTAGGCATTTAAGATATAGTGAAGGAAAGATTTTATACTCCTGAGTTAGGATTGTTGAATTGCAAATTTACACAACTAGTGAATACTACAAAGGTAAATAGATTGGACGACAAAATGGTGGACAAGAAACAATATGTCCACAATTAGTTCACAGGGTAGTGAGGGAGACATACAAATAAGGAAATTACTACTCTGAAATATGGTATAATCCAATAAAGAGTTAGGTTTCAAATTCTATGGGGAGGCTTTTGGTTTAAGATCATTAAGAAAGCAAAGATAAATTTATTTAAAAAAATATTTATAGGAAGAAATAATCAACAGATTAGAGATGTCAAGAAATTCAGGTGACAGAATGTAGACAGAAGCCTGTGGGTAAGTAAAACAAATCCCCAGTCCAAATATGTGAATGAAATTCCTGTAATGGGGTTTGGAACAAATTTTCCCCAGTAACGGCAGACAGTGCCTTGAAATCTTCTGGTTAGAAAGGATGGAAATAAAACCTACAGCAAGGATAGTGAGATTAAGTAAAGAAGGACTCTTAATGAAAGTGATGCATATCTGACCTCCCTCCCCACCTCCAGAAGCAACAGAAATATCCAAAGACTCTTTGGAATTAAATTGATAAGGCAGCGAGAGGAGTATGAAAGCAGTTATGGAGACATAGGCAGCTTGCTGAAAGTGAAGAGGGCTCAGAGCACTTACTGATGAAGATCAGAGACTACAGCCTTCAGTATAGATGTACCTCAACATTAAAAAAAAAAAAAAATCCTCACAACCAGGCAAATAAGCAACATCGTGATAAACAGAAAAAATATTGAAGTTGTCAAAGATTTCATCTTAATCAGATCCACAATCAATGCCCTTGAAGCAGCAGTCAAGAAAATAAATGACGTAGTGCATTGGGCAAATCTGTTACAAAAGACCTCTTTTAAAGTGTTGAAAAACAAAGACATCACTTTGAGGACTAAGCTGCTACTGAACAAAGCAGTGGTATTTTCAATCCCCACATATGCTTGTGGAACCCTGGTATCACAGTGGTTAAGAGCTAGGCTGCTAAACAAAAGGTCGGCAATTCAAATCCACCAGCTGCTCCTTGGAAACCCTACTGGGCAATTCTACTCTCTCTTATAGGGTCACTATAAGTTGGAATTGACTCAAGGTCACCGGTGTTTTTTGTTTGTTTGTTTGTTTTTTGGTCATATGCACATGAAAGATGGAAATGAATAAGAAAGACCAAAGAATTGATGCCTTTCAATTAGGGTGTCAGTGAATAATATTGAATATATCATGGACTGCTAGAAGAATGAACAAATGTGTCTTGGAAGAAATACAGACAGAATGATCCTTGGAAGCAAGGATGGTGAGATTTAGTTTCATGTACTTTGGACACGCTATCAGGAGGGATAGTCCCTGGAAAAGGACATTTTGCTTGGTAAAGTATAGGGTCGGTGAAGAAGAGGAAGACGTTCAACAAGATGGAATGACACAGTGGCTGCAATAATGGGCTGAAACATAGCAATGATTGTGAGGATGGCACAGAACCAGGCAGTGTTTTGTTATGTTGCACATAAGGTCACTATGAGTTAAAACTGACTCAACTGCACCTAACAACAGCAACAACAGGCAGCCCAGGTACATCTATATCTTTTGTATCTTGGCCATACCAGTTAACTATTGCTCCCTCATTGCCACAGCATGAAGCTTAGCCTGTCATCTGTCTACAGAGATCCTAAATCATCCTCCTGCTTTTCAGGAGGAGGCTAGAACAGAAAGTATGGAAACTGAACAATAAAATAAAAACACAGGAATTAAGTATAATAAACAAGCCTTGATTCAAACGGATCTATTGAATACTACTCATTACATCTCTGCTGCTGTGGAACTTACATCATAATGAGAAGAGAAAGACAACACACACACACACACACACACACACACACACAGATATATTAGTAGTATATTGTTATTGTAGTTAATTACCATCGAGTCACCTCTGACTCACGTTATTGTTGTTAGGAGTTTGTTCTGACTCATAATCACCCTTTGTACAACAGAACAAAACAACTCCTGGTCCTCTGCCATCCTCATAATCATTGTTACGCTTGAGGCCACTGTTGCAGCCACTGTGTCAATTCATCTCTTTGAGGCTCTTCCTCAGTTTCGCTGACTTTACCAAGCATGATATCCTTCTCCAGGGAATGATCCCTTCTGACAACATGTCAAAAGTATGTGAGACTACTTCCAGGCAACATGGCGCTATAGTCAGAAGCACCATGCTGTCCCTCCACGGCAAAGATCCGAAAAACTGAGTCAAACAGAATCACACCTCAATCCTGAAACCCTAAGCATCAAATGAAGAGATAAAGAACTCAGCCAAGCACCAAATGGAATAAGAAACTGACAGAGAACAGAGAGCGAGGAGAGATACACGCAGATGTCCCCTATCAGCTACCACAGCACAGATCCACCATCTCGGACTCCTATCGGAGATCAGCAAACAGGGGGTACAAGAAAGCAACTTCACGGAGCTTCCAGCAGGAGACAGAGCAACCAGTAACCAGCGATATATACTTTCTCACCCCCATCCTTCTTCACGGTCTCTTAGTCTCCTCTGCTTCCTGCAGCTATAGTCTCGTGGCTGGGAAGCACCATCTTCACCCTGGTGTCACTTGGGTTCCACTTGCCCGGACTGGCTAACTCCCTGACTGTCTTTTGTTGGCTTCTGGTGTTGCTTTTTTTCGCCTCTTTAGATTTCTTCCTTACCTCTCACCACTTACCCCTCCTTTCTCTCAAATACCTGGCTCCATGTGCCATCTTTCCTTCTTCCTGAAAGGCTGCAAAACACTGGCCAACTGGGAAACTGCTTTCCAGCCTGTGCCTCCATGCTGGTAGGACCCCTGGGGCTTTTTGTTTGTTTGTTTGCTCTGATTTGTTCTGTTTTGATTTGTTTGTTTGTTTTCTTTTTCTTTTCTCAACCTGAGAGCCCCTTCTAGCAGGAAAGTACTGCACAGCTTGGAAGCTACTCACTTACTCTGTGCAGATGCACAAGGACATCCCTGGGGGCATTTTTTCTTGGTTTTTTTTGGGTTTTTTTGTTTCGTTGTTTTGTTTTCTTCTCTCTCTTATTCCCTTTTTGTCTTTCTTCATTTCCAGTTTCTCGATTTATTCATTTTTTTCTTTTACCCTTTTTCTTTTTTTTTTCATTTTCGTTTTTCCTCATATCTCACTCTCTCATCTCTCCACTCCAATACGAAGTTCCCTTAGCACCATTTTATGTTTGTTTTTGGCTCCTGTCTTTCTCTTCTCTCTCTCCTCTTTCCCATGCCCATCTTAGCTCCACACATCACAATCTACCCCCTCCTTCCTGTCTACCTACACCATGCACTGAACATTATATTCCCAAGCAGCACAGGCATGGCCTACTGAAAGCGGCCCTGCACTGATTCCCCGGCCTCACTGACAGCCATGGTTTTTGCCACAAACAACCCAACCCAGCAACTCCCCTTCACCTGGACCTGTCCTGCTCTTACATACCAGAGTGAATGACTCTGCCCATTGGAAAAGGAGGTGAAAAGTATCGTGCCCACAGACAAGAAAACAACAAAGAATGCACAGCTCCCCTGCTCAGAGGTAACAAAATAAAACAAAAAACCAGGATGAAACAAACAAATCTACAATCAATAAATGAAGAAAATAACTACCAGATGCCTGAAGACAGCAGACAATATCAAAACATTTACAAAAACAGGAAAGGATGGTTCCAGTAGGCATCCAAAATAAAACACCAGATGACATTCCAGTACAAGAAAAGACACTAGACCTAAATGATAGGGAACTCAAATCTCTAATATTCAGAATTATCCAAGAGTTGAAGCAAAAAGCAGACAAAAATGAGGAAAAAATACACAAATTCATGGAAAACACAGAAAAATTCATGGAAAATACAGACCAAAAAATGGAAGAATTCAAGAAAATAATACAGGAACAAAATGCTAAAGTAAACCAACAGCTAGAAATCTACAAAAACACCAATAAGAAATCCAAAAGATAAACAACAAGATTTCAGAAATGAACAGTGTTATAGAAGGGCTGAGGAGCAGGTTTGAAACAATGGAAGATAAGATCAGAGAAATTGAAGACAAACACTTGGATACAACTCTGCTTGAGGAAAAATCAGAAAAAAAAAGAAAAATGAAGAGACCCTGAGAATTATGTAGGATACAATCAAAAGCAAAAATCTTCTATTGATCTGAGTTCCAGTACAGGAGGAGAAAACAGAAAACACAGAGAGGATAACTGAAGAACTGCTGACAGAAAACTTCCCTAATATCATGAAAGATGAAAAGCTGGCCATCCAAGAAACTCAACGAACCCCATATAAAATAGACCCCAAAAGAAAATCACCAAGGCATATTATAATCACACTAGCTAAAACCAAAGACAAAGAATACTGACAGCGGCTTGAGAAAAACAAAAAGTCACATACAGATAGGAGTTCCAGCAAAATAGCGCTCTAGGCAGAGGCACCTCGCCGTCCCTCTACAGCAAAGATCCGAAAAACTAAGCCAAACAGAGAATACAACAATCCTGAAACCCTAAAACATCAAATGAAGAGATAAAGAACTCAG
>NW_004444226.1:1111749-1116764 GCF_000243295.1 Trichechus manatus latirostris
TTTGTCGATTTTGTTGATTCTTTCAAAGAACCAACTTTTGGTTTTGTTGATTCTTACTATTGTTTTTCTGTTCTCTATTTCATTTATTTCTGCTCTGCTCTTCATTATTTCCTTTCTTCTGGTGGCCGTGGGCTTCTTTTGCTCTTATCCTTCTATTTGTTAGAGTTGTGTAGCTAATGTTTTGATTTTGTCCGTTTCTTCTTTTTTGATGTGTGCATCTATTGCTATAAATTGACCTCTGAGCACTGTCTTTGATGTGTCCCAAAGGTTTTGGTATGATGTGTTTTCATTCTCATTTGATTCTCGGAAGTTTTTGATTCCATCTTTGATTTCTTCTATTACCCGGTGGTTTTTAAGCAGGGTGTTATTCAGTTCCCATGTATTTTTTTTTCTTGCTATTCTTGTTGTTAATTTCTACTTTGCTGATATTGTGATCAAAGAAGATACTTTGTACTGTCTCAATGTTTTGGATTTTGTTGAGGGTTGCTTTGTGGTCTAAGATGTGGCCTAGTCGGGAGGATGTTCCATGAGCATTGGAGAAGAATTTGTACTTTGCAGGTGTTCGGTGACATATTCTATATGTATCTATGAGATCAAGTTGTTTGTGGCCTTTAAATCTTTGGTATCTTTGCTGAGTTTCTTTCTAGATGTTCTGTCCTTTACCAAGAGCAGTGTGTTGAAGTCTCCTACTATTACTGTGGAATTGTCAATTTCTCTTTTCAGTGCTGTTAGAGTTTGTTTTATATATTTTGGAGCCCTGTCACTGGCTATGTAGAAATTTATTATGATTATATCTTCATGGTGGATTGTCCCTTTCATCATTATATAGTATCCTTCTTTGTCTTTTATGGTGAATTTTGTTTTAAAGTATATTTTATCTGAGGTTAGTATCACCACTCTTGCTATTTTTAGGCAGTTATTTGCTTGATATCGTTTTTTCCATCCTTTGTTTTTTAATAAATTTTTGTCTTTATTTCTAAGTTCTGTCTTTTGCAGACAACATATTTCTTGGTCCTGTGTTTTTACTCATTTTGTCACTCTCTGTTTCTTTATGGGTACATTTAGGACATTTATTTTCAGTGTAATTATTGATACATGTGAATTTATTGCTGTCATTTTTTAGTGCTTTTTTTTTTTTGGTGGTGCTAAAGTTTTCTTTGTTTTTCTTACTCTCCTGTGCTGAATTCCATTTGTTTGTGGATTTTTTTTCATTTATTTTGTTTTTGTAGATTTTGTATTTACTGAGACTTTATGTTTTTCTGCTTTATTTTGATGAGTAGGTTGTTAACTTTCTTTGTTGTCACCTTGAAATTTACCCTTATCTTCATAAGTTTGAACCAGTATTTTATTACTTGGTATCCTCTTGCCTTCCTCTGTATTTGAAAGTTCTGTACCTATACTATTTATTCCCCCTTTTATTGTTTTGATGTTATCGTCATTTAAGATTAACCTCTACGGTTCCATGTTGTAAATCTTTTGTTTTATTTTATCCATGAGAGTTCATTACCTAGGTTGATGTCTGACTGATGAAGTCTTGCATCCTGGATTCAGGCTGCTGTCTGATGTTGTTCGTTCTGTAACCAAAGGACTCCCATTAATAGTTCTTGTAAGTTTGGTTTGGTTTTTACATAGTCCCTTAATTTCTGTTTATCTGGAAATGTAGTAATTTCACCATCATATTTAAGCAAGAGTTTTGCAGAATATATTATTCTTGGTTGGCAATTTTTTCTTTCATGGTTTTATATATGTCTTCCCATTGTCTTCTAGCACAGGAGGCCAAGTGGTCAGGAGAAAAGAAAGGAAGGAAGGGAGAGAGAGAGAAGAAACTGAGAAAAAAGAATAAAAAATAATACCCCAAGGGAGCCATCAGAAGCGGGGCCCCAGCCAAGCAGTGCTACAAAGCCTGTCAAGAAGGAGTGGAGATGACACCTAGCTCCAGATTGTCATGAGAAGGGTAAGGAAGGAAGTTAGAGAGAGACAAGAAACTGAGGAAAAGGAAATAAGAGGAAAAAATGCCCCGAGGTAGCTCAGTGACGTGGTGGCTTGGACCAGGGAAGTGATTCCGTAGCTGAGCTCAGCTGCACAGTCCATTAAGAAGGAACAGAGACGGCATACAGCTCCAGGTTTCAGGGAGAAAGGAAAGTAAGGGAAGTAGATAGAAACAAGAAACCAAGAAAAGAAAAAAATTGCCCTTGAGGGAGCCCTCTGGCTTGACTGTACAGACTTGGAGAGGGGCTCCCCTGCTTAGTTGTGCAGCACAGCCTGTCTAGAAGGAGTGAAGGTGGCTCAATGTGCCAGGTGTTTGGAAAGAAAAGAAAAGAAGGAAGGTAGAGAGAAACAAGAAACCAAGAAATGAAGAGAAACAACAACAAAATTGCCCCGAGGGAGCCCACTGGAGCTGCAGTGCCGACCAGGGAAGTGGCTCCCTAGCTGAGCACTGCTGTGCAGCCTGTCAAGAATGAGTTGAGTTGGAACACAGAGTCAGATGTTCAAGAGAAGAAAGAAAGGAGGTGAGAGAAAGAGAAGAAACCAAAAGAAGAAAGGAAAAAAAAAAGCACCAAAAAAAATGCAGTGAAGGAACCAGGCAGTGTGAATGGGATGAATCCAAGTGGCAAAGAGCTGCTGTCACCTTCACGTAGCGACCTCAGCCTACCGGAAAGCTACAGAGGCTGAGAAGGGGGAAGAAGATTGTGGGATGGGACAGGTGCTCTTTCTCCTACTGGCAGCTCCATGAAGCTCCTGTACTCCCTGTCTGCTGTCCTTGATGGCTGAGGGGTCCAAGATGGTTAATCCATTCCTGGTTAGCTGATAGGGGACCTCCACTCTGTAGCTCTACTCTCATTGTTCTCTGTCAGTTTTTCACACCTTTCGGTTCTTGGTTGAGTTTTTTATTCCTTCATTTGACGGTTAAGATTCCAGGATTGATGTTTGTCTCTGTTTTACTTAGTTTTTTGGGTCTTTGCTGTGAAGAGACAGTGTGATGCTTCTGATTATAGAACCATGTTGGCTCCGCCTCCTCCTCTAGGAATTTTTTGATTCCATCTTTGATTTCTTCTATTACCCAATGATTTTAAAGCAACGTGTTATTTAGTTTCCATGTATTTGACTTTTTTATTTCCTTGCTCTTCTTATTATTAATTTGTACTTTTGTGGTATTGTGATCAGAGAGAATGCTTTGTATTATTTTGATGTTGTGGATTTTATTAAGGGTTTCTTTGTGGCCTAAAATGAATTATGGAGCTAGATGAGAGGGGGAGAGAAGAGAAAGAAACAAAAGCACACACACATTTCACTGTCTCTTTTCTGCATAATCTGGACTTCTAGAAGACTAAGAGATTAGCTATTTTCCCAATTTGCAGCTGATGTAGTTTTACTGAGGGTTACCACAGAGTTCTTTATAGACCACAAAGCCTCCATAACGCATAAGTTCTCTCCTTATAAACTTTCTGAGTGATGAGATAATCAAGATTTCCATGCTTTTCATACTACTATGATACTAGATTGGTGGAAGTCCATTTATCTGAAAGGTAGTTTATGAGATCTGTGTTTATTAGTAAGAGGCAGTGATCTCCTGAGTTCCACCCAAGACTCTGGGGATGGATACATGTTGAGGGCTGAGATCTCAAAAGCCTTGATTGTGCTGGAATGTGAATTACCACATATTTATGTAAATGGGAACCTTAAGGCCATGGTTAGACTACAGTATTTCTACTGTAGTCCACAAATAAATAGACACTGATGTTTTATTCTTTTTCTATTGTACTTTCGGTGAAGGTTTACAGAACAAATATTTTCTCATTAAACAGTCACTACACATATTGTTTTATGACATTGGTTAACAACCCCAAGACAAGTCAGCACGCTCCTTCTTGGCTTTGGAGGACACTTTTTATTTCTTTTAGTGAAAATATACATAGCCAAATATACATCAATTCAAAAATCTCTATGTGCACAATTCAGTTTGGTCGATTACGTTCTTCCAGTTGTGCTGCTATTGTCACTTTAGATGAAGGTCAACAGAACAAAATAGTATCTCATTAAAAAGTTAGTACACATATTGCCCTATGACAATGGTTAAGAATCACACTACATGTCAACACTGCCCTTACTCAACCTTGAATTCCTTATCACCAGCTTTCCTGTCCCTTTCTGCCTTCTAGTCCTTGTCCCTGGACTGCAGTGTCTCATTAGTCCCATTATGTATTATGGGTCTGTCCAATCCGCGGCTGAACGGTGAACCTCGGAAGTGACTTCACCACTGAGCTAAAAGGGTGTACGGGGTCATACTCTTGGGGTTTCTCCAGTCTCTGTCAAGCCAGTAAATCTGCTCTTTTTTTGTGTGTTGGAATTTTGTTCTACATCCTTCTCCAGCTCTGCCAGAAACATCTGTTGTGATCCCAGTCAGAGAAGTCAGTGGAGGTAGCCAGGTACCATCTAGCTGTACTGGACTCAGCCTGATGGAAGCCTTAGTAGCCGTGGTCCATTAGTCCTTTGGACTAATGTTTTCCTTGTATTCTGTTCTTTTCATTCTTCCTTGCTCCCGAAGGCGTGAGACAGTGGACTATCTCTCAGACTTTTAAAACCCCAGAAGCTACTCACCAGGTAGAATGTACAACGTTGTCTTTATAAACTGTGTTATGCCAAATGAGCTAGATGTTCCCTGAGACCATGGTCCCCACAGCCCTCCGTCCAGCAATTCAACCCCTCAGGGAGTTTAGAGTGTCTATGGAGCTTCCATGACCTTTCCTTGTACAAGTTGTGCTGGCATTCCCAGTATTGTGTACTGTCTTATCCTTCACCAAAGTTACCATTTATCTATTGTCTATTTAGTTCCCCACCACCACTCCCAACCCTCATAACCAACAAACATTGTTTCTTTTTTTTTTCTATCAAACTTTTTTTTTTTTTTTTTTGTACTTCTGGTGAAGGCTTACAGAACAAATAGTTTCTCCTGAAACAGTAGTACACATATTGTTCTATGACATTGGTTAACAACCCCACAAAATATTAACCCT
>NW_004444226.1:1124135-1143297 GCF_000243295.1 Trichechus manatus latirostris
GCACACCACAAATTACCGGCTGTTTTGTCTCCCTCTGGACTCTCCGTGAGGCTGCTTTCTCTTTCCCCCGTTTTCTGGTCTCTGATAGTTCAAAATGGTGGATCCCTCTGCGTTAGCTGGTAGGGGACCTCTGCATGAATCTCTCCTCACTCTCCGTTCTCTGTCAGTATTCTCACTCCATTTGACGCTCGGCTGAGTTCTTTATCTCTTCATTTGATGTTCTAGGGTTTCAGGATTGTTGCATTCTCTGTTTGGCTTAGTTTTTCGGATCTTTGCTGTGGAGGGACAGCATGGTGCTTCTGCCTAGAGCACCATCTTGCCCGGAACTCAGATTGTTTCTCTTTGTGTGTAAACTTTTACATGAGTTTTTACAGTAGAGGGATCATACAATATTTGTCCTTTTGTGATTGACTTATTTCCTTCAGCATAATGTCCTCCAGTTTCATCCATGTTATGAGATGCTTCACAGATTCATCATTGTTCTTTGTCTTTGCATAATACTCCACTGTGTATATGTACCGTAGTTTGTTTATCCATTCATCTGTTGATGGGCATCTAGGTTGTTTCCATCTTTTTGCTGTTGTGAACAGCGCTGCATGTTTATCTTAATTTTAAGTATTCTCCCTTTGAAATTATAAAGCTACATCTCAGCCTGTGTTGGATCACACACAGGTATAAGCAATGTGTTCCATGACTTCTCAGGGAAATGCCCTAATTTTTTATTTCCAGTTATTATCACATGCCTATACACAGATCCGAAGATGGCCTAGTGTTGCAGTGGTTAACCTCTCAGCTACTACCTGAAAGGTCAGCTGTTTGAATCCACAAGTCGTAATCCAAAGACGTATTTTCAAAACTGAGGTTAAGAATAAACAATGTAAAATATATATTGGAAAAGAGATTCTAATATACACTGTGACATCAGGGAGAGTCACAATAAAAAGACAAAACATCCACGTGAGAAGAAAGGGTTGCCTCCTTTCACCATACCTATTCAATCTGTATGCTGGGCAAATAATCTGAGAAGCTCGACTATATGAAGAAGAACATGGCATCAGGATTGGAGGAAAACTCATTAACAACCTGCGATATGCAGATGACACAACTTTGCTTGCTCAAAGTGAAGAGGACTTGAAGCACTTACTGGTGAAAATCAAAAGCCACACCTTCAGTATGGATTACACCTCAACATAAAGAAAACAAAAATCCTTATAACTGGACCAATAAGCAACATCATGATAAATGGAGAAAAGATTGAAGTTGTCAAGGATTTCATTTTACTTGGATCCACAATCAACAGTAATGGAAGCAACAGTCAGGAAATCAAAAGACGTATTGCATTGGGCAAATCTGCTGCAAGACATTTTTAAAGTGTTGAAAAACAAAGATGTCACTTTGAGGACTAAGGAGCACCTGACTCAAGGCTTGACATTTTCAATCTCCTCATATGCATGCGAAAACTGAAAAATGAATAAGGAAGACGGTAGAAGAATTAATGCATTTGAAATTATGGTATTGGCAAAGAATATTGAATATACCGTAGACTACCAGAAGAATGAAAAAATCTGTTTTGGAAGGAGTATGGTCAGAATGTTCCTTGGAAGGAAGGATGGTGAGACTTCGTCTCAAGTACTTTGGATATGTTATCATGTGGGATCAGTTCATAGAGAAGGACATCATGCTTGATAATGTAGAGAGTCAGTGAAGAAAGAAAGACCCTCAACAAGATGGATTAACACAAAGTCTGCAACAATAGTCTCAAACACAGCAACGATTGTGAGGATGGCATAGGAACAGGTAGTGTTTAGTTCTGTTGTACCTAGGGTCACTATGAGTCAGAAATGACTGGACTGCACCTAATAACAGCAACAACAAGCAGTTGTGGACACCTACATCTTTTGGCTCTCGGCCATACCAGTTAACAATTGATTACTCATTGCCAAAACATAAAGCTTAGCCTGTCATTCATGTACCAAGCTCCTAAATCATCCTACTGCTTTTCTGGAGGATGCTAGGACAAAAAGTTTGGCATCTGTCTTAGTCATCTAGTTCTGCTATAACAGAAACACCACAAGTGGATGGTTTTAACGAAGAGAAGTGTATTTTCTCACAGTTGAAGTAGGCTAAAAGTCCAAATTCAGGGTGGTCCTCCAGGGGAAGACTTT
Source organism: Trichechus manatus latirostris (assembly GCF_000243295.1). NCBI lineage: Eukaryota > Metazoa > Chordata > Mammalia > Sirenia > Trichechidae > Trichechus > Trichechus manatus. Next base: position 1,126,301 of record NW_004444226.1, read on the forward strand.
CTCTCTCTTGGCCTTCTCATCAATGTTCCCCCGGACTAGGAGCTTCTCTGTGCAGGGACCCTGGTCCAAAGGATGCGCTCTGCTACCGGAGCTGCTTTCTTGATGGTATGAGGTCCCCCTGTCTCACTGCTCACTTCTGTCTTTTATATCCCAAGAGATTGCCTCAGGACACAATCCAGTCCTGTAAATTGAGTCCTGCCTTACTGATACAACTGCCACCCATCCTCTCTCATTAACATCATAGAGGCAGGATTTACAACATATAGGAAAATTACACAGTACCAGGAATCATGGCCCAGCCAAATTGACACATACATTTTTGGGGGGACATAATTCAATCCATGACAGCATCTCAATAACAAAATAAAAAAACACAGGAATTTCCTATAATGAACACACACACTGATTCAACAAGAATCTATTGAATACTACTCATTACTTCTCTACCTCTGTGGAACTTACACCCTAATGAGGAGAGACAGACGAAAAAACTGATAAATTAGCAATGTTGTTGTTATGGTTGTTAGTTGTCTTCAAGTCAGCTCTTACTCATGACAGCCTTATATACGTTGTTTCCAGTTGCCATGGAGTTGATTTCAACTCAGAGCAGCCCCAGGTTACAGAGTAGAACTGCTCCATAGGGTTTTCAAGTCTGTGACCTTTTGGAAGCAGATCTCCAGGCCTGTCTCCTGAGGTGCCTCTGGGTGTGTTTGAACCTTAACCTTTTGTGCCACCCAGGGACAAAAAAATGTTGTACAGTCTTGCACCATCTTCATGATCATTGATATATTTGAGTCCATTGCTTGTGGTTACTGTGTAGTGGCTTCAAATCTATGGGGCTCAACGTCCAGCACTGTATAGAGCAATATTCTATCATGGTTCATAGGGTTTTCCTTGACTAATTTCAGAAGTAAATCAGCAGACCTTTCATTCTAGTCTGTCTTAGTCTAGAAACTCTGCTGAACTCTGTCCATCGTGCATGACCCTGGTGCTATTTGAAATACTGGTGGTGTTGCTTCCAGCATCACAGCTACACACAACCACTGCAGTACGACAAACTGACAGACAGGTGGTGAAGTAGAGTATTAGATGGGGATAAATGTTAAAGAGGTGTTAAAAATAACTCTACCCTTGAACCAAAATTTCTTCCTTTTATTATTGTTTGAAATTTTTTGTAGAAAATTATTATAGGCTACACGAGCGTTTTTCACACTTGGAGCAAAAGAAATAAATATAACAATAAATACTATAGTATCTTACCTAAATAAGTATTACTACCTAGGCTGTTGTTCTTGTTAGTTGCCGTTAATCTATTCCAACTCATAGTGACCGCCTGTGTGCAGAGTAAAACAGCTCCATAAGGTTTTCAAGGCTGTGACATTTCAGAAGCAGATTGTCAGACCTATCACTCTGAGGTGACTCTTGGTGGGTTTAAAAAGCCAAACTTCTGGCTAATGGTCTAGAACTGCATGGTTTGCATCACCCAGGGACTCCACTACCTAAGCAAGAGAGAATATTTGTGTGATTATACTTAAATGCAATTATAAGAAATATGATTAAATGATAATCCTTCTAAAAAATACGTGAACTAAAAATTTTTGTGAACTAGACAATTTATTTAAAATCTTTGAGTCTACACTATCTACTTAATTCTTAGCAGTGTTGTGAAGATTTACCCTTACTAAGTCCTCTGAATGGTAAGAGAAACCAGCTATCAATTTATATTTGGAAGTAACATAGCATTGGTCTTAACAGTCATTTACACCGACTCTGCATATACTCATTTCTGGATGTTCAACACAATTTCCTTGATTTTATATGAATTGGACCCTACTCAGTAACCATCTAGAGACACATATTTCATGAAATTACCTTTAGGTCACTGACTACTACTTTATTTTAAGAATTTAAGGCTGTTTGTTGTAGTTTTAAGGTCCCTGGTTGCACAACTTCTTTCTGTCAGGGTAGCTATGTTACTTTGGAAAATGTAAAGAATGTCAGCTGATCATCTGTAAAAATAGGTAATGACTGTGCTTTGTATTGTTTGGTAGCATTAGGTACATTATATTTGAAATACATAGAGCCATGCCTGCCTCACGGCATGTCTTCTGTAAAAGTGTGATGACTTTAATATTAACAATCTAATAATTTTTAAGGCAAGAAAATCAATCCCGACTTCAAATGAAAGCCCAAGAGTGGAATTGTTGTAGTGCTAGAGGTCATATGCTAATGATAAGTATTGAGAAATATACTTCATCTCTATATAAATAAGACCTAGACTTTCAATACTTTTAAAATAAATAGTGAACATTGAAAGAGAATTTGTAGTCATAAATTAGTTAAAAACCTCATTAAATTATGGCTGGAGAATTTTATGAACCATGAAGTTTCCCCTTACAGAATGTAGAGTTTAAAAAGAAGAATTGAGGCATGCGCTCATGTACAATAGGTTAGAAACTGTATGTAATTTTTATAAGATAACTGTATTAAAATGTTGTAGAAATGTAGAGAAGGGAAGATTAAATCTGAAATTACCAAGAAAGAGTTGATAAAAAAAGGCCATATGTCACCTAGATCATGTATAGATGTATAGAATTAAAATATATTAGTAAAGAAGGTACAACATAGTTTCGGAAAATTAAATAATAATGTGTATGTTGGGATTGAAGCTGTAAGGCTAGAAAATGAGAAAAACATGGATAAAAAGACTTTGGAAGCAATTAGGAAGCAACTGTTTAAGGACACAGGATGAGAGAAGAAATAAATGGTACATTAAAAAATGTTTTTTAACACAAAAGGAGACAGTAAAGGAGGAACAGGAAAAATGATTTGAAACATATAAAAATTAAAAATCAAAATGGCAGAAGTAAATTCAACCATATTAAGCATTTCATCAAATGTGAATGGAGTACACACTTAAAAGGTAAAGACTGTCAAAATGGTTGTAAACACAAATTAGCACTATATGCTGTCTATAAGAGACAAATTTATATTCAAAGGGCCAAATAAATTGAAACAAAGACTATGGAAAATACAATCCCAGTAAAAGTCCCAGCAAGTTATTTTGTGAATATTGACAAACTGATCCTAAAGTTTGTATGAAAAGTTAAATGATCAAAATAGCTAACACAATATTAAACAAAATGAAGTCGGAAGAATGAAAGTACCCAACTTCAAGAATTATTATAAAGCTACAGTGATCATGATAGTGTGATATTGGTAAAAGAATACACAAATAAATCAATAGAATAGAAGATAGATTCCAGAAATATGCCCACAAAAATATAATCAACTGATCTTTGACAAAGGAGAAAAGGCATTTCAATGGATAAATGATGGTACTTTTAGCTACTGGTGCTGAAACGACTGGTCATGCAAATAACAATAATAATAATCTGGATACAGAGTTTACATATTTCACAAAAATTAACTCAAAACTGATCACAGACCTAAGTAGCAAACACAAAACCGTGCATTCTGGAAGATAAGATGGGAGAAAAATCTAGGTGACATTGGGTTTGCCAATAAAGTTTAAATACGCCAAAATCATGATCCATGAAAAAAAAAATTCATAAGTTGGACTTCAGTGAAATTAAAAATTTCTGCTATGTGAAGTACACTGTTAAGAGAATGAAAAGACAAGCTACAGACTCTAGAAAACACAGACCTAAAAAGGACCTGCATCTAAAATATACAAAGAACTCTACACATTCAAAATAAGAAAACAAAAAACCTAATTAAAAAATGGGAAAAAAGTCTGAACAGACATCTGACTGAAGAAGACATATAAATATCAAACAACATATGAAAAGATGCTCAACATCACACGTTATTAGGGAATGCAAATTGAAACAATGTGGTACCACTACACATGTATTACAATGGAAAACACAAAATACTGGCAATACCAAATACTGGTGAGGATTTGCAGAAACAGAAACTGCAATTCATTGTGGAGCTGCAAAATGGTACAACCACTTTGGAAGACAATCTGGCAGTTTCTTAACAAAACTAAACATAGACATCATGCGATCTAGAAATCTCACTGTTAGGTATTTACCAAAGTATACACAAAAACCGACACACAAATATTTATAGAAGTTCTGTTCATAATTGTCCAAAACTGGAGACAAATAAGATGCCCTTCAGTAGTTGAATAGATTAACAAACCATGGTACATCCATACAATGGGATATTATTAAGTGATAAAAGGAAATAGCATACCAAGCTATGTGATGACATCTAAGAGCCTTGAATGCATATTACTAAAGAAACAAGCCCAACTAAAAAAGCTACATTCTGTATGAATTCAACTACGTGACACTGTGGAAAAGGAAATCCCACTTCTAGGTATTGTGTCAAAGGAAATGAAGGGTTGTGTTCAAAGAAAGACATGCAGCAAGACACACACACACACTCTATGTGTATTCATGGATACACGTACTCCTCACTTATCCACTACTTCATTATCCAACATTTCACATTTTTGACAACAGTAAAAGATCTACTATCCAATTATTTTGTGTATTAATGATGTTCACCTGGCTGTAATGAATGTCGAGGTGCAAGGTGAGAGTAACACTGGCTTTGATGGTTAAGGTTATGTGTCAACTTGACTGGCCCATGATAGTCATTGGTTTGGCAGTTATGTAATGATGTAATTTGGAAGTTAAGTAATGATGTAGTCATCCTCCATTTTGTGATCTGATGTCTTCATCCTCCATTTTTGCATAATGTCACTTTCACGTAACAACCTGGTCTTTGAAACCTAACCATGTCAGTAAGTGAGGAGTGGGTGTATATATACATATATATGTATACCTACTCCTCACTTATTGCCTATCTCATTTGACAGTTTGCATTTACAACGGTTAAAAAGTCTACTATCAGACTGTTTTTCATATTTATCTGGGTTTCCTCCCTGCATCCAGTTCCCAGACCCACAGAGCCACCCATATTTGTCAGGCTCACAGCTGAAGCAGCCAGCTCTCCAGAAGACCTCTTGCTGGTCCCAATCACACTGCCAGAAGCAACATTGTAGCTCTCCATGTGAAAGAGGTGACTGAGGAGAATTTTGAGGGAACACTTCCAAGAAGTGCCTGCAAGTGGCCAGCAGTGCCTAGGTGTAGGCAGGGGTGAGAGAAGTTACTGCTGCTGCTCCCCTTTACCCAAGTACCCTGGAGGGACCAAGTCCTGCAGGAGGAAAGGTCCTGCGGGTAATTTGTGACCTGGGGGCTGCATCAGATTCCAAGCCCTCTAAGACCAGCAGTGCATCGCTTGTTTCAGTGGGGTCCCCTCTGCAATGTGGGGCTATAGAAGGTGGCTGGGGCTGTGGAGGGGCCAGCTGTGGAAGTCATGGGCATGGGCAGCAATCTCACAGACCATCTTGAACCTCTGCCCTGCCGATTGCCCAAGCCCCAGAACCACCAACTGTGTCTCTAGGCCAGTTGCTGTGCCCCAGGTCTGCTCGAGTTTCAGCCTTGATAGCAGGGCCTTGGGGTCCAGAGCATTGCAGTAATGGTGACAACAGCAATTGCAAGGGCCCGGGCTCCAGGGCAACCTCTGCATCCTTCTTGTCCTCACATAGCACTGATTTTGCATAACGACCTGGTCTTTGGAACCTAACCATGCTGATAAGTGAGGTATGGGTGACCTACTCCTCACTGATCAAAGATCTCGTTATCTGACATTTTGCATTTATGACAATTTTAAAAAAACCTGCTATCTGACTATTTTGTGCTTTAATGAGGATCCAGGCAAGAGGGAGAGGAGGAGGAAGAGGGTGAGGTTTGTGAGAGGGAGCGAGACCACACAGGAGTACACCAATGTGCACATACAGAGTTGGCAGTGGATATTCCTATATACATATATTTGTACATACTGCCAATATACCCATGTATATAAAGAGTGCACTGGGGGCACATTTTGAAAATCTCATAGCCATAACCAAACACCTTCTGGAACTGAGATACTGGGCTTGAGGGTTAAGGATCATAGTCTCAAGTACATCTAGGTCAATTGGCATAACGTAGTCAATAAAGACAATGTTTTATAGTAACTACTGGGTCTTAAAAGCTCATGAGCAGCCATCTAAGTTACAAATATTGATCTCTTTCCAGAGCAAAGAAGAGTGAAGAAAACCAAAGATTCAAGGAAACAATTAGTCTAAAGGACTAATGGACCACATAAACTACAGCCTTCTCTAACCAGAGACCAGAAGAACTAGATGGTGTCTGGCTATCACCACAGACAGCTCTAACCCGGATCATAACAGAAGGTGCAGGATAGAATGGCAGAAAAATGCAGTAAAAAATTTAAATTCAGGAAAAATAACAGACTTACTGTTCTGATAGAGACTGGTAGAACCCCTAAGACTATGGCCTTTAGATACCCTTCTAACTTAGAACTGAAGTCACTCCTGGAGATCACCTATCAACCGTAATAACACCCAGGGGGAACATGCTCCTAAGAACAATCATTAACTATGTAAGACCAAAAGGACAGCATTTGCCCAAAAGCAAAGTTAAGAAGGCAGGAAGGGGCAAGATAACTTGGCAAACGGAAATGAGGAATCCAAGGTGGAAATGGGGAGAGTGCTGACACATTGTGAGATTGCAACCAATGTCAGGGAACAATCTGTGTATAAATTGCTAAATAGGAAAGTACTTTGCTTTGTAAACTTTCACCTAACTCACAATAAAATATTATAAAAAGTAATATATTAAGTCCTATAAAAGAAAACAAGGGGGGGAGAAGAGAATGTCACAGGTAAAAAAAAATAAAACAAATTGAATAAAAACATTCATTCAATAAGTTTGAACAAAGCAAAAATTTAGGTTTACTTTAATAGATTTAATCACTTACCGGAGGGTCTGACCAGGAAGAAAAATAATATCATAAGGAAAAATGGGACATCATTATAGATCCTGCCGATAGTAAAAAAAAAAAAAAAATAAGAGAATTCTACAAACATCTCTATGCTGATAAATTTGAAAATGTAGATGAATTTTTTTTTTACCAAAATGCAATTCTCCAACATTGAACAATGAGAAAATTTATTTGATTAAATTCAGCATCCATTTATTTTTAAAAGTATTCTTTGGTAAATTTGAAACAAAAGGAAGAATTTCTAAAGTTTTTCTAAACTGAAAGAAAGAAAGGAGGAAAGAAGGAAGCAAACACCATTGGTTAGGGGCTAAATATTGAAATATTTTATTTTGAGATTAGGAACTGTGAAAAACAATTAAAAACATGCATCTTTGATTTCAAGGGTTCTCTCTTACCAACTAAATCAAAATTAACAGTAAAATGGTGACCCAAAACTGAAAAACTCAGGAACAGCTAAGTTCTTTGCAGCATTGTAAATCAGTCTTTTCCAGCTCAAAAAGGGTAGTCAATAACAAACCCAGTACTTTGTGAGTGATTTAAGCCAAAAGAAAAAAAAAAAAAGGATAGCTACCCTTAAGGTTTAGGGAAATCTACATTGCGTGGGAGCATTCTTCTTTTTGCAGGAAGACACACTTCCCCAATTTCCAAATTGTTTATTGAATCATAGAACAATAAAACATTGTGTTATTGTTTTGAGCTAATTCAAAGTTCTATTTTTTAAACAATTGTAACTAGCCCACTTTGAGCCAATTGATTTTAGACACAAAATGATCTCCCTATATGCATATAGAATAGCTATTCAAAATAACCCTTATGTTTTAATTTCTTTGTGGTTTGGTTATTTTTAACAGAACAAAACAAAGATGTCTTTATCATCCCTTTTTTTCAACTTCATACTGGAAGTACCATCAATGTGAATAAGCTATATATTTGGAAATCATGAATAAAACTGCAATTAATGGTAAATAATCTGACTATATAGAATATCCAAAGGAAACCCCAAATAAATTATCTAAATTAACTAAGTGAATTACTAGGATTGCTAGATAATATTAAATATACAAAATCAATTTTTTCTAAATAAAAAGAATAAATTACATTTCTGTATGTTTTTAGAATATAAAACCTAAAAAAGATAACATTCACAGTAAATAATCTAAGATAAATAATCTAACACAAATTAGAAAACTTCTACACAAACATTTTACAAGTTTGACTTCTAAAAGTTCTTAAGTAATCATATTCATGGACTGGGAGATTGAAAATTTTGAAGTCTATTCTCCCAAATTTGACTTAGAGATTCAAGGTTATCCCAATAAAAATATTAACAACTATAACTGTGATAACTTTACTGACTTTACAAGATCCAAAACGGAGTCAAGTATGCCTAGCCCCATGTCAGAACATCAAAACTTAACTTTAAGTTTCTATTTCTTGTAAATGCTTATCCTTCTCAGAAGATGAAAACCAAGTCTACCAATTGACTCTCCTGGAAACGGAAAGTTAAGCTAACAAATTAAAACTTACCTACTCAGTTTAACCTAGTGGAAAATTTCCTTTTAATCCCAAATGAAGAAAGATGCCCCCCCAGTCAATCCAAAAATTTGCCCAGTATTTCTTTCTTGATCCTGTGCATCTGTGCTTACAAAAACACCTTCTCTTCATGCTGCTGTTTGGAATTCTTATCTGACTTCCACTCCAGACTTCCCAAATTCATAAATTAAAGAATAAAACTTATGAGTTTGTACACAAAGTTAATATTGTGGAAATATAAATTTTAACAAATGGGAAATTTGACTGAGTGAATAAAAATATGTATTTATGAAAATCCCTAGGACCAAGAACAGCCAAAATATTACAGAGGAAAACCCAATGTAAGGACTACTTTATATACACATTATAAAGCTACTGGATCCTATTATAAAAATAGGATAAAGTTGTTTTGTTGCAAACATAGAAAAGAGAAAAACAGAACAGAAGAGAGCCTACAAATATACTAATTTGGACACTTGATTTATGAAAATTGATATTGCAGAGCAGTGAGAAAATAATTATTTTTTCAATAAATGGTATTGTGAAAATTGAATATTTGGAAATATTGGAAACTCTCATTATAAACAAAATAATTTACAGTTGGGTTGTGGATCTAAATAAAAAAGGTAAATTAGGAAAAGATCACGAATATAAAATAGAAAATACCTGAGCTCATGTTCTAGAAGTTACCCTGATGCAAAGCTTTTATGCTGTTTTCTTTATAAAAACTTTTTTTAATACACTTTGCTTTCTAAAGAAATTTTAGAATTACAGAAGAAATAGTCAGGAAGTACGGAGATTTCCCACGTAATGCTTCTCTCCCCTTCACATAATTACTTCTATTATTAACATCTTGCATTATACCACATTGGGAGGTATAATACCTGGGCAGCAAGAGCAATGAGAAAATGGAAGCAAAATAGGACTGAAGAAAAACAAGCAAAAATTGGCAACTTATTGAACTATGATATCAGCCACACAGGAAAACACAGTCAGTTGCTCAATATCATGCAGACAGGACATCTCAAGAGGGACTGTAAGGAAACTCTGTATCTTGGGAAAAAAAAATCTGTTGAAGCGAGGAAATTAGTGGAATGTATTTCCTAACTTTCAGAGGTCAAATTTAGCTGAGATTTTGACCTAACACTTGGATAACTCCTGGTTGTCTTTTTTTTAATATATGTAATCTATTTTATTTTTGTTGTTGCTGAAAATATACATAGCAGAATAAACACCAATTCAACAATTTCTACATGTACAATTCAATGAACTGATTACATTCTACAAGTTGTGCAGCCATATTCACCCTCCTTTTCTGAGTTGTTCCTCCACCATTACCATAAATTCACTGTCCCCTATGTTTCCTATCTAATCTTTTGAGTTGCTGTTGCCAACTTGATTTCATACGGATAGAGCTTAAAGGAGCTCAATGCTCAAGGCAGACATTCTTTACTAGCTAAGCTATTGTTTGGTTTTGAGAAAACTTTGGGGTACATTTTTGCTTTAAGGTTTGAAGATAATCTCAAGGCAAAGCTTCAGGGGTTATCCAGCCTTCATGGGTCCAGAAAATCTGGATTCCATGATAATTTGAAATTCTGGTCTGCATTTCCCCACTTTTGATCAGGATTTTTCTATAGAATCTGATCAAAACATTCAGTAATGATATCCAGGCAGCATCCAGTTCCGGTCTTATGGCAAAAGAGGTAGTTGTTCCTGGAATCACTTAGCCACATATTCCATATCCTCCCCCTATTCCTGACTTTCCCTCTTCCTCTGTTGCTCCAGGCAAATAGAGATCAATTGTATACTTTGAATGTCTTGCTTACAAGCTTTTAAGACCCTCGACACTATGCAATGAACTACAAGGTAGAACAGAGGTACTAAACACAATATTAGACCAATTAACTGGGCTGTCCCATGAAACCATGACCCTAAACCTCCAAACCAAGAAACCAAATCCCATGAGGCATTTGGTTGTACATAAGCAGCCTCAGCAGCTACTCTTCTTTGTTGTTGTAAATATATCTATCACACAACCTTTCCAGTTCAACTTTTTATAGGTGTACAACTTATTAACTCTCCTGGTTGTCTTTTTACCCTTGCCTTCTCTTCCCTTCTTCGCCTGTATAATTTGACGGTTCAGTCCTAAAATCATTATATGGGGCCCCATAAGATAAATAACAGTGTTTTTATGGGGTGAGTGCATGATAGCCTAGTAGGCATGTCAGAATGAGGGGCAGTACCACATCAAGGAAGCACTGCTCAGTGGATATAGGGGCCTAAACAGGTTGAGGAGGGTAACCATGCTGCCAGGAAGCTTGATGTAGGATGTCAAAACTAGAGAAGGGAAAGAGGGTAGCAACATGAGAGGGGTGGACCAGCCCACGTGTGGTGAGAATATTCATACAGGAGAAAGTGTTAGCATCAGGGTTGGCAGATTGGTTACTAACAATGTATATGCTTGTATATATACTGTTATGTATTCATTGAATACTACATAAAAATAGAACTACCAAATGACCCAACAATTCCACTCCTAGGTATATACTCAACAGACTTGAAAGCAGAGACTCAAACAGATATTTTGGACACCAGTGTTTACTGCAGCACTATTTGTGATAGTCAAAAAGTGGAAACAACCTAGATGCACATCAATGGACAAATGGGTAAAGAAAATGTGGTACATACATACAACGGAATAGTTCTCAGCCAGTAAGAGAAATGAAGTCTTGATACATACTAAAATATGAATGTCATTATGCTGAGTAAAATAAGTCAATAGGAAGAGGACAAATATTGTATGACCTCACATACAAAAATACAAGAACAAGTAAATGCATAGAGATCAAAGTTTATTAGTGGTTAACAGGGGCAGGAGGAAGGGATAAAGAGAGGTTATTTGTAATGGAGTACTGAGTTTCGGTTTACTGTGAGGAAAAATCACATCGATTCAGGGTAGGATTGCACAGCTCAATAATGTAATTGCTGTCAATATGTTGTACACCTAAAAAAATGTTGAATTGGCAAAAGTTGTGTGATAGTTATATTTACAACAATGATAAAAGCAAAAAAAAGCTGCTGAGGCTTACATAAAACCAAACACCTCATGAGATGTAATTCCTTGGTTTGGAGGTTTAGGATCATGGTTTCACAGGACATCCCAGTTAATCAGCCTAATAATGTGTTTAGTGCTTCTTTTCTACCTCCTAGTTCATTGCTTAGTACCTGGAGTCTTAAAAGCTTGCAAGCGGCCTTCCAAGGTACAATATTTGGTATCTATTTGCATAGAGAAAAGAAGAAGGACAGTAAGGAATAGGAAGAGGAAAGTCATCCCCCAAAATTACTGGTACTACCTGTCTTAGTTATCTAGTGCTGCTATAATGGAAATACCAAAAGTGGATGGCTTTAACAAACAGATTTATTCTCTCACAGTCTAGGAGACTGGAAGTTTGAATTCAGGGTGCCAGCTTCAGGACAAGTCTTTCACTGTCTGTCAGCTCTGGAGAAAGATCTTGTCATCAATCTTCTCCTGGTCTAGGAGCATCTCAGCACAGGGACCCCAAAGGATATGCACTCCTGGTTCTTCTTGCTTGGTGGTAATAAGGTACCCCTGTCTCTCTGCTCGCTTCTCTCTTTGATATCTCAAAAGAGATTGATTCAAGATACAACCTAATCTTCTTTTTTTTATTTTTTCCCATACAAAAATTTATACATACATTTTTATGTGACTCTAATTGCCCTCCCCATACTGTCACAGCACACACTTCCTTTCCACCCCTGATTCCTCAGGCCTATTCAAACAGGTCCTAACCCTCTCTGCTTTCCCGTCTCACTTTGGGACAGAAGCTGCCCATTCAATCTCTTCTATCTACTTGAGCTAAGAGGCACACTCTTCATGAGTATAACTTTATGTCCCACAGGCCAGTCCAATCAATGTCTGAAGAGTTGGCCTCAGAAGCTGTTTTAGTTTTGGGCTGATAGAAAATCCAGGGGCCATGCTTTTGGGGCTCCTCCATTCTCAGTCAGACCATTGAGTCTAGTCTTCTTACTAGAATTTGAGTTCTGCACCCCATCTTTCTGCTGCTCCTTCCTGGACTCTCTGTTGTGTTCCCTGTCAGGGCGGTCATTGGTGGTGGCCGGGCACCATCTAGTTCTTCATGTCTCAGGCTGATGAAGTCTCTGGTTTATGTGGCCCTTTCTGTCTCTTGAGCTAATACTTTCCTTGTGTCTTTGGTGTTCTTCATTCTTCTTTACTCCAGGTGGTTGGAACAAACTGATGCATCTTAGATGGCCGCTTGCAAGTTTTAAGACCCCAGCTGCCCCTCACCAAAGTAGGATGTAGAACATTTTCTTAATAAGCTTTGTTATGCCAGTTGACCTAGATGTCCCCTGAAAGCATGGTCCCCAGGCCTTTACCCTGCTACTCTGTCCCTCAAAGTGTTTGATTGTATTCAGGAAACTTCTTAGCTTTGGTTTAGTCCAGTTGTGCTGACTTTCCCTGTAGTGTGCGCTGTCCTTCCCTTCACCTAAGACAATTCTTATCTACTATCTAGTTAGTAAATAACCCTCACCCTCCCTCCCCACCCTCATAACCATCAAAGAATGTTTTCTTTTGTGTTTAAAACTTTCTTGAGTTCTTTTTTTTTCTTATTCTAAAAGTTCGTAATTTAATGATGGAGGTAGATTTGTTTTAAACAACAACAAAAAAATACTATAAGATCGGTTCTAAAATCAAAGTGTGAATAAATCTCAGTAGTAAGAATAAAGTGATATCAAATTCAGAGGAAGAAGTGACAAATTTGCACTAAAGGAACAGTAAACTATGAAATATTACTTTAAACTTCATTTTAAAAAGATTGTTTTGGTCCTCATTTTTATGCTGATATTGCACAAAGCAATCATCTATAAAAATAACGTGGATACCATCCACGATAAAAAACTCTTCAGTTATAATTTGCAACATGCTGATGAAAAAAAAATTCACTTTTGAAATATTTAACTTCTTATTCAAATTACATACCACACCATAGAGTATAATAGACCACAATGTAAATACGATGCATTCTTTAACCTTTAACGTAAGTATATCACTTTAATGAATTTATATCTTATAAATATTATAATTTATATGTATTGAATATGTATATTAACTATTTAAAATGTATGTATGGGTATTTACAAATATTAATATATATATATTAAGTTCATTAGACTATACCATACTAAGAAATACATAGTACCTCTTAAAGTCATAGTTGAAATTTTGCAAAACAAATGTAGTCCAAATAATACTAATCTATTGCGAATACATACAACATGATTTTTTCGAACAATTAGCAGAATTAGATGAGCATCCAAATGTATCTATTACAACCTGTTTTTATATTATTTTATTTTTATTGTTGTAGTTTAAATGAAGTTTACATTTCAAGTTAGTCTCCCATAAAAAATTTTATACGTACATTGTTATGTGACCCTAACTGCTCACTCCCTTCTGTGACAACACACTCCTCCTTTCCACCCCCGATTCCCCATGTCCGTTCAACCATCTCCTAACCCTCTCTGCCTTCCCATATCACTTCCGGACAGAAGCTGCCCCTTTGGTCTCTTGTTTCTGCTTGAGCTAAGGGGCACACTCCTCACGAGTATCACTCTATGTCCCACAGGCCAGTCCAATCAATGTCTGAAGAGTTGGCCTCGGAAATTGTTTCAGTGCTGGGCTGATAGAAAATCCAGGGGCCATGCTTCTGGGTTCCTCCAGTATCAGTCAGACCATTAAGTCTGGTCTTCTTACTAGAATTTGAGTTCTGCACCCCATCTTTCCGCTGCTCCATCAGGGACTCTCTGTTGTGTTCCCTGTCAGGGCGGTCATTGGTGGTAGCCAGGCACCATCTAGTTCTTCTGGTCTCAGGCTGATGAAGTCTCTGGTTTATGTGGCCCTTTCTGTCTCTTGAGCTAATACTTTCCTTGTGTCTTTGGTGTTCTTCATTCTCCTTTACTCCAGGTGGCTGGGACCAATTAATGCATCTTAGATGGCCGTTTGCAAGCTTTTAAGACCCCAGACGTCACTCACCAAAGTAGGATGTAGAACATTTTCTTAATAAGCTTTGTTATGACAATTGACCTAGAAGTCCCCTGAAAACATGTTCCCCAGACCCCTACCTCTGCTACTCTGTCTCTCAAAGTGTTTGATTGTATTCAGGAAACTTCTTAGCTTTGGTTTAGTCCAGTTTGCTGACTTCCCCTGTAGTGTGTGCTGTCCTTCCCTTTGCCTAAGATGATTCTTATCTACTATTTAGTTAGTAAATGACCCTCACCCTTCCTCCCCACCCCAGTAACCATCAAAGAGTGTTTTCTTTTGTGTTTAAATATTTTCTTGAGTTCTTATAATAGTGGTCTTATACAGTTTTTGTCCTGTGACTGACTAAATGTACTCAGCACAAGTTCCAGCTTCTTCCATGTTATACAATGTTTCAGGGCTTCATCTTTGTTCTTTATCATTGCATAGTATTCCACTGCGTGGATATACCATAATTTGTTTATCCACTCGTCTGTTGATGGGCATCTAGGTTGTTTCCATCTTTTTGCTATTGTGAACAGTGCTGCAGTGAACCTGGGTGTGCATATATCTATTTGTGTGACGGCTCTTATTTATCTAGGATATATTCCAAGGAGTGGGTTAGCTGGATGGTACATTACTTCTATTTCTAGCTTTTTAAGGATGCGCCAGATTGATTTCCAATGTGGTTGTATCATTTTGCATCCCCACCAACAGTGTATAAGTGTTCCAGTCTCTCCACAACCTCTCCAGCATTTGTTATTTTGTGTTTTTTGGATTAATGCTAGCCTTGTTGGGGTGAGATGATATTTCATTGTAGTTTTGATCTGCATTTCTCTAATGGCTAATAATCGTGAGGATTTCTTCACGTGTCTGTTAGCCACCTGAATATCTTCTTTGGCAGAGTGCCTGTTCGTATACTTTGCCCATTTTTTAACTGGGTTATTTGTCTTCTTGTTGTTGAGGTTTTGCAGTATCTTGTAGATTTTAGAGATTAGATGCTGATTGGAGTTGTCGTAGCCAAAACTTTTCTCCCAGTCTGTAGGTTGTCTTTTGACTCTTTTGGTGAACGGTTTTGATGAGCATAAGTGTTTGATTTTTAGGAGCTCCCATTTATCTAGTGTCTTTTCTGGTGCTTTTGTATTGTTACTTATGGTTCATATTGTGTTTATGCCATGTATTAGAGCTCCTAGCATTGTCCCTAATTTTTCTTCCATGATCTTTATTGTTTTTGATTTTATATTTAAGTCTATGATCCATTTTGAGTTAGTTTTTGTGCATGGTGTGAGGTATGGGTCTTGTTTCAGTTTTTTGCAGATAGATATCCAGTTATGCCAGTACCATTTGTTAAAGAGACTGTCTTTTCCCCAATCAACGGACTTTGGGCCTTTGTCAAATATCAGCTGCTCATAGGTGGATGAATTTATGTCTGGATTCTCAATTCTGTTCCATTGGTCTATGCATCTGTTGTTGTATCAGTACCAGGCTGTTTTGACTACCGTGGCAGTATAATAGCTTCTAAAATCAGGTAGTGTGAGGCCTCTCACTTTGTTCTTCTTTTTGAGTAATGCTTTACTTATTTGGTGCCTCTTCCCTTTCCATGTGAAGTTGGTGATTTTTTTCTCCATCTCATTAAAAAATATTGGTGGAATTTGGATCTGGATTGCATTGTATCTGTAGATCATTTTGGGTAGAACTGACATTTTCATGATGTTGAGTCTACCTATCCATGAGCAAGGCATGTTTTTCCACTTATGCAGGTCTCTTTTAGTTTCTTGCAGTAATGTCTTGTAGTTTTCATCGTATAGGTCTTTTACATCTCTGGTTAGATTTATTCCTAAGTATTTTATCTTCTTGGGGGCTATTGTAAATGATAGTGATTTGGTTATTTCCTCCTCGCGGTTCTCTTTGTTGATGTAAAGGAATCCAACTGATTTTTGTATGTTTATCTTGTATCCTGAAACTTTGCTGAAATATTCTATTAGTTCTAGTAGTTTTCTGTGAATTCTTTGGGGTTTTATGTGTATAAGATCATATCATCTGCAAACAGAGATACTTTGACTTCTTCACTACCAGTTTGGATGTCCTTTATTTCTTTTTCTAGCCTAATTGCTCTGGCTAGAACGTCAAGCACAATGTTGAATAAGAGTGGTGATAAAGGGCATCCTTGTCTGATTCCCGTTCTCAACGGTAATGCTTTTGAAGTCTCTCCATTTAGGTTGATGTTGGCTGTTGGCTTTGTACAAATGCCCTTAATTATATTGAGGAATTTCCCTTCTATTTCTATTTCGTTGAGAGTTTTTATAATGAATGGATGTTGGACTTTGTCAAATGCCTTTTCTGCATAGAATGATAAGATCATGTGGTTCTTGTCTTTTGTTTTATTTATATGATGGATTACATTGATTGTGTTTCTAAAGTTGAAGTATCCCTGCATACCTGGTATAAATCCTACTTGATTATGATGAATTGTTTTTTTGATATGTTGCTGAATTCTATTGGCTAGAATTTTGTTGAG
>NW_004444226.1:1143741-1145292 GCF_000243295.1 Trichechus manatus latirostris
TGGTTTATCAATTTTGTTGATCTTTTCAAAGAACCAGCTTTTGGTCTTCTTAACTCTTTCAATTCTTTTTCTCTTCTCTATTTCATTTAATTCTGCTCTAATTCTAATTATTTCCTTTCTTCTGCTGCCTGAGGGCTTCTTTTACTGCTCTTTTTCTACTTTTTCCAGTTGTAGGGTTAATGTTTTGATTATGGCCCTTTCTTCTTTTTGGATGTGTACATTTATTGCTATAAACTGACCTCTGAGTATTGCTGTTGCTGTGTCCCAAAGGTTCTGGTAGTATATGTTTTCATTCTCGTTTGAGTCTATGAATTTCTTTATTCCATCCTTAATTTCTTGTATGGCCCAGTAGTTTTTCAGCAAGGTGTTGTTCAGTTTCCATGTGTTTGATTTTTTTTTCCTTGCTTTTTCTGTTGTTGATTTCTTCTTTTATGGCTTTATGGTCATAAAAGATGTTTTGTAATATTTTGATGGTTTGGATTTTATTTAAGCTTGCTTTATGGCCTAATATGTGGTCTATTCTGAAGAATGTTCCATGTGAGTTGGAAGAGAAAGTATACTTGGCTGCTGTTGGGTGGAACAACATAATCTTGTAGATTGAGTCCTGACTCATTAACTGCCTCTAATCCCAACTCATTAACATCATAGTGGTAAGATTTACAACACATAGGAAAATCACATCAGATAACAAAATGGTAGACAATTACGCAATACTGGGAATCATGGTCTAGTTAAATTGATACACATTTTTGGGGGAAACAATTCAATCCATAACACTACCCTATAGGGCCCCATCTAATGCACTGCATTTGCCATGAAACCATAAAAGCTGATGGTGCCCAACTACCATTGTTTTGATCAAAGATTCTATAGAAGAATCTTGATCAAAAGGGAGAAATGTAGAACAAAACTCCAAATCCACATGGAATATAGACCTTCTGGAGCCACGTATGCTCAATGTACCCCTATAACTATTGTCCTGGGATAATCTTTAAATCTTAAACCTTAAATCAAAAATATCCCCTGAAGTCTTCTTAAAACTAAACAATGGTTTAGTTTAACTAATAAAGAATATCTACCTTGAAATTTGTGCTCCCTTAAGATTGATCTTATGATTGATCAATCTATCTATGCATCTATGTATTTATCAATGTATCTATCTGTCTATCTAATCTATTTATCTAGCATACAGGGTCGCTATGTGTTGGAATTGAGCTAACAGCACACCATAACAACAGGATCTATCTATATGGTATCAAATTGACAAAAACAACTTGAAAGATTAGATAGGAAACTTTGGGGGCAGTGAGTTTAAGTCAATGGGAGAGATTAAAAAGACTTGGAAAAGGAGAGTGAGAAAGGTTTCATCACTTGATGAATGTAATAAATGTCACTTAGTTATACATATTGAAATTGTTTAATTGGTGCATGTTCTGCTGTGTATATATTGAATTGGATTGGAATTATAGTGTGAGGTGTGAACTCATGGCTTTCAGCATATAGATAGATATAAAATAAATATAAGCTAAAACATACAGGCATATAAAATAT
>NW_004444226.1:1146108-1163132 GCF_000243295.1 Trichechus manatus latirostris
TCAATATTCTTTGCCAATCCCATAGTTTAAATGCATCAGTTCTTTAGTCTTCCTTATTCATTGTCTAGCTTTCACATGCATATGAGGCAATTGAAAATACCTTTGCTTGGGTAAGGCCTACCTTAGTCCTCAAAGTACATCTTTGCTTTTTAACAAACACTTTAAAGAGGACTTTTGCAGTAGATTTGCACAATGCCATATGTCATTTGATTTCCTGACTGCTGATTCCATGGACATTGATTGTGGAGCCAAGTAAAATGAAATCCTTGACAACTGCAATCTTTTCTCCATTAATCTTTGTCTTAGGCTAGGTTCTCTAGAGAAGCAAAACCATTAAAGGGTGTGTATTTATATATATATATAGAGAGAGAGAGAGAGAGAGAGACTGGGAGTAATATCAAGGAAATTGCTCACATGGTTATAGAAGCTGGTAAGTTCCCAAGTCCATGGGTCAGGCTGGAGACTTCGGACTTATGTAGCTGCAGTGGCTGAAGAATCCAAGATCAGCAGGTAAGCTGGCAGGCTGCAGAGGAGAACAAATCCCAAGATTGGCAGGTAAGCTGCTAACTCAAGTCCCAAGAACCAGAGGTCAGATGAACAGGAGCTGTATGCAAGCAAAAGGCCCTGAGCATTGCCAGAAAGTACACATATGTTGGACACAGTTCACTCTCCCATAGAAACTCCCTTTCAACTGATTGGATGCTCATAGCATATCTCAGTATAAAGATGGTTACATTATATCAGATCTCATTATGGAGGTGATTACATCATTACATAGCTGCCAAACTATACCATAACTGCCAAACCACTGAGAATCATGGCCTAGCCAAGTTGATACACTACTTTAACCATCACAGTCCACCCATTGTCAACTTGATACCTGTACACATGTCCCTAAATTGTACACAATATCTAAATACAGACAATTATAAAGTCATACTTGCACCTAACATGATACAAGTAACACACGTACAACTTAAAATGCACTAGTTCTGTTTACATCTCATATTTTATAAGTGAAGAAAACCAAAATATTTGGTACCAAGAGTGGAGTGCTGTTCTACCACATACCTACAATGTGGAAGCTGTTTTGGAGTTGAGTAATGGGTAGATGCTGGAAGAGTTTTAAAATGCCTAATAGTAAAAGCTTAGATTGCTTTGAAGAGACTGTTGGTGGAATTATGGACATCAAAGACAATTCTGGTGACGGCTCAGAAGGAAGTGAGGGGAGCTGTAATCCCGAAGATGACGCAGTTGGCAAGAAACAGCAGCAGAGAAATGGCAGCCCAGAACCAGGAGAACAGCGTGATATGATGCAGGAGCCAACCTCTGGAGCCAGAGAGCTGAGTGCCTTTACGCAGGCTTCCAGTGCCTCTAAGCACTTAACAGTGAAGCTAGATTTGCCAACCAATGTAGCAAGAGAGCTGTGTCCTCCCAGCCGAGGTTTACTTGCAAAATGAAGTGCCTTCAGGCACTTATTGGTAGAGCTAAACAGTTCGGAACAGTTTACTGGGCAGTTCAGATGCCAGGCTGGCCCAAGAGGTCCAAGGGGAAGAGAAGCCAAGGAACCAGGAAGCAGAAGCTGAAGAGACAAGGAGCACAGGAAGCAGAGGTGCCTGGGTCTCAAAGGGTAGGGCCATGACCTCTGAGATCTCAAAAGGTGGAGCCATGTCCTCTGGGATTTGAATGGGTGCAGCCACAGCCTCCTAGGTTTCAAAGAATCAGAGCTTCACAAACTCAGTTCCAGAGTGTGAAAGCGCCATTCACGAGTGCTAGGCAATGGGGCCGGATTCATTGCCAAAAGCTGAGGGGGCTGGACTGCCATGCCCTAGGGGTGGAAGAAGGGGGCCTGCAGGACAGAATGGGGTTGCCCAAATCCAAGGGAGCAGAGTCGCTGTCCAGTGGTCTGGGAAGGTGGAGCTGAAGCACAAGGCCGAGGGGCCTAAATCCAGAATATGCAAAGTTTGGCTAACACCCAGAGTTTGGAGGGCAGGGCCATTGCCTAAATGGTCTCAGAGAACAGACAATTATTTTCAGGCTTGAGAGCTAATGTAATGTGTTCTGCTAACTTGCTTTGTGTCTGTTATCCATTCTTTCCTCCCAAATTTCTCCCATTTAATGGAAATGTCTACCTTGTGCCTATTCCATCACTGTAGTTTGCAAGCAGATAACTTGTATTCCATATTTCACAGACAAAGAGGAATTTTGCCCCAGGATGAAATTTGCACTTGGAGTTGATTTCAGACTTATGGGATAATATGATTGGGTGAATGAGGCAAGAACATGAATTTTGGGGGGCCAAAGTGTGGAATGTTATGGATTGAATCATGTCCCCCCAAAATGTGTATCAATTTGGCTAGACCTTTATTCCCAGTATTGTGTGGTTGCCCACCATTTTATCATCTGTTATAATTATCCTATGTATTGTAAATCTTAACCTCTATGATGTGAATGAGGTAGGATTAAAAACAGTATGTTAATGAGGCAGGATTCAATCTATAAGATTAGGTTGTATCTTAAGTCAATCTCTTTTGAGATATAAAAGAGAGATTTGCGCAGAGAGGAGGAATACCACATACCACCAAGAAAGAAACACAGAAACAAAGTGTATCCATTGGACCCGGGGACCTTCTGGTTAGACGTTCCCAGACCAGGGAAAGATTGATGACAAGGAACTTCCCCCAGAACGTACAAAGAAAGAGAAATCCTTCCCCATGAAACAGCACCCTGAATTTGAATTTCTAGCCTCCTAGACTGAGAGAGAATAAATTTCTTTTTGTTAAAGCCACCCACTTTTGGAATATCTATTATAGCAGCACTAGATAATTAAGACAATCATGATGTTGCTGATCAGTCCAGTTATGAAGATTTTTGTTTTCTTTATGTTGAAGTATGATCCTTACCAAAGGCTGTAGTCTTTGATCTTCATCAGTAAGTGCTTCAAGCCTTCTTTGCTTTCCCCATGCAAAATTGTGTCATCTGCATATCACAGATTGTTAATTGGTCTTTGTCCAATCCTGATACCCTGTTCTTCCTCATATAGTACAGGTTCTCAGATTATTTGCTTAGCATACAGATTCAATAAGTATTGTGAAAGCATACAACACTGACACACACCTTTTTTTATTTTCAACCATGTAGTATCCCCTTGTTCTTTTCGTATAACTCCCTCAAGGACTATGTACAGTTTCCTCATGAGCACAATTAAGTGTTCTGGAATTCCTATTCTTCAAAATGTCATCCATAATTTGTTATGATCCATAGAGTTGAATGACTTTTACTAGTGAATAAAACACAAGTAAACATCTTTCTGGTATTCTCTGCTTTCAGTCAATATCCATCTGACATCAGCAATGATACCCCTGGCTCCATGTCCGCTTCTGAATCTGGCTTGAATTTCTGGCAGTTCCCTGTCCATGTACTGCTGCAAACGCTTTTTAATTATCTTCAGCAAAATTTAGTTGCATGTGATAGTAATTAAATTGTTCAGTTTTTCCCACATTCTGTTGGATCACCTTTCTTTGGAATGGGTACAAATATAGATCTCTCCCAGCTGGTTGGCCAACTAGCTGTCCTCCAAATTTCTTGGCATAGATGAGTGAGAACTTCCAACACTGCATCCATTTGTTGAACATCTTAATTTGTATTCAGTCAACTTCTGGAACCTTGTTTTTTTGCCAATACCTTCAGTGCAGCTTGAACATCTTCCTCCAATACCATTGGTTCTTGACCATATGCTACATCTTGAAATGGTTGCCTGTGACATAATTCTTTTCGGTACAGTGACTCTTTGTATTCCCTCCATCTTCTCTTGATGTTTCCTGTGTCGTTCAATATTTTGCCCACAGAATCCCTCAAAATTGCAACACGAGCCTTGAATCTTTGCTTCAGTTCTTTCAGCTTGAATAATGGTGAACATGTTCATTCTTTTTGTTTTTTTTAATTTCAACTCTTTGCCTATTTCATTCTAGCCAAGAGAAGTCAACATCATATAAAAAAAGTAATAAACCACGATCAAGTGGGATTCATACCAGCTATGCAAGGATAGTTCAACATAAGAAAATGAGTCAACATAATCCACCACATAAACAAAAGAATCACATGATCACTTCAATCAATGCAGAAATGGCATTAGATAGTATCTAACATCCTTTCCTGATTTTAAAAAAAAAAAAAAAAAAAAAAAAACCTCTCAATAAAATAAGAATAGAAAGGAAATTCCTCAACAAAATACAGGGCAGCTATACAAAACCAGGAGCCCTGGTGGCACATTGGTTGAGAGCTCAGCTGCTAGCCAGTTTGAGTTCACCAGCTGCTCCTTGGAAACACTATGGGGCAGTTGTACTCTGTCCTATAGGGTCGCTATGAGTCAGAATCGACTCAATGGAAATGGATATACAAAACTAACAGCCAACATCATTGTTAATGAAGAGAGGCTGAAAACATTAGCCCTGAAAACAAGAACAAGACAAGGATGTCCATTATTACCACTCCTTTTAACATTGTGCTGGACGTCCTAGCTAGAGCAATAAAGCAAGAAAAGAAATAAAGGGCGTCAAAATTGGTAAGGAATAATTAAAACTTGCCCTATTCATGGATGATATAATAGTATACATATAGAACCCAAAAAACTCCACCAGAAAACTACTGGAACTGATAGAAAAATTCAGCAGAGTAGCAGGACACAAGATAAACATACAAAAGTCAGTTGGATTCCTATACATCAATAAAGAGAACCACAAAAAATAAATCAGGAAAGCAATAGCATTTATTATAAATGCTATAAATGCTAAAATAAATAAATAAATAAAAACAGGAATAAATCTTACTAGGGATGTAAAAGACCTGTACAAAGAAAACTACAAAACACTACTGCAAGAAACCAAAGAAGACTTTCATAAATGGCCAAACATATCATGCTCATGGATAGGTAGACTGAACATTGTGAAAATGTCAGTTCTATTCAAAGCAATCTACAAATACTATGCAATCCTGATCCAAATACCAACAACATTCTTTAATGAGATAGAAAAAATAATCACTAACTTTATATTGAAAATAAAGAGATCTCAGATATATAACACATTATTGAAGAAGAACAAAGTAGGAGGCCTTGAACTACCTGACCTCAGAACCTACTATACAGCTATGGTAGTTAAAACAGCCTGATACCTGTACAACAACAGACACATTTAACAATGGAATAGAATTGTGGAGCCAGATATATATCCATCTCCCTGTGGTCACCTGATCTTTAACAAAGGCCTGAAGTCCATTAAATGAGAAAAAATCTTTTTAACAATTGATGCTGACAAAAACAGATATCCATCTGTTAAAAAAATGAAACAGGGCCCATACCTTACACATTCACAAAAACTAATTCAAAATGAATCAAAGAACTAAATATAAAACCAAAACATATAAAGATCATGAAGAAAGAATAAGATCAATGCTACAGGTCCTAATACACTGCATAAATAGGATACAAACCATAACTAACAATATAAAAATACCAGAAGATAAGCTAGATAATTGGAGTCTTCTAAATATAAAATATTTAGGCTCTTCAAAATACTTCACCAAAACGGTAAAAGCAGAACGTACAGACTGGGGGGAAAAAAATCACTATGATATATCTGACAAAGTTCTAATGTCTAAAATTTATAGGAAAATCCGACACCTCTACAACAAAAAGACAGATAATCCAATTAAAAAATGGGCAAATGGTATGAACAGATCCTTCACCAAAGAAGAAATTAGGGCGGCTAACAGACACTTGAGGAAATGTTCGCGATCATTAGCTGGTAGAGAAATGCAGATCAAAACTACGATGAGATACCATCTCACCCTGACATTACTGGCAGGAATCAACAAGACAAAAAATAACAAATGTTGAAGAGGCTGCGGGAAATAGGCACTTTTATGCACTGCTAGTGGGAATGCAAAATGGCACAACAGTTTGGGAAAATGATTTGGCACTTCCTTAGAAAGCTACAAATAGAAATACCATACTATCCAGCAATCACACCCCTAGGAATATATCCTAGAGAAATAAGAGCTGTCACACGAATAGACATATGCCCATCCATGTTCATTGCAACATTATTCACAATAGCAAAAAGACGGAAACAACCTAAGTGCTTATCAACAGATGAATGGATAAAGAAACTATGGTACATACACACAATAGAATACTACCCAGTGATAAAGAACAATGATGAATCTGTGAATATCTCACAACATGGATGAATCTGGAGGGCATTATGCTGAGTGAAATAAGTCAATCACAAAAGGACAAATACTGTATGAGATCACTATCACAAAAACACATGAAAAGGTTTACACACAGAAAGATACAATGCTTGATGGTTATGTGGGAAGGGAGGGGTAGGAAGGGAAAAACACTAACCAGACAACGATAAATGGTAACATTGATGAAGGATAAGACAGTACACAATACTGGGGAAGTCAGCACAACTTGACCAAGGCAAGTTCATGGAAGCTTCATAGACACATCCAAACATCCCGAGGGTCCAAATTGCCGGGCTGAGGGCTGGGGACCATGTTCATGTTCTTGGGGGAAATCGAGCTCAATTGGCATAACACTGCTTATAAAGAAAATGTTTTACATCCTACTTTGGTGAGTAGCAGCTGTGGTCTTAAAAGTTTGTGAGCGGCCATCTAGGATAGTCCACTGGTCCCACCCAGTCTGGAGCAAGGGAAAATGAAGAAAACAAAAGACAAGTAGGAAGGATTAGTCCAAAGGACGAATGGACCACAACTATCACAGCCTCCACCAGACTGAGTCCAGCACAACCAGATGGTGCCTGGCTACAACCACTGACTGCTCTGACAGGGATCACAATAGAGTGTACTGTACAGAGCTGGAGAAAAATTTAGAACAAAATTCTAACTCAGAAGAAAAAAGACTAGACTTACTGGTCTGACAGAGACTGGAGAAACAACGAGAGTATGGCCCTTGGACACACTTATAACTCAGTACTTAAGTCAATCCTGAGGATCACCCTTCAGCCAAAGATTAGTCAGACCCGCAAAGCAAAATGAGACTAAATGGGCACACTAGCCCAGGGGCAAGGATGAGAGGGCAAGAGGGGACAGGAAAGATGATGAAGGGACTCCAACGTCAAGAAGGAGAGAGTGTTGACATTTTGTGGGGTTGGTAACCAATGTCACAAAACAATATGTGTATTAATTGTTTAATGAGAAACTAATTTGCTCTGTAAACCTTCATCTAAAGCACAATTTTTTTTTTTTCTTTAAAGGCATGTAAGCTTTACATTAGGGTAATTTCTGGAACTCAGATATTTTCTGTTTTTGAACACTTTTAAATTTATCTTTCATATTTAGATCCACAATCTACTTGGAGATGATTTTGTTTATGATGAGAAGTTCCAGTGTTTCCAAATATTCAATTTTCACAATACCATTCATTGAAAAAATAATTATTTTCTCACTGCTCTGCAGTATTAACTTTTTCATAAATCAACTGTAGAAATAAGCATATTTATGGACTTTCTATTCTGTTTCATTTTTTCTCTTTTCTATATTTGTAACAAAACAACTTTATCTTATATCCTATAGCTTTATAATAAATCTATATAAACAAATCCTTACATCTGGTTTTCCTCTAGAATATTTTGGCTGTTCTTGGCCCAAGCAATTTTCATAAATCTATTTTTTATTCACTCTGTCAAATTTCACAATTGTTAAGATTAAAAATTCCACAGTATTAAAATTGTTTACAAACTCATAAGCTTCATTTTTCGATTCATGAATTGGGAAAGTCTGATCTGGAAGTCAGACAAGAGTTCCAGAAAGCAGTACAAAGAGAAAGGATTTTTGTAATCACAGACACACAGGAACAAGGAAGTGATATAGGGCAAATTTTGGAATGACTGGGGGGCATCTTCTTATTTGGGATTAAGGGGAATTTTTGAACTAGGTTAAACTGAGTAAGTAAATTCTAACTGGTTAGTTTAGGTTTCTGTTTCCAAAAGAGTCAATTGATTGACCTGAGTTTTGGCTCCTGGGAAGAGTATTAAGCATTTACAAGAAATAGAACCTTAGTTAGGTTTTGATTTGCTGACTTGGGGCTAGGCATACATGACTCCATTTTGGACCTAATATAGTCAGGTTATCACAACTATACTTATTAATATTTTTATTGGGATAGCCTTGAATCTCTAAGTCAAATTGGGCTTATAGACTTCAAAATTTTCAATCACCCAGTCCAAAAGTTAGAGGTCAAGATTTTAACAGTTTGGATAGAAGCTTTCTAATTTGTATTAGATTTATATTAGATATCAGATTTTTCATTATAAATGTTATCTTTTTTAGGTTTATATTCTAAAACATATAGAAATGTAATAAATTCTTGTTATGTAGAAACATAATTGATTTTGTATTTTAACTTTTACCTAGCAATCCTAGTAATTCATTTAGTTAATTTGCGTAATTTATTTGTGATTCCTTTTGAATGTCCTATGAAGAGTCAGAGTGTTCACCGTTATTTGTAGTTTTACTCATGATTTCCAAATATATAGCTTATTTACATTGATAGTACTTCCAGTATGAAGTTGAAAAAAAGATGATAAAACCATCTTTGTTTTGTTCTGTTAAAAATAATCAAAAAACAAAGAAATTAAAACATAAGGTTTATTTAGGGTAGCTATTCTGTATGCATGTAGGGAGATCATTTTGTGTTTAAAAACAAGCGGCTCAAACCAGGCGAGTTACAATGGTTAAAAAAATAAACCTTTGAATTAGCTCAAAACATTAACACAATATTTAATTGTTCTAAGATATAATAAACAATTTGCAAATTGAAGTGTGTCTTCCTTCAAAGAGAAAAATGCTCACACAGACTGGAGATTTTCCTAAAGATTAACACAGAGTATATATATATATTTTCCTTTATGAATGCAAGTTTCTGTGGTGAAAAATAAGTTACTGAGTTAACATTAAAAAAGTAATATCTGAATATTTCATCTTTTATATATTTGTAGGTATGAGACCTCTTGAAATTAAAATTAAGGAAGCACACAGTTTTTTTCATTAAATCACACATGAGGTAATGGCTTTGTTATTGACTACCTTTTTGAGCTCCAAAAGACTAATTTGCAATGCTACAGAGTAGTTAACAGCTCCTCAGTTTTGCAGTTTTGGGTCAGGATTTTACTGTTAATTTTGAGTTACTGGGTGAAAGAAATCCCTTGAAATCAAAGTAAAAAGTAATTTTCATTCTTTTCCCCACAGTTCCTAATATCAAAAGAAAAATTTTCAATATTTAGCCTCTAACTATTATGTTTGTGCTACAGGTCTCTTCTTTCTTTCAGTTTAAAAAAACTCTAGCAAAATTTTATTTTGTTTCAAATTTGCTAAAAGCACATTTTAAAAAATGCATTGATGCTGAGTTTATTCACATAAACTTTCTTCTTGTTTTAATGTTGACTAATTATATTAGAAAGAGACAATGGAAAAGCTCAATATCATCAGTCAGAACAAGGCCAGGGGCTGACTGCAGAACAGACCATCAATTGCTGATATGCAAGTTCAAGTTGAAACTGAAGAAAAGTAGAACAAGCCCACAAGAGCCAAAGTATGACCTTGAGTATATCTGACCTGAATTTAGAGACCATCTCAAGAATAGATTTTATGTGTTGAACACTAATGACCGAAGACCTGGTGAGTTGTGGAATGACATCAAGGACATCATACCTGAAGAAAGCAATAGGTCATTAAAAAGACAGGAAAGAAAGAAAAGACCAAAATGGATGTCAGAAGAGACTCTGAAACTTGCTCTTTAACTTAGAGTAGCTAAAACAAAAGGAAGAAATGATGAAGTCAAAGAACTGAACAGAAGATTTCAAAGGGTGGCTCAAGAAGACAAAGTATTATAACGATGCGTGCAAAGAGCTGGAGATAGAAAAACAATATGGAAGAACACACTCGGCATTCCTCAAGTTGAAAGAACTGAAGAAATATTCTAGCCTCAAGTTTCAATAATGAAGGATTCTATGGGGAAAATATTAAACGATGCAGGAAGCATCAAAAGAAGGTGGAAGGAATACAAAGAGTCATACCAAAAAACACTGGTAGACGTTCAACCATTTAAAGAGGTAGCATATGATCAGGAACCAATAGTACTGAAGGAAGAAGTCCAAGCTGCACTGAAGGCATTAGCAAAAAACAAGGCTCCAGGAATTGATGGAATATCAATTGAGATGTTTCAAAAAACAGATGCAGCTCTGGAAGTGCTCACTCATCTATGCCAAGAAATTGGGAAGACAGCTACCTAGCCAATAGACGGGAAGAGATCCATATTTATACCTATTCCCAAGAAAGGCGATCCAATCAAATGTAGAAATTATCCAACAATATCATTAATATCAAGTGCAAGTAAAATTTTGCTGAAGATCATTCGAAAGCGGCTGCAGCAGTATGTTGACAGCGAACTGCCAGAAATCCAGGCCAGATTCAGAAGAGAATGTGGAACCAGGGATATCATTGCTGATGTCAGATGGACCCTGGCTAAAACCAGAGAATACCAGAAAGATGTTTACCTGTGTTTTATTGACTATGCAAAGGCCTTTGATTGTGTGGATCATAGCAAATTACGGACAACGTTGCAAAGAATGGAAATTCCAGAACATTTAATTGTGTTCATGAGTAACCTGTACACAGATCAAGAGGCAGTTGTTCGAACATAACAAGGGTGTACTGCGTTGTTTAAAGTAAGGAAAGGTGTGTGTCAGAGTTGTATCCTTTCACCATACCTAGTCAATATGTATGCTGAGGAAATAATCCGAGGAACTGGACTATATGAACAAGAAAGTGGTATCAGGTTTGGAGGAAGAATCATTAACAACCTGCAATATGCAGATGACACAACCTTGCTTGCTGAAAGTGAAGAGGACTTGAAGCAGTTACTGGTGAAGATCAAAGACCACAGCCTTAAGTAGGGATTACACCTCAACAAAAAGAAAACAAAAATCCTTACAACTGGACCTATAAGCAACATCATGATAAATGGAGAAAAGATTGAAGTTGTCAAGGATTTCGTTTTACTTGGATCCACAATCAATACCCATCGAAGCAGCAGTCAGGAAATCAAAAGACGCATTGCATTGAGCAAATCTGCTGCAAAAGACCCCTTTAAAGTGTTGAAAAGAGAAGTTGTCACCTTGAAGACTAAGGTGCACCTGACCCAAACCATGGTATTCTCAATAGCATCATACACATGGGAAAGCTAGGCAATGAATAAGGAACACCGAAGAAGCATTGTGGTGTTGGCGGAGAATATTGAATATACCATGGACTGCCAAAAGAACAAACAAATCTGTCTTGGAAAAAGTACAACCAGAATGCTCCTTAGATGGAAGGGTGGTGAGATTATGTCTTACATAGTTCGGACATGTTATCCGGAGGGATCTGTCCCTGGAGAAGGACATCATGCTTGGTAAAGTACAGGGTCAGCGAAAAAGAGGAGGATCCTCAATGAGATGGATTAACAGAGTGACTGCAACACTGGGCTCAAGCATAACAAAGGTTATGAGCATGGCGCAGGACAGCGCAGTGTTTCGATCTGTTGTGCATAGGGTCGCCATGACTCAGAACTGACTTGAGGGCACCTAACAACAACAACAACAATTATATTTTTATTAAAAAAATCATCTAAATTTTTGTCAAAGATTGAATTGTGTCCCCCAGAAATTTCTGTCAACTTGGCTGGGTCATGATTCCTAGTATTGTATAATTGTGTACTGTTTTGTAATCTGATGTGAATTCCTTATGTGTTGTAAATTCGATCACTACGATCTAATAAGATGGACTAGCGACAGTTATACTGATGAGGTATACAAGATTGGATAGTGTCTTAAGCCAATCTCTTTTGAGATATAAAAGAGAAAAGTGAGCAGAAATACCTGGGAACCTCATACCACCATGAAA
This sequence comes from Trichechus manatus latirostris, assembly GCF_000243295.1. Classification (NCBI taxonomy): domain Eukaryota; kingdom Metazoa; phylum Chordata; class Mammalia; order Sirenia; family Trichechidae; genus Trichechus; species Trichechus manatus. The sequence continues at coordinate 1,158,079 of NW_004444226.1, forward strand.
GTGGTGCCAGGAGCAGAGCACGTCCCTTGGACCTGAGGTTCCTGCACTGAGATGCTCCCAGACCAAAGGATGACTGATGCATCACAAGGACCTTCCTCCAGAGCCAACAGAGAGAGAAAGCCTTCTCCTGGAGCTGATGCCCTGAATTTGGACTTGTAGCCTACTGGACTGTGAGAGAATAAACTTATCTTTGTTAAAGCCATCCACTTGTGGTATTTCTGTTATAGCAGCACTAGATGACGAAGACAATTTTCAAATTTATTAGCATAAAATTGTAGTATTCTCTTATAGTTTTTTTAACCATGTGCAGGCTCTATCATGGTGTCCAATTTTTTCAATATGATATTATTCTTCTTCCTTCTTTATTCCTGGTCAGTCTCTCCAGAAAGTGATTAAACCTATTCAAGTAAACGCAAATTTCTGCTTTGTCCAAATTGTTCAAGATAAATGTTTTTTATTCAATTAGTTGTGCTTTTTTTCCTCTGATGTTCTTTTCTTCCTCCCCCTTCTTTTTTGTTTATAGTATTTAATGTATTATACTTTTTCTAAGTTCTCATTATGAATGTTTACCTCATTTGTTTATAATCATATATATATATATACACACATATACAAGTTAAGGAAATACCTTTCCCTCTGTTTGCTATCCCAAACTATTTTCTCATTTCCATTATGATGTCTATGTTAACCCATGGGGAATTTTAATGGATATTTTGAATATTTGAATTCCATATTTGCAGAGAGATTGATCGTTTTATCTATTAATTTCAAGCTTAATTGAGCAATGTTCAACGATGATACTCTGAATTATTTCAATCCATTGAAATTTGTTCAGGCTTGTTTTATGGTCCCACACATGATCAAAATATATTTCGATGCCTTTGTAATAAATATATGTTTTGCAGTTGTCAGGTAGAGTCTTCTACATATGTCCATTATGTCAAACGATCATATATATCATATATATATATTTAAATCATCTATTCTTTATATATAATTGTCTCAGAAGAATGCAGCCTTTAGGAACAAGGGATGCAAACAGGTATTCATATAGGGGAAAGTTTGATTTTATTTACAGTTTAAATGCATTGTTATAAGTTATGCAACAATGATATATGCAAAATTGAACTTTTTTATAGCATTAATATTTTAGTCCTCAGTTTTCTCATCTGTATAATGGGGATAATGCAATAATAATAAAAATACTAACCACTCTGTCTACTTTATAAGTCCATTGTGGTAAAATACATCACTCAGCAAATTATAAAGCACTGCAATAATATTTTTTATTTTCACAATTAAGAAATCACTGATGTTATGTAATGCTCAGTTACTTATATAATTTTATGTTTATTCATGGAATATGTGTTTTTTACCTTTTCTAAACTTTTAGTGATTACAAACAGTAAGTGTGGTTTCATATCCTTTGTGTATGCTATAGTATCTTGCCTCAGAAAATACGCTGAAAATTTTTTCTTGTATATTTTGGTTTTGGGTAATGATAGCAGCTTCAAACACTTAATAACTGTTTTAATAAATGGTATAAATGTAAAATTTGGATAAAGCAACCATAAGACTTTAATGTAAGAGATTTTGTTGTTATTGTTTTCTGGTCATTTCTATGTAAATAAAACCTAGTTATAGCCTTACTCAAACAATAAATGAGGTATTTAAACCATTATATGTGGTTTATGGTGTGACAATGTTGAATTTTATCTGAGCCTTGTGAACCTGCAAAACAGAGGTAAATTCCCACACTCTTTTGTGTTCTAGAAAACAGCAAATAATCACCCTTCCCCATATTACTCAGATAAAACTCACGAATACCCCCATGTTTACTTATGGCAGGACCAGGCACAGACCTTCTAAATTCCCATTCTTTGCTTCAAAAATGATTACCTGATCTATTTATCTCCACTAATCAATCACAACAAAATACTTGTTAATCAAATTTTGGTTAAGCTCCTCTCCTTCCCCCAAGTCCTAGAACTTTCACCCATCCTCAGCCTGACTTTATGTTCTAGAAAAAAAAACAAACAAAAAAAACAAACCCAACCTGTTGACCAAAAATCCATTCCAACTCATGATGATCCCATGTATTACAGAGAAGAACTGCTCCATAGCTTTTTCTTGGCTGTAATCTTTAGGGAAGGAAAATCCAAATTATGTAATTTCATCAGTATATACTTTACCCTTAATCTCTGAGAGAATTATTTTAAAAACATAACTATAATAGCATTATTCACCTTAAAAATCATTGAATATATATCTTTCACATTTTCCTAATTGTCTTATGATTTTTAAATATAATTTGTTTCTTCAAAGCAGGATAGAAATTAGGTTCATACATTGCAAATGTGCTATTGTCAAATTCTCTTTTAATCCTCAGGGTACTGTCTAATATGGTAGCCATTAGCTACATGGGGCTACCTAAGTTTAATTTAAATTGTCTAAAATAAAATAAATTAATATTCCTGTCTCATCCACAACAGCCTCATGTCAAGAACTCAGAAGCCATGTGTGGCTAGTAGTGGCTACTGCATTGAACAGAGCAAATACATACCATTTCCATCATCATGAACTTTCTTTTAGTGAGCTTTAAGTTTGATTTTTAACAAATCACTTTATTCAGCACATTTCACAGGAGGCATATGCTGTGTAGCTGCCTCATATTGTAATGCTAGTAACCATTAGAGATCGTTGTTTGGATTCAGTATTTCATTAAAGAGTGTGAAGTTTTTATATTCTAATTACTTCATTTTTTCTGTGTATGAAGGTCAAAATTTCTGTAAAGACAAAATTTCATTCATTTAGTAATTTGCTACCTTGCTTTCAAGTCCACATAGAAATGGCAGGATAAACGTTTTATTCTTCCCCTCTATTTACTGATTTTTCAAATAATAAATTGGTTTCCCAGGTAGATGATAGGTAGGTAGATAGATAGCTGCCTTACAGTTTAATCTGACTCATGGTAACCTTATATACAACAGTACTAACTTACATGCTCTTGTCCAGCCTATAAGCTCTGCTTGTTGGGTTGAGGTTACTTCAGGCAAGGGTCTGCTTTCCAATACCAATAGTGACAGTGTATGCTCCTTGATACCTAAAACTAGAAGCTTCAGGTTTTAGGTAGATGCCATCTACAAACAGCGTAATTGTAGGGTTTGAGAGCAGAGTTTCTTGCAGATCTATTTTAAGAGATAAAAGTTGATCTGTTAAGTCAAAACAGTCATGATCAATGTCATCATCATTGGGATCATGCATGAGGGTAGCTGGACTTAAGGTTCATGCGGTGTGAAGTCTAAGGTTGGGGACAACTAGAAGAGCTTCATATGAAGTTAATCATCTAGCAGAAAAGTGTTGAGTTAGAGTAGAATTTAAGATGGCAGAAACTGTATGTGGAACATGAACATCTAGATTATTTCCAAATATTATATCAGCTGTTGTTTCTGCTAATTTGGTAGTGGCCACAACCACTCAAAGACATGGAGGATAAGCTCTGGCTACTGGATCGAATTGTACACTGTAGTACCCTACCTGTCTCTATCTCCATGTTTCTGAGTTAAGACTCCTAATGCATTCTCTTCTCTTTCAGAATGAAAGAGAGATAAATTTAAAGAAGAGTTAGGGAATCCAAAACCTGGACTGTGAGTTAGGAATTCTTTCAATTTGGTAAAACTTACACAGTTTCCATAGACAGCTCAAAAATTCAGATATATTAAACTTAAGATATACATAAAGAGCTTCTGCTAGCAAACAGAAATTTGAAATCCAAGCTCTACAATATTGACACTATCCTAAGAATCTTGTAACTCTTTCTTTGTTGTAGTTATAGGGTAGGAAAAGATAGCTTCTTTTCATTTTGGGTCAATTTAGATTCTTTCTTCTGAGATTAAATGACCAAGGTATTTTACTTGTGGAAGGGGAAACTGTAAATTTTCTCTGGACATCTTATGCCCTCGTCATGGATTGAACTGTGTCTCCAAAAAATATCTGTCAACTTGGCTAGGTCATGATTCCCAGTATTGTATGGTTGTCTACCATTTTGTAATCTGAGGTGATTTCCCTATGTGTTGTAAATCTTAACACTATGGTGTAATAAGATGGATTAGTGGCAGTTATACTGATGAAATCTACAAAATTAGATAGTGTTTTAAGCCAATCTCTTTTGAGATATAAAAGAGAGAGGCAAGCGGAGAGACATGGGAACCTCATACCACCAAGAAAGAAGCCAGGAGCAGAGAGTGTCCTTTGGACACGAGGTTCCTGCATGGAGAAGCTCTTAGTCCAGGGGAAGATTGACAACAAGGACCTTCCTCCAGAGCAGACAGAGAAATCCTTCCCCTGGAGCTGATGCCCTGAATTTGACTTGTAGGCTACTAGACTGTGAGAGAATAAATTTCTCTTTGTTAAAGCCATCTACTTGTGGTATTTCTGTTATACCAGCACTAGATGACTAAGACACCCTCTAAAGGCTAGATGATGTAATAACAGAAGACTACCTTGTACGTTTGCTTGCTTGGTGTTAGAACAGACTAAAAGACCTTCAACATGCTGGAACAACATATTTATTCAAACTGAAAAGGCAACAAGTCAGCATGTAAAATCTAGGAAAACTAGGTGGAACTCCCCAGGAATCTTTGGGACATGATGGTCCAGGAATATTGTTAATTATTCCATGTAAAAGCAAACAAAAATTGACTGCCTTGACTTCTGGCAAAATGGCACTCTAGGAAGAAGCTGTCCCTCCACAGCAAAGATCTGAAAAACTAAGCCAAACAGAGAAAACAGCAATCCTGAAACCCTAAAACATCAAATGAAGAGATAAAGAATTCAGCCAAGCACCAAATGGAGTGAGAAAATGGCAGAGAACTGAGAGTGAGGAGAGGTTCATGCAGAGGTCCCCTAACAGCTAACGCAGCACAGATCCTCCATCTTGGACTCCTATCAGAGACCAGCAAAGAGGGGGTAAGAGAAAGCAGCTTCACAGAGCTTCCAGCAGGAGACAAAACAACTGGTAATTTGTGGTATATGCTTTCCCAACCCCCACCCTT
>NW_004444226.1:1169875-1188778 GCF_000243295.1 Trichechus manatus latirostris
GGGGCAGGAAAGCTGGTGATAGGAAACCCAAGTTTGAGTAAGGATAGTGTTGATGTGTAGTGAGGTTGTTAACAATTGTCATAAGGCAACATGTGTACTAACTGTTTAATGAGAAACTATTTTGTTCTGTAAACCTTCATGTAAAGTGAGAATAGCAGCACAATTGGAAGAGCGTATTCGATGTCACTGAACTGTGCATGTAGAAATTTTTGTAATGGTGTATCTTTGGCTACGTATATTTTCACCAAAAAAGAAAGAAAAATGGTCAAGAAGGGAGAGCGTTGACATGTCGTGGGGTTGTTAACCAATTTCATAAAACAATATGTGTACTACTGTTTAATGAGAAACTATTTGTTCTGTAAACCTTCACCTGAAGTACAATTAAAAAAAAAATTGACCCTCTGGACTAATGGAATATTAAAAAAAAATCACTTTAGAGGTCAATGAGTGTAAAGCATGTGGCCTCTGGTGGAATCTGGGTTCACAGCAAATGTAAATTTAGATCAACAGGGGTTCAAGGGATAACAATGTAGATAATACCTCCGAGATATTGTACAAATCACCATCTGTGGTTATTAGTTTTTGTGACAGAAAAATTAGGGTATTTACAAGGGCTAGTACATGAAATGACAATCCCTTTTCTAAAAACTCTTGGATGATAGGTTTTAGTCTTCTTTTGCTTCAGGTTTTAAAAGGTATTGAGCTACTTTAGGTAAGGGTTTAGTAGGGACTATTTGGACTTTAATACATTCAGTTGACAGGATGCCACCATCATCTTAGATAAGGAAGCCCATAATTGTGACAATATTTGGTTAATAATTTGAGTCTTTTTTTCTAAGGGTAGAGTATCTATGTCCTCTGACACCAAAGACTTTGTAAATAAAGTGTGTCTTTTGTCTCAGGCATCTGAGTCTTATCTTCATTTTCAACATCAGGGAAGTTGAGTAATCTATTCTCTGCATCTGTAAAGTGAATATGACGTTTACACTTGGGAAGAAAGCCATGCCCTAACAAATTTACAAGAGTACTATCACATAGTAAAAAGGGGTATAGTCTTCTATTGGCCTTAAAGAAACTGGTATGCATAAAGTTTGTTCCTCATTGGAAACCCCTATGACACACGAAATCTGAGTACTCCAAGGATGAAGCCTTTGCATACTCTAGGGTTGATTGCTGACAGTGTTGCACCCATGTACACAAGGAAGGTACAACATTCCCCATTTACTTGGAGTGTTTTTTATCTTCAAGGGGCCTACTGCCAAAGCCTCTATCAGCTCCCCAGAGCAGCTCAACACTGATTTTTCTAAAGGTGGTGCTGAAGAAGTCCCCTTTTGTTTATTCTTAAGCTTAAAACAATCCGTTTTAAAGTTACCAGTTTTCTTGCAATAGTTACAGACCACAGGAACAGTATAATTGGTAGGAGAATTCCTTTGCTTTGGCTTTGCTCCCATAGGTTTCTGTAAGAGTTGCAGTTGGAGAACCATGAATTTTTCTTTCTTTTCTTTGTTTTTCGCTCATCCTCTTTCTTTTCTTGTTCCATTAAAAAAAAAAAAAAAACTGTAGCCATAGAGGAGATTCTGATTCCTAAGTCTTTATAGGACAGAGTAGAACTGCAGCATAGGGTTTTCAAGGAATGGCCGATAGGTTCAAAGAGCTGACCTTTTGTTTAGCAGCTGAGCTCTTAACTACTCTTCCATAGATTAGTTTAATTTATAGTCTGAAGTGGCTAATTCAGAAGTATCAATACTTTTCCAGTTTAACTGGTGCCTTTTTACCATTTTGACTAATTTAGGATTCAATCCTCTTACAAATAGTGAATTAAAAGCCATCTTAGCCCCTTCGTCAATAATTTTAACACTGAATGTTCTATAATCATTTTAGATAATCTATCTCAGTAATTACAGATAAATTCATTCTTTTCTTGATTGTAAGCTTGTAATTTTGCCCTATTGATTTTTGGAGGGAAAACTTTGAAGAAAGAGTCTATAAGCTCTTCTGTTAATTTCTTGGTATCTGTTCTAACAGACACCTATAGGGACACTTAAAGATTCTTCAGGATCTACTCATTTTGCTATTTCCATCCACTAATGGGCAACACTGGGACCAACAGTATATTTTTTTTTTTTAATTGTAGATATAAGCACAACTTGTTTTATATGTTTCAGATAATATCCTAAATTCATGAATAAATTTGTGTGGGGGTGGTTTCCCTTGGATCAGGGAACTCTTTTATAATGGCCTCAAATTCAGCCTTTGACTACGGGTGGAGGGAGACCCCAGGGCTCCTGCCTTAGGCCTTTTGGACGCTTTGTTTAACTACTAAGAAATTGGTGGGCTCAATACCGTCTGACCTAGCAAATGGCATTTTAGATAAAGACAAATTCTCTAAGTCTGGATATAGATTGGAAGGCAATGATTTGACTAAGTCCAATTTTGTACCACCTACCGACACTTTTTGCAATGTTTGAATTTGTTTGGCTTGCTTAGACACGACTTCCTGAAGGGAGCCAGATTTGTCATGATGCTGCTGATGGGATGTCTCAAAACACCAGTTACAATAAACTTCCCACTGTGGTTGTTTTATGCAAAACCTTTGACTTTCTAAGTTACTTATCAATTATAATGATTTAGCCAAATCATAACTTACCCATAGGGGCCGCTGTTCTGCCTCACAGTCCTTAGCGAGATCTTGCCATTTTTCTAAATACTGACCAGCAGAGGCGCCAAAGTTTGACTTAGGCAGCAGGGTTCCTGGATGAGGGAGGGCTTTTGTCACTTTTGTTATTATTATTTCCCATTTTCTTTTGTTAGCTAATGCAGAAAATAACAGGAGAAAAAAAATCTATAAAATCAAGAACTGCAGTTTTGCAAGAAACCTCCAGATGGAGCTCTTAAACAAGAAATTTCAAAATGAAACTCAAAAGATCTCAAGATCAGTCAACAGAATATGTCACAGTAACTAACATCTCCTATTATGCAGAAAGGCAACAAAGTTTGTACTTCGATAGCGCTTACCTCGGTCGGAGGACACAAAGTCTAAGAACTGGAATACAATGGATCTGCTGTGGTACCAACAAGCAGTCCAGGTCTCCTGGATATCTGAAGAGGAATTCACGAATGAAGGTCCTGCTCTCAGTGCCAATCCGTTGTAGATTAACAACTTTCACCAAAGGCGTCTGCAACAAAGAGATCTTTATTGTGACACATCAGAAAACGAAAAATGAGATTTGTGTCTGTTTACATCCTGAGTGCTTGCAGCCAGCTTCCCATTTTTTTTTATTTTGTAATTGCCACAATAAAGATCTCTTTGTTGCAGAAGCCTCTGGTGAAAGTTGTTACTCTATAGCAAGAGTGACATTTTATATTGTTCAAAGTCAAAACTAAAAAAGAAGGTGTATTCAGAGAAGTCTTGCTACTATATCAGTCCTCAGGACTCCCTCCCTTTCCATTTGTCTAAACATTTTTTAAAATATTGGTCCATTTTTTATAATATAAGAAAATACGTACGCAATCTGTACTTCCATGCTCAGATGACGAGCAATGGTAAATTGTCTACCCTTTTTTCTACTGTTCTTGATTCACAGGACATCTGATGATTTTTCTGTAGAGGTGTACAAGTTTTTCTCTTTTCTTGTAGAGCTGCAGAATACTGCATTATGTGGAGTTCTTTAATGAGCCTTTCGCTTAAAGACCTTTGGATTATTTCTAGTCCTTTGCTATTAAAAATTCTGCTGCAATGGATAAAATTGTACCTCTGCTAAGGTGGACAGAACATTCCTGGAAGTGGGATATCTAGGCTATAGGGTAAATGCATATGTCATTTGGCTGGATAGTGATTGATGTTGCCTAATAGTCCTCAATGCGATGAGAGTGTTCGTCTGCATTCCCACAAAGAGGTATAGAGTGTTTGAGTAACCATGAATAAGATAAGTGATTAACAGGTTTCTACAAATTTTAATCTGCATTTTTCTTACAATGTGGGGAGCTAAACATCTTTTCATATGTATGAGACCCATTTGTCTGTGGAATGGATATTTCCAGCACAGCTAGGATTTTATCACTGCTGTCTTGCTCTGAGGCCCCTTTTCTTTTTTCCTAACCCTACACTTTCTCTCCATGAATCACTTCCAAATAAATTAATATTCCAAAATAAATAACGTTATTAAACAATACAAAAACACAATCTAGTCAAAGGCATCTTCTGCTTGGGTTCTCACCCAGAGAAGCCTGAGCATATAGTGTTTTCCCAGGTCATGAGGCTGTGAGTTTTCCTCAGTTGAGCTAGATGCCTGAAGTCATCTATCATCTCTGCAACGTTGAGGACTTAATCTTATCTTTATTTTCTTCCAGAGTTCCCAACCTGTCTTTAGTCTTCTCATACAGAGTCATAGATAGAAAATGATGCAATCAGAAACAATGAGGAGACTGTTGTGTTCTGATAATTTATAGGAAGATGTCGAAGTTTTTCACCCAAATGAAAATGTGACATCTACGCTTACTTGATGTTAAACTATTAAAAAAAAAGTTGCCATCAGTCAGATTCACAGTGACTCTGTAATAAGACAGAGTAGAACTGCCATATAGTGTTTCCAAGGAGAGGCTGGTGGATTTGAACTGCCTACCTTTTGTTTAGCAACCTGAGCTCTTAGCTACTGTGCCACCAGCGCTCCAACCTGACCATACTAGGCCCAAAAAGGGGTCGCTTTTATTGAGCCCCATGTCAGCAAACCAAAACTTAAGTTTCTATTTCTTGTAAATGCTTAACCTTCCCAAGAGCTGAAATCCAAGTTAATCAATTGACCCTCCTGGAAGAGGAAACACAGACTAGCCAATCAGGACTTGTCTGCTCAGTTAGACCTACTTCAAAATTTTTCCCTTAATCCCAAATGAGGAAAGAAAAGTCCTACCAGCAGATCCGAAATTTACCCAGTATAGCTTCCTTGTTCCTATGTGTCTGCTGTTATAAAAGCCCTTCCACTTGTACTTTGCTTGGGAGCTCTTGTCTGACTTTCAGACTGGATGATCCCCAATCCATGAATTGCAAGAAAATAAAGCTTATGAGTTTATACACAAATTGAATATTGTGGGAATTTTTAACAATGAATAAAATAGACATTCTTATTGAGGTGATTTAAGTATAATTGAAGCATACTAGTTGATTTACTAACACTAGTTAATTTGTTTACATATTTGAAGCCACTGTTGACCAAAATGTAAGTGGCTAAGAAGTCTCTTACATGGCCAAAGTTCCAATCACCCAGGCATTTGAGGATTCCCACAGAAGAGTATCATCAAAAATGCCTAGAACATTATGAATGGAAAAATTATTATTCTACACTAATTGCTGTCCTATTCATTTTTCTTCTTTCTCCACTTAATTTTTCATCAGTTACTTATGAAGAACATATGTTGATGTCTGAGCATGAGAAGGAAAAAAAATACACTTATTTTAGGGAAAATGAGAGTAGATAGAGTTTAGTTGTATGAAAGGATTTTCATACACATGAGTGGAAAGGTAAAATAGCCAACATAGACTTCATTTCTGAAATATAATTAGGTAGAATCCATAATGATTATATAATATGTAAGCAGATAGATAAGCCCATCAGTATTTCATTTAGCTTAAGTGTTTTCAAAGGGCTCTTTACTTACAACTATCTCTTAATAACCCAGTGAAATGAACAAAACTGATAAAACAACTGTATTCAGCATATGGTGTGTATGGAAAGCCATCTGTTTGGAAATCTCTTTATTGATTAGTAAATTCTGCGTTAAAACATTTCTGTTTTTAATCAAGTAAAAAATTACATGGCTTAAAGTCTAAACTACAAAACGAGGTATATTTTAAGAGGTCTGGCTTCTGGTTCTGTCCTCACCACTCTTTCCCTTCTTTTTCATTAGTATAAACATTTTCTAAAGTTTCTTTCCATTTTTAAAAAATAAACAAATATATATACACATAACATGAGTGGGAATTCATTCGTAACAACCAAAGGCAGTGTTTCTGAATGACAGTGAAGAAGCAGATATGCTGCAATCTCACTAGTTAATTTATCACCTTCACATACCAGCCCCACAATAATCTCTCCCTGTTCTTCAAGAAAACCAGTTATGATCTGATAGCAGGTTTTTCTGCCTATTCCTGGAATGCTCTTCCCTTATTCATCTGCAGTCATATCTTTGCTTAAAGAGCATCTATCAAGTTTTCTTTGATCACCCATTTAAAAGTTTCATTTCCCTTAAGCCATTCTATTTTCTTTTTATTACATTTATCACCTTCTAATTCAGCTATGAGCAACAACAATGTATTTATTTAATTTAAAGTCTATTTTCCTCCCCATACACACAATAAAAATTTAAAGCTCATGATGGCAGAGATATTTGCTGTTGTTGCTGTTATTTTGTCGTCTGATTTATTTACCGTTTCCACAATAGTGTATAAAAATTAGGGGCACAATACTCATTAGTTGAATGATGAGATACCCACATAATAGGTAATGGATAAAAGTTGGGTTGTGAAGAGACTGACAGTTCCTCTGATCCACAGGAGTCCCACATTGTACCCTCATAAGCCAATGACGTTTAGAGAGCCACAGTCAGGGTCAGTGTGAGCATTGGGCATGAAGCGCACTCCCTTCCCAGTGGTTGTTGTAGTTAGTTGCCATCAAGTCAGCCTCTGACTAACAGGGGCCCATGCACAGCAGAACGAAATGCTGCACAGTCCTATGCCATCCCCATGATCATTTGCAGATGGAACAATTGTGATCCAGACGGTTTTCCTGGTTGATTTTCAGAAGTAGATTGCCAAGCTTTTCTTCCTAGCTCATCTTAGCCTGGAAGATTTGCTGAAACCTGTTCAGCATCACAGCAACACACAAGCCTTAACTGACAGACAAGTGGTACCTGCACATGAGTCACATTGGCCAGGAATTGAATGCAGGTTTCCCACATGGAAGGCAAGGATTTTGCAACTGAACCACCACTGCCCCCTTCCCAATGGAGAATCCTTTTTATTACCTACTTAAAATTATTCTTTACATAGATATATAAACCCTTGTTTACTCCTGTAGGCACACATTTCATTGTCTTATTTCTGCATAGCATGGGATTCTAGAAGAAATCTTAAGAGAGTAATAGTTGCCCAATTTGTAGCTGAGGTAGTTTTGCTGAGGTTTACCACAGAGCTCTTTTTAGACCACAGGGCCTCTGTAATACATAAGTTCTCTCCTTAGAAACTTTCTGAGAGATGAGATAATCAAGGTTTCCATAGTTTTCATATTAGTATAGTCCTAGAGTTGTGAAAGGCCATTTATCTGAAAAGTAGTTTATGACATCTGTGTTTATTAGTATTTCCAGATATGCAACACTAGTGTCCACGCAAGTACTTTAATTGGGTCCAATTGATTTACTGCCAATAGGCAATAGTCTCCTAAGCTCCACCCAAGACTCCGGTGACTACTAGCTGTTCAGGGCTGAAATCCCCAAAGCCTTCCTTGATTGTCATGGTAATTGTCACATACCCTATGGCCATGGTTAGACTACAGTATTCCTACTGCAGTCTATAAATAAATAAACACTGAGGGTTTTAGCCAGTACTTTGCATATTTGGATAAGCTACAATTGGTTGCCTGTTTGGGATAAACTACAATCAAAGAAAGTATTTTAGTATTTTTTCATGATTATTATCATTTTGACCCCTTTTCTTGTTTCTATATTGATACTTCATTACTTTGTACAACCTTCTTATCATGTTTGGGAAGACATGGTGAATTGGAATTGAAAACCAAACTGTGTATAGGTACTGGTATAACAATCTATCACAACATTTAAGTGAAATGTTAGCCAAACCAAATATTTCATAACACTGAATGGTTCATTTAAAGTAAATAAAAATGTCAGCTGGTAGTCATGAGCCAAAACAAAGCAGTGATCCAGTGAACAATATACTACCACCATTTTCAGCATGTCAAGGACTGTGGGAGTTGAGGTGAGTTAAGGGGTTCAAAATAAAATAAGCAGTTTTCTTTATGGTAGCTATTTAAAATTCAAACGCCCCAAAATATCATTTAATAACTCTATGTAAATCTGTCAGCAAATTTGAGGTGGGGGGCAGAGTATGCTTAAGACTGCCACAAAAAGCAAATATATAATGCAGGAAGATAAAAATACATAAATATAACATAAAGTAGAATATTTAACTAGTTAAAACAATTAAAATGGACTACATTATAAGTACATCTGCAGAATTTAAATACCATGTTAAAAACTAGGTGCTAATCTCTAATCAAAGGAGCCCACCCAGGTGGTACAGTGGCTAAGTGCTTGGCTGGTAACCAAAAGGTTGGTGGTTCCAACCCACTACCCGCTCCACAAGAGAAAGAAGTGGTATTCTGCTTCATAGAGATTACAGCCTTGGAAACCCTGTGGGGCAGTTCTACTCTGTCCTATAGAGTGGCTATGAATCGGAATTGACTTGATGGAAATGAGTTAATCGCTGATCAACTGCTGAGAAATGTTAGGCTCTCAGTTGTAATTTCTTGAATAACTGAGTCAACAAGTGAAAATATAAATAAGTGGATGACTTCATGAATAATTCAATTACATCATTAATCAATGGATTCTCCTTTTAGCGCTACAAAGTACAAAAATTTATCCTTTATATTGCTACACAAAAGGTTACGCACTTTATTTTCTCTTTAGGAAAATGCAATCCATGGTGATAGGGAACCCAAGGTTGAGTAAGGATAGTGTTAATGTGTTGTGAAGTTGTTAACCATTGTCATAGGGCAACATGTGTACTAACTGTTAAATGAGAAACTATTTTGTTCTGTAAGCCTTTGTTTAAAGTGAGAATAACAGCACAATTGGAAGAGTGTAGTCGATGTCACTGAACTGTGCATGTAGAAATTTTTGAAATGGTGTATCTTTGGCTATGTATATTTTCACCAAAAAACACAAGGTCGAGAAGGGAGAGGGTTGACATGTCGTGGGGTTGTTAACCTATGTCATAAAACAATATGTATACTACTGTTTCATGAGAATATATTTGTTCTGTAAGCCTTCACATGAAGTACAATAAAAAAATAATAATAATTAAAAAAAATGCAATCCAACCAATGATGCTGTGAAGAATGTTCTTTGACACTTCCCAGTTAGAAAAAGGGGTCAAATTTTTACTTCAGTTTCTAAAAAGGATTAAAAGATTTTATAGATGAGCAAATTTACTTACCTAGAAAAGAAGTTTCAATAAATTGAAGAATTTCCTTTAATATATCTACTCTTTAAAGTGTCTGCTAGTTTTGAAAATGTTTTGATACAATAAATATCTAAGATATACATTACTACCTCGTTTTATGATTAAGATAATTGAGGATAATTAATTACAGAGGCAAGAGGATAATTAAGTACGGAGGCAAACCAGATTTTACAATCCAAAAGTTTCTGTTCTTGGAAGTGTGTTACTTTACCAGGTAGAAAGTCAAGTTTAAAACAGTTTGTTGGATAAACATAAAATTAGAATAATCAACGTATGTTTCAAATGTATAATGCTTTCAACCTATGGCAGCCTGAAACTTATTACCTAATTTAATATAGTAATAAAGGTTTGTGATGATGCTGTTGAAGAAACCATAAGTCCATTTTCAGAAGCCCTCAAACATCTAAATAAACCAGAAAAGAAACAAAGGCAGCATTTATGTTTATAGAGAGGCTGATCTATTTTCACAAAATTAAGCATGTAATTTTTTTAAGTAAATTATGAATAATATGCTATTTCTTGATGGTGAATGACTAGTTAATGATGAATAACACTGATGTGTCTTGTTTGTGTAAATACAACTTTCAATTTCCAGATTTTGACTATCAATAAATTGTTTGCTTCAGGAGAAGAAACTTTCGGTTATTTAAGTCTGGTATATTGGAATGATTTATATGGTGGTAAAATGCAATGTATTCAAAATAGAGATACAAACATTTTATACATGTAAATTGAAACAATGTTAATAACATAGGAATTGAATTCTACATTCAGGAGATTTTCTTCTCTAATCATGAGTTGCACACACTGAATGTTATAAGTCCATCAACCTTGTCTTTTAATCTGAACCACCAGCATAGTACCTTTTTAGTACATTTTAGTCCCTAAACCAAAGGAGAATAGGTTAAATTCCAAGGACAAGGATAACGGTGATGTTGTTTCAAAAAACAAATTGTGGCTTCATTAGAAAGTGTTCCAGTTAAAACTTATAAAACACTCTCAGAATGTCAACTCTGTAAGGTAACCTAACTGATATGACTAAGGGGATAACTTTGATAATATTCTACAAATATTACTATATACATTGAATTTTTAATAAAGAGAAGTGTAATAGCAAAAATATCATAATCTAGCTAACTGGTTTTGCATATTTTAAATTTAAAAATGTGTGTTAAAAATGGCTAATATTCAGTAAGATAAAAAAAAAAAAATGAAAATAAAAGTTTCTTCCTTACTTTCCTTACCAGGCTTGGTGACTGTCCATTTTTTATAATCATATTCTTTATATATTTCCACCTATTTATTTTTCCATCTGTATCTTTTTGTTTTATAAAGAAAACAAGGTACAGCATACACACAATTTTCCAACTTTCCTTCACACTTACAATATATTCCAGGAGCTTTTTCTAGAGATTTAAAAAATATGATATAATCCAATTAAAATGGTTTTATTTCAAACCCTACCTAACTAAAACATATATTTTTTTCTATTTTTGAGGAGCAAAAATCTTCAGACTAGCTTATTCAGATGTTTACTAACAATGAAAAAATGTTCCAAAATATAAAATGGTAGCCAAGAAATAAGACAAAAAAAATATTTAAATGTTTGTTGGTAGGATCTTAGTTTTTCTCTCAGCATTAGATTGTCTTGTCAAACCTGTTTTTAAGTCCCTAGCAGCATTAGGATTTAAGCTCCAGATCTCAGTCTCTCACTCAAACCAATTTGCAGGGAAATCAAATCAGGGGAAAAAATTTCCAAACTATTATTTGGACTGGAAATTAAAGTGTTACTCTATTTAATCAATTCAGAAGATACATGCTGGGCTTTTCTTCACACAAGGCAAAAGAGAAAACATTAGTTTGGTGGGGAAAAGTAAAAATGTGTGTCTTTACTTCCATAGCAGTTTGTTGAAAAAGCCCTTTCAGTTACCTGACAATCTCCATCCACTACAATCACATCCATCCTGTCCTATCATATAGCCCATTCGAATTTTCTTCAAAGCACTTAAAACTATCTGCAAAAGTTTATTTTCCCTCAAACAGTTAACTGTTCAGTCTACATCTCTTTTAATAAAATACCTGTTTTATGAGATTAGGGACTTTTTTGTTTATTCTTCAAATATACTCCTAGCTTGTAGCAGCACTCAGTGTATATTTGGTGAATGAACTAATGAATGAATATATATTATGTAATTTGATTATAAGAGTAAAGATTATTATCTCATTTTTACAGGTGAAGGAAATATGTTTTGGGTGAAGTTTATTGTTAACTGTACATGACAGATAAGTGATGGTGATCGGTCCCAAATGCCCTGTTCCTTATTCTTCAGCCAAGGTTCTGCTAACTCATCTATGGGAAAATATGTCTTGCCTAAAAATGTTCTGGGCTTATGCTACATGTGCCGAATATATGATACGTATTTTAAACAGATTGCAATTAGTTCATCTTCATGAAAATTTGAAGACTTTCTTTGAAAACCAAAAGAACAGCTGTTGAATTGGGCAGAGGTCCTGGGTAACCATTTGCCTGTGGAATGCAGCAAGTGTGTGAAGATCACAAAAAGAGAAGCAGTTTGGTGAGAGAAACAGCACCTGTTGAACTTGGGCAGGTATTTTGTGCCTGTAAAAAGGGGATACAAAACTACCTTTTAGGATCATTAAGAGGTTTAGAAATGATATGACACAGCACTGGGCAAAGATTCATCTTGTTATACATAGGTAGCCATGTGTTGGAGCCGACTCATCTGCAAATGACAACATCATATTACACGTATCCTAAAGTATCTGACAGCAGTAAATGCTGTAAAAGTAATGGTTCAAAACAATAATAATAGCAGTGTTTCTAAAGATAACAAGGGACATTCATGCTGTCCTGAGCACTTTACTAAATTTGTTACATACATCGTCACTTTTAATCCTGACCACACGCTATGAGAGATGGACCATTCTTCCCAGATTGAAAAAATATCAGTACTTAACACATAGTTAAAATGCCAATTTCATGCAGTGATTTAACCATTATTTCAACCCAGATCACTGGCAATCAGAGCTCTTAATCACTACAGATTATTATGTTTTTATCCTCTCTATTCAACCTACCTCAAACAACTATCCAGAATATGTGATTTGTTAGTTCAATTATTTAAACATATAGACATAATATGTTGATAATGGGGGAAAAATTTCCTCCTCTGCACAAAAAGCCATATAGGTAAAGAAGTAGTGATAATATTTTAGTGAAATGGAAATTTATGCATAATTTAAAATCTTTGGTTAACATCAAATACACGGAAAGAACTTGATGTTGAGAGGGCACAAAGTTGTACAAGATCTAATGCTTGAGGAACTTATAAAAGAACACAAAGACAGATAAGACAAAGCAACTGCTTAATTTCCCATCAATGTAAAGCAATTTGTGAAATATTTCCTAAGACTGATAAAAAGACATCATAGCCTTTGCTCAGGTTGTCCATGATGAATTCATATGCAAGTTCACCACAGAGGAGAAAAGCGAAACAACATTTGAAAGATTTGAGCAAAAATTGGAAAGTCTTTAATCCCAAATAAAGAAGTTTGAAGTACAACAAGTTTAACCATGGATAGATGACTTGTCTGTGGTTCCAAAAAACCCCCCCAAAACTAATTTATCAATTCCAACTAATAGTGACCCTATAGGACAGAATAAAACTGCCCCATAGGGTTTCCAAGAAGTGACTGGTGGCTTCAAACTGCCCACCTTTTGGTTGGCAGCCAAGCTCTTAAGCACTCCACCAGCAGGGCTCCAAATGTCATAGTTATTATTATTATTGCTGCTTTTGTTGTTGTTGTTACTGCTATTCTTATTATGAGAGAAAGGGAAGAAAGTGTTGCAAAAAAATAATAGAGGAGATTCAGAAAAATGCAAGTACCACAGATAAGTCAAGGGGAAAGCTAGTTAATATGTCCATTGATGAGTAAATCAAACAAAGAATTGAAGAAATAAGCAATTAGTCTAGGGTAAGGATATGCTGGCAACAACAAATAGTGTGATTAGTGATGTAGAAATGGATGAAGAACATATAAAGATTTTGTTGTAAAGGTTAAAGAAAATTAGTAATTTAAGGTGAAAGAAAGAAAAAGCTAAATTAGTACTGTAAGACATCAGGCACAAGTTTGTTGATGTTTTGGTTTTTCAGTAAATGGAACAAAAGAAATTTGGAAGAGTTGAAAACTGAAGATGATAATGAAGCAATATTAGCGGAAGTTTCCAGAGAGTCTAAGAGGAACTGGCAGCAGGACACTCTGCCAATGGAAGGGACATATCTCTCTTTAAAAGACAGATAAGTGACTAGAAAAATAATTTGAAGAATAAGAATTTAACAGAAAATGTGAAGCATATTCATTGTGGGATAAATGCATGAGATAAGGAGGTTTTGTTCAGCTTGAGTAAGTAAAGGTCCAAATGATTTCAATAGTGTGTTATAGTGGTAGAAGATAAAATAATTTTGACATTATTATGCATACAGTACTACTTCTAGAAAGGAGATTATTTTCCCCAGTATTGTCTATAGGGAGCCCTGGTGGCATAGTGGTTAAGAGCTCAGCTGCTAACCAAAAGGTTCACAGTTCAAATCCAGCAGCCTCTCTTTGGAAACCCTATGGGGCAGGTCTACTCTGTCCTACAGAATTGTTATGAGTTTGGTTTTAGGTTTTATTGTCTATAGCTTCAGAATAAGAATGCAAAACTGGAAAACATTGAAAATATTTTATTCCAATTATCCAACAAAATTTCATTATCTCCAAATTTTCTTTATAAAGCCAACTATATCAATATAATCCATATGTATATTAAAAAAAAAAAAGTTGCCATTTAGTTGACTCTGAATTACGGTGATTCCATGTGTGTTAGAGTAGAGCTGTGCTACGTAGGATTTTCAATAGCTGATTTTTTCAAAGAAGATCACCAGACTTTCTTTGAGACACCTCTAGGTTGATTCAAACATGTAACCTTTTGTTTAGCAACAAGTATGTTAACCGTCTGTCACCCAGGGACTCCATCAATATTTGTATTGTATTACATCATGAGAAAATTACAGATTCACACAGAAATATATAGAAATATATATTAAACACTTACACGTGTGTTGTTTATAACAAAGTGGTCATGATTTTCACTTCATTCTTACAGTCAGAATAGGAATATTATGGACACTACTGAAGCAATACATTATTGACCTTCCAAAATATTAGGGACATCAACAGGGATTAGAATTAGGAAAGGGACAAGAAAAAAACAATTGAAAGCCATCTTCTCATAATTTAATTCTTCACATGTTACAGCTTCTCTCATTGCCTCCCATGTATGAGCTGCCTCACCCGGAGATGCCGAATTCCACCATGAAGATGGATTTTCTCCTGATGGGATTTTCTGAACTATGGGAACTACAAGTTTTGCACGCCCTATCCTTCTGTCTGATTTATTTGCTGACTCTCATTGGGAATTTTCTCATTGTTATTGTCACTACCCTGGACAAGAGCCTTCACACACCCACGTACCTCTTCCTTAAGAATCTCTCCTTCTCGGATGCATGCTACATTTCTGTAACGGAAATGTGTCAATTCTCTGTTTGATAGCAGTGTCATTTCAAAGGCAGGGTGTAGCTCAGGTCTTCCTAGTGGTTTTCTTTGTTCCTCACCTTTATGGCCCATGACCGCTATGTGACCATCTGCTAGCCTCTCCACTACCCTGTGATCAAGAACCCTTGACTCTGTGTCCAAATGACACTGGCTTCCATTCTCAGTGGTCCAATCTACTCAGGATTCCACACAGGCAACACTTTCAGGCTACCTTTTTGTCATTCCAACATTATTCAGTTTTTTGTGACATTCCTTTTCTGCTGAAGCTCTCCTGCTCTGACACCTTCAGTAATGAGATCCTAATCCTTGCCTCTGGTATAGGGATTGGTAGAGGCTGTTTCTTCTTCATCATCACCTCTTATGTTCACATATTTTCTACTGTGCTCAAGTTCCAAAGTGGAGCAGACTGAGCGAAGGCCTTTTCCACCTGTATCCTTCATATCCTCGTAGTGTCTGTCTTCCTCACTTCAGGTTTCTATGTGTACTTAAGGCCATCTGGAATCTCTGCAACCATCCAGGATATGGTCCTTTCTGTGTTCTATTCCATAATTCCCCCCTTTTTAAACTCAACAATCTATAGTCTTAGAAATGAACAAATAAAGTGTGCCATCAGGAAAATCATGAGAAAATAATCAGGAAATTTATAGGAAATTGCTTAGGTTCACCCTAAGTTATTAGTTGAAATTTATGTTTTCAGGAATAGAGATTATTGATTGGAATTATATAGATATACTTTATATAACTTTAATATATAAAATCAATTATGTATTATTTATCATAATAGTTACTCTCTGAGGGTTTTGAATGATTTAAATTGGCAGCTGAGTAAGTGATCTGGTGTTATGATTAAGCAAGACCTAGTCATTTCTGTTTGGCAAGTTAAAAGCTCTGACTATTTCAGGCTTAAAATGTTATACTTAACAATATTTTATGTTAAACTTCATCTTCTGTATTTATCCACACTTAAAGTATTGATAAACCTAGAAAGAACACTGTTAATTTATTTTGAAATACAACATTTAGTATTATAGAAGAAATGAAAATATTCAGTCATTTATTCATTCTCAAAATAATTATGAAAATGTATGTTCTTTTGAAGACCATAAAAATATCACTAAAAGGTATGCTGTGAAAAGAGAAGTGGGTTTAGGCGATGGAGTGATTGTGTATGAGAGGATCAGAAACACTTTACAGTGCCTCCCTTATATGGTAAAGAAAATATGTAGATATGTTCCATTTATTATTAGACCAAAATTTTTTTTAAAATATGTTCAATTTGCTTTACTGAATAAGTGTATATATATATATATATATATACTTACTACAATAAATAATAAGGTCAAGTGGTTTGGGGATACACTTACATGCTTATACGCTTTAAACATCATTTTCTAGGTTAATTAAGGGAATGCACCAATTTTACGTTCCAAGTTATTGTCACATGCCTATCCATATGTCTGAAGGAACCCTGGTGGCATAATAGATAAGTGCTTGGCTGCTAACTGAAATGTTGGCAGTTCAAACCCACTAGCCACTCCTTGGGAGGAAGTTGTGGCATTCTGCTTCTGTAAAGATTACTGTATTTTTATGCAAATAAGTCCTGTGTTCTATGTTTGTTTGCCAATTGCTCCCTCAACCTATGAAGCATTTTCATTAGCACAGCCAAACCAATATTTTTTTACATGTTGCTGTAAAAAATTAGCACAGCGTGCTTACAAAATTACCTCAGAGTGGGAGGTAGTGGTTGGTAAACAAACTTAGAAGGCACGTGTTATTTGTGTAAAAATACAGTACAGCCTTGGAAATCCTGTGGGGCAGTTCTACCCTGTCCTATACTGACACTATGAGTAAAAATAAACTCAACAGCAATTGGGTTTGATTTTGGTTTAATCCATAGATCCATTAAGGCAATTGAGGAGTTAAAAATAATATTATTTTTCTTTTGGAGAGTGTCAGATACCTGAAAAAATAATTTTGATGTTCAATAGTATCAGTCAATATCAGGAGGTTATACCACAGTAAATAGTAACCCCGAAATCTTAACGACTTAAAAAAATATATTTCTAGCTCACAATATCTACAAAATGTGGATTAGTGGGGAAGAGGGCTCCCCACTGGATGACCTTCATAACGTAAGTACCTAGTCATAGTGACACGAATGACCTTAAGCATTTATCTTTAAAAAATTCCAAGTAGGAAGAAACGATGTGATCACTTATCAATCAGAAGTCAAATGACGAATAAACCTTGGACCTGACCACATGAGCATTAGGAGTTCTTTCCAAAATATGGATATAATCCACAAAACTCCCTGGACATCTTTCCAGAGGAGTTTTGGAATCCACACAAGACAGACACCCTCGAACTCACAGATAAACAACCGTATACTAAATAGTTAAAAAGCAATCCAAGTATATATTTTGAAAACAGAAGTTAAGAATAAACAATGTAAAATATAATGGAAAAAAGATTCAAATATACTTTGTGATTTCAGGGAGAGTCAGAATAAAAAAGACAAAGCATCCATGTAAAAAGAAGCTCTGATGTACATTTGAAAAGAAAGGGAGTCATAACAGTTTTAACTGTTAAAATACTTAACAAAATAATTTTGAATATAAAAAGGTAGATTTTTCTAGTCATGGGTCTGTCACTTAGAGGAAGAGAATATATAGGACTCTACAATGATTCTTTGTGTGTCTACCAGTTATTTCTGCTCACATTTCATTGGCCAAACAAGTCCATGGCCATACCTGCTGTCAAGGGATGGGAGGTGGGCAATCTCCCCACACGTGCTAAGAGAGGAACAGTAAAGCCAATAGGCACTAGGAATGATCTATATCTCCTTGATTAAAAGGATAAATTGTCAGACTCTGAATATCTTGTTTCCCATGTAATTATTATTAGCATTATGATTCAATGCACATATACTGTATCCTTATATCATAATAAAAAATTTCAATCCATAATAACTATAACATTTTGTGGCAAGAACTGTGCAAAGTTTGTTAAAATGGTTTATCTTCTGTAACACTTCAACAGCAGCATATAGTTGATAACAATACACCCTCATTTTATAGATGAGTGTCTGGGTTTTGAAATAGCAAATGAGTTTGTCAAGGACATTCAAGGAATAGTCCAATCTTGGATTTCAGTCATCATCTATTGCACCACGAAGGTTTTAGAAAATTTAATTGGGCCTAATGGCTTTTATATTTTAATTATCCAATGATTCTGGTTTGAAGCCCATCAGTGTCAGATAAAGGTTAAAACTACTATAAACCACACTTCACTACGTGTTATTTAAAGTGTGAGGGAAGCAAGGAAGCATTTAAGTGCCCTTACTTTCAATGGACTGACTATCAGTTCTGGATTAATGACTTGTATTTAATAAACACAATCAACAATGAACTTTGGAAATAAATAGTTGTTACAGGTGCACAATACTGTGAATGTAATTAATGTTACGGAATTGTACACTTAAAAATGGGTAAAATGGAAAATTATATATATTTTACCACAATTAAAGAAAAAAAAAACTAATGTCAGAAATTTATAGAAAAAGTTGAATTGGTTAAAAAAAATCAGTTTTAGCTGTGGAAGTGGTTATGCCAAGAATTTTTAACATGGGGAAATCGATGCTACTCAATTCTCAGAGGAGTTAGATATATGTTGGAAAAGCATATAGTTGGTGTCTATAACTTTTTATTATTTATCCTCCAGATCTAAACATCATTATCCTCTCTTATATTGTGAACAGAACATTTTTTTGAGGTTGCTTTATGGAATCCCTCCTTATTCTTCTAAAAAAAATAGCCAGTGTTGCTTTTCCTCTTGTGATATGCATGGAAACTATTTTATTTTGTAAGTTGCAGATGAACTGCTGTGGAGTCCAAGCAATAAAATATGTCCCAGAGTTGGCTAAAGGAGAAAAAAATGGTACAGAGATAATACAAACACATGGCAAATGCCATTACATAAATTGAGTAAACCCAAAAGTATACTGAGATTAAAAGGAGACATAATAAGAAACA
>NW_004444226.1:1196452-1217191 GCF_000243295.1 Trichechus manatus latirostris
ATGTCACTTAAATGTGTATGTAAAAAAAATTTTTGAAATGGCGTATCTTTGGCTATGTGTATTTTCACAAAAAAAAAAAAAATTTGAGAATTTAGAGGCTTAAAATGTTGTGGGGTTGTTAACCTATGTCATAAAACAGCATGTGTGTTACTGTTACATGAGAAACTATCTGTTCTGTAAACCTTCACCTGAAGTACAATAAAATATTAAAAAAAAAAAGTATATATTGCTGCATAACAATCATTCCCAAACTTAGTGATATTAAACAAAACAATATCTTTTTATTATCTCTCACAATCTTTATGATTCACAAATTTGGGAAGAGCTTGCTGGGAGATTCTAGCTCAGAGTCTCCCATATGGTCAGATGATGGATGCCACTAGAAGAGCAAGGTCTGAAGCAGTTGAGGGCTGCCTGGGAATCTCTCCCTCTCCATGTAATCTCTGCAGGTGGCTAATTTGTGCTTCCTCACAGCATAGAAACTTTAGGGCAGTAACTATATATGAGGACTGAAATATTGAAGAAAAATATTCCCAAAAGAACAAACTGGAAATGCACAGTGTTATGGATTGAATCATGGTCCTCAAAAATATGTGTTGGAATCCTAACCCCTATACCAGTAAAATGTAATCTCATCTGAGAATAGAGTGTTCTTTGTTGTGTTAATGAGGCCATATCAGTATACAGTGAGTCCTAAAACTACCGACTTTGGAGATACAAAAAGAGCAAATTAGACACAGAGATAAGAAACACAAATGAGGGAAAGATACATGTCATGTATAGTAGTAATTTTACAGTAGCACTAAGAAACTAAGACCACAGTATATTTACACCCTAGCCTTGGACATTAGAGTGCATGATTTCTGCCACACTTTGATTAGGTAATAACAAAAATTTTCCCAGATTCAAGGGTAGAGTACATAGAATACATACCTTGTACATGGATTGGCAAGTTTCTAGAAAAGCTGTGTATGGGAGATACAGTTACAGCCACTTTAGAAAAAAAAACAAAAAACAGAATCTACCACAGTCCCTTTTCTGGACACATCCTACCCACACTTATGCCTCACTCAAGATCCCCTCTCCTCCAAAAAAAATTTTAACCTATTAGGATGCCAGACTTATTAGGCTAGAGGTCTAGGATCTCATCATATAGATCAGATGCAGGGGTTGCTGAGGCATCTCAGGTGTAGTTTCACGGATAAGATCCTTGAGTGTCATCCTTTCTTATCTGAAGACCCATGATCTGAAAAGAAAGTTACCTGCCCTTCCCACCCATCCAATATGCAATGATAGAACAGGCACAGGATCATGGCTATTGGCACATACACTCAGAAATGGTGAAGCAAGACAGCACAAAGACATCACTGGTCACAGCAATTCTGAAATCCAGGTAAGCAAATGTTCCTCAGTTAGGGTTAATGCTGTGTCCTGAGAATGGCTTCTCTACGACTGAAGGCTTTACTTTCTGGTTCTTAGCTTCCAATTTCCCAATCTTTACTTTCTTCTGAATAAGAAAAATGAGTTTACAACTGAGATGACTGTTTAGCCTGCTTCATGCTTCAGCTGGGGAGTCTAAAAAGCCTCTTTTTATTTTATAATGTTTCTGATTCTGCACAGTTTGAGGTTCCTCAAGGTTACCCTCACTTCTGACACCAACTGCAAGTTCTTGGATCTCCAAGATAGACTTTAGGTTCAGTAATTTACTGGAAGAACTCAGAAAAGTCATTATAGTCATCATTACTGTTTATTACAGTGAAATGATGGAGTTGAAAATCATCCAAGGGAAGAGGCACCTAAGGGCAGGGCCCAGAAGAGTTCCCAGCATGAGCTTCTAGTTATCTTGTCTCAGTAGACTCATGCTTCTTCCAGAAACAATGTGTGCCAGCATACATGGAGTACTGCCTACCAGGGAAGCTCACTGTAGTCATGGTGTCCAGAGTTATTACTGGGACTCGTGAGATAGACCTTAGTTTCCAGACACTCCGGTGGTCAAGCTGATATCACATGGTACAAAGTCCCCCCACAGTAATAAATCACATTTTTAGCATATACTGTCTGGTGTGGCCTAAGGCCCCAGGTAAACAAAGACACTCTTATCAGGTAGGATATTCCAAGTGCTTAGAGGTTACCTTCCAGGAGTCAAGAGCACAGGCCAGACCTCTCTTTGGGCAAGGTTAACCTTTTACTGCACTGTTCCAATACAAATAGACCATTGGAACAGTATTGGATCTCAAAACTCAGCTTAGTCTATACAGAAACTTAGTATCTAATAAAAAAGGAATTACATGTCAAACACACACATATAAAAAATGCCGTAGCTGGTATGAAAAAATAGTTCATTAAACAGGGAAAAACAAAATCAGATTTCGATTTAAATGTGTATATAAGTTGCGTTTATGTAATAGTATTGAATTATTTGAACATTAGTAAAATTATCTATTATAAAGAGGAAAGGATGTATTTCTTCAATAATAAAATACTATGAAATTAAAAGAAAATTAAGAATATTTAGTAAAGGACATCATGATCAAAGGTAACACACTGTTACGGATTGAATGAGGTTATTTTCCATGACTAAAACCATCAAACCAGTAACATATAAAATATTCAAGGAAGTTTTGCACACTAAAAGCCTGTAAAATTAAACAAGGTAACAATCATTAGAATAGATGCCTAGCTTCATTATCAAAGAAATGACAATAAAACAACAATAAAATATAACCCTGCACTAAATAGAATAGCAAAACTTCAGAAGTAGAATAATACTAAGTGGTGGCAAGGATATAGAAAGACTTCTCAGAAAAGCATTTTGGTATGTGGTCTGATTTGGACATCCCAGAGGCTAATCTGCTGGTATCTACTTAATCGTATTTGCATATAAATTAGGGCTCAGCAATTCTGCTCCTGGCTATTTATCCCAAAGAAATTCTCACAAAGATCCAAAATTAGGAAAAAAATCTATATAATTTAGAAACTGTTTTTAGTTATGAATAACAGGTTTTCTAACATATGTGACTTAATCCCAAAATAATTTATGTTTACATGTAAAAAAAACACAAGTGTGGGTTTAAGCAGGCAGGTTGGAAATAACATGGGATTCAAAGTCCTCAGAGAACCAGACATGCTGCAATTATGACAGAAATCAAAACACTTTGTATAGAAATTGAAAAACTAATTCTAACCTTTCTGTGGAAGATAACATATAAGAGATGCTTACTAAATATTAAAAAAAAACTATAAAAACAAGAGGTAACATCTTCAGTGATATTAAGATTTATTTTTAAGACATGGGGAAAAAAGATATTGCTGGAATAAATCAATGAATCAATTTAAGGAATCCTGAAACAGATGCTAAGAATTGGTAAATGGTATTAGAAGACATTATAAATCATTGCAGAAGGAGGGTCCAACCCAAGACATGGTGCCAGTAAAATTGAAAAAATATGAAATGATATTCCTATAACTTTGTTTTCAAAAATGATAAATTGATAATTTACTTGTTAATGTAATTATTTGAAGGGGGGGCATGAATAGCCAGTAAATACATGAAACAACTCCTAAAATCAGTAAGAAAATGCATACTAATATAATTTGAAACTATTTTTCACAAATTTGAAGAAAAAGCTATAACAAGGGATTTTTCAAATATAATAAGAGAAATTTTCTCTGTTTACATACCTAGTGAGAAAGTAAAGTAGTAAAAGCAGTCTTGCATGCAATTAGGAAGTAATTTGGAAACCCAGTCATTCTTCTTCCATGATATTCTTCTTACATAAAGCCTAGAAGGAGAGCTTCATTAACAAGATGGACAGTTACTTACAAGCTGAAATAGATATTAAAGGAACAGTAGATTCAGTGAGTGATAAAGGTTTCAAAATTGGGCACAGGGAATAAGAGGTGAAGAAGGAATATCAATGTATATATAAATGGTAGACATTTGGTAGCATCTGAGATTCTGAAAAAAAATAATTGAATGAAGATATACAGATGCAATGATCATAAGCATGTGCCAAATAGAGAGGTCAAATCAGAATACACTGAGAAAAACAATTACTTTCATGGACAAAAAACTAACCCAGTATACAAGGATGAATGACAGTATATCTAGTAGCAGAACCAGAAAAGAGTAATCATAAATGGTAATTTTTCAAAAAAGAGTAATTGACAAATAGTGCTGAAATCTCAAATATAGGAAGCTCAAGTGGAATTACACCCAGAATGAGACAATTGATTCAACAGTTTGAAAATAACTGAACTTTAATAGAGTTGTGTTTTGAGGTAACTAAGGCCAAGTCCAATGTGTATTTTTATTTTATTTTATTTTAAAATGAAGAATCTAACTGCCTGTTTATCAACTAAGTTTATGGAGTTAATAACGTTTGAAAGTGTAACAGTCAAAATGGAGTTATTATTATTTTAATAAGCCAGGATATAAAATAGGAAAAAACAAGGATTTTATAGTGCTAATCAAGAAGGTGACAGAATTTTTTCTTTAATATTAAATACCAACAAAAATCATTTTCAAGATAGGTAACTAATTCTATATGAGGCCCTAGGAGAAAAAGTGGATGAGAACACACATTGCTATAATTAAAGACAAGGCACTGACTTCCCTGGAGGGATTGGAAATTTAACTCACAGATGACTTAACAAAATGTAGTTGCAAAGGTGTTCTCTAGAAAGATTGAGAAAGAAGGTATATATTCCAAATTGTTTAGGCATTTTGGAGTTTAACCAGATGGAAGTATATTTTATTCAAAAGCTATGTATTAGAAATTTTGTTAAAAATCCTCCAAACTTGGAGGTAATTTTTCACATTGATCTGCAAAATTAATCTGTGTAGAGGAATGAATTTCTTATATTTGCCACGGGGTTTTTTGTAGATTAAATGAAATAGTACCATTGGGATGCTAAGTGAATATAAGGAAATATTTAAAGCAATGTAAACCCACAGCCATTGAATTGATTTTGATTCACAGTGACGTATAGGACAGAGTAGAACTGCCCCATTGAATTTTCAAGGCTGTGATTTTTAAGGAAGCTGACTGCCACATCTTTCTCCTGCTGAGCGGCTAGTAGGTTCAACACACTTAACCACTGTGGCACAGAGCTCCTTTTTAAACTATGTAATATATGCTAATTTAAGACTTAGCTCTACTCTTGCTTCATTAAGAACATATACAAATTAAGCATATAAATTACTAATCTGGAGCCTACAGTCTGTTAAGGAAAACCCACTGTTTTCAGAAATGCTTACAGGGTAAATAGCAGCAAGACTTACCGCAAGATTGTGAAATAAAACGTGTGACAAAGATGTGTGTGATAATGGCCATGTACTTCTGATGGATGAATACTGTGAGCCTATAAATTTGATGAGGAATTTTTAAGAATTAACTCATTCAGTCTTTACAACAACCCTGTGAGGGATCAGAGAAATAAAAACAAAATCTCAGAGAGGTTAATTAACTTGTCTGTTGATGCAGGAGTTGGTGACAGAGTAAATCAGATTTATCTGATCTGAAGGTCTATGATTTTGTTCTTCACACTGCCTTTTGTACAGATCAAAGGTAGAAGTCACAGCTCTTCTCTGAGTTCAATATACGGAGAGCTGGATATACAAAAAGGAGAATGAAGAAAGATGCACATGTGTTGAAACTTGAAGAAAGGATATGATTTACAAAGGTAAAGTAGGGTAGAAAAGAAAAGTCATTCCAAGTAAGAGAAATTTCCTGAGGAGAGACCTGAACTCAGACAGGCATATTGTACTGTTGGAGGTTGCAAGTAGCACTACACAGGGTTTCGTTTTGAAAAATGAAGTGTAGATGACTTGAAATAGAGGCTTAAGTGACTTTCTGCAACTACTTCAAAACAAGATAAATGAGATTAAGTCCCGTTCTGCAGAAGATCAGAGCCACGCAATGATTTTGAGAAGTAGAGTGATTAAATCTAATGACGCTCTGGGAAAAATCGAAAAGTAGTATGTTAGATGGATGAAGAATAGATTATTAATTTTTTTCCCTAGTGTGAAAGGGTGCAGATGCAAATAAGAAGGATGTTTCAGAAGCATGAACGTGTCTTTCCAAAAGGTATCAATCAGCAACCCTTTCTGGAAAGGAAGTTTGAAGGTGCTATCTGGAGGCAAGAGAATGCATTAGATGAATGATTTCTAAGTTTTGACAAGGACGGCTTTTACATGCCATTTTTATTTGTAAAATAGTTGCCTAATTTTCGTCTTTTTGTTGGAGGTGGGGGCATGATTTGTCCATGTGAACAGTCTACCACATATAGGACAGACACTTGAGCTCATGACCCCAACCAAAATTGACCCACCTCCCTCTTGCCTCATTTTTCTCTCCTTTGTTCCTTATTCCTCTCAGTTTCTCTCCAACTCTACCTTTTTTTCTTCAAGACTCACTGTCTTTCAATATTACATTGTTGTGCACTGTGCTTCCTCAGTCAACATGAATCCTTTCTTTCCTCTTTCCACCCCACTTTTTCCAATTTCCCTTTCCTTAGAATGTCTCTGTGCCACTCCTCATTAGCCTGTAAGTGTAAGTAACACTGATTGTTTAAATATAGTTGTGTGTTACGGTTTTTTTTTTTTTTTTTAGGTATTAGGGCCCAATAAAGTGTCTATATCAGTAGCCTGAGGGATTGGATAAGAATTTATGATATGTATAAGCTTGTGATGAAGTAATTACACAATTTACAAATTAATGAAATAATGTGTATTGAGGTTTGAAGTGCATTACTCCAAAGTCGATTCCAATCCCTCATTCTACTGAAACTAAAATCATCCTTCTTGATCTCACAAAACTGACTTTCACTAAGACATGGCTTATATGTGGTTCATGTGGAGGAGGCTGAGTTGACCCTGTTCTGAAATAAGTGCTTTAACAGCCGTGAAACTCTGTTTATTCTAGTCTCCTTTGATAGGTCAGTAAAGAGAACAAAAGTTAGTGGAATTGACTTGACCAAAAAGTTTAATAATACAATAATGTAATATAACAACGTGCTACATAATATAAATGTATTCATCTATAGATGTTCACCTTTAAGCAATAAGAAACATTGGAAAAAATTAGAGGAATAGGCTGCACATCCTCCACCTAGTGAATATTGTGTTCCTCTACTGGGAACTGACAAATCAAAACTGTACATCAGCTTGATTTGATCAAGATTCCATTAACTGACAGTGATACAGACTGACAAGTTTTGAAAAAGATGTACAGTGGTATTCTTCAAGAGCATATGATATGGGCTGAGATAAAGTTATAATTTTACTTACAAGCACAAACTGTGAAAAGGCATAGATTTAAAATATGTTGGAGTTTGTTGGTAACAAACGGGTTGCAAAATGCAGCCATGAGCATAAAGTGGATGAGAAATATGATCTATATAGAGAGTTAGGTCCTATCATTAACAATAGGATTTCAACCAGCAAGACTGTTAAAATATTTCAATCTTAATGTTTCAAGAATTTTTATGGGGGGAGGTGAATAAATGATAGATCAGCACAAGAAGGAAACATTAGCACACGAAGGAGCATGTTACAACTATCCACACAACAGAGGTTGCATTTCTAGATAAGCATTGCAAATGCAAGAAGCATTTCTAAGAGAATTTACAACTGATTAGGAATTTAAGATGTATATGAAAGACAGATTCTGAACTCCTGAGCTAGAATTGTTGAATTGTAAATTTACAGAATTAGTGAATACTACACAGGTGAATAGATTGGGAGGACAAAATGGTGGACAAGACAGAATGTGTTCACAATTTGTTCACAGGGTAGTGAGGGAGACATAAAAAACAGGAAATTATTACGCTGAAATATGGTATCTACCAATAGAGTTATGTTTAAAAATTTATGGAAAGGCTTTTGGTTTAACATCATTGAGAAAGCAAAGATAAAGGGATTTTTTAAAATATTTATAGGAAGTAGTAATCAGTAGATTAGAGATATCAGGAAATATTAGGGTGAGAGAATGTAGATGGAAGCCTGTGGACAAATAAAACAAATCCCCAGCTCAAACAGGTAAACAAAAGTGCTGTGATATAGCTTGAAACAAATCTTCCCTGGTAATTGTGGAGAGTGCCTTGAAATCTTCTGGGTAGAATGGATGAGAATTAAACTTACAGCAAGGATAGTGAGATTAAGTGAAGGACTCTTAATGAAAGTGAGATTAAGTGAAGGACTCTTAATTAAAGAAACCCCAGGGATGAGGCCAGGGATGTACACCTGACTCCCCCCCACCCCTCCGCCTCCAAAAGCAACAGAAGTATACTAACATGCTTTAGAATAAAATTGACAAGTTTCCCTGGGGAGTGTGAAGGCTATTAGAGAGATGTAGGCAGCCCAGGAACACCTACATTTTTGACTCTTGGCCATACCAGTTAACAACTGGTTCCTCATTGCCACAACATAAAGCTTAGCCTGTCAATCATGTACAGACCTCCTAAATCATTCTTCTGCTTTTCAGGAGCAGGCTAGAACAAAAAGTACAGCATCTGAACCACAAAATAAAAAACATAGGAATTCGCTATAATAAATATGCCTTGAGTCAACAAGAATCTACTGATTACTACTCATTGCATCTCTGCCTCTGTGGAACTTACATCCTAATGAGGAGAGACAAACAAACAAACAAAAACAGATAAATTGGTAGGGTTGTTGTTGCTGTTGGTTGTCATCAAGTCAGCTCTGACTCTGAGTTCTTGTTAGCTGTCATTGTGCTGATTTTGACTCCTGGCTACCCCAGGTATGTAGAGTAGAACTTCTCTTTATCACTTTTCAAATCTGTGAACTTTTGGAAGCAGATGGCCAGGCCGGTCTCCTGAGGTGCCTCTGAGGTTTGAACCTTAACCTTTTGTGCCATTTAGGGACAAAAAATATTGTCCAGTGTTGCACCATTTTCATGATCGTTGTTGGTATGTTTGAGTCCATTGCTGTGGTTATCGTGTAGTGACTTCCAACCTATGGAGCTCATCTTCTAGCACTGTATGGAACCATATTCTGTTGTGGTACATAGAGTTTTCATTGGCTAATTTCTGAAGTAAATCACCAGGTCATTCTTTCTAGTCTGTCTTAGTCTAGAAAATCTACTGAAATCTGTCCAACATGTATGGGGGTGGATTAACCAGTAAGCTCGGGGTGCACCAGTTTACAGTAAGCAAGGAACTGCTGTAGAGAAGAAATCCACTCAGTCTTTGAAATAAGGTTAAGAGGATTTATTCAGTAAAATAATAATAAAAAAAAAACATTCGAATGTAGACAGACAACAGTGCACATAACAGAAAATTAATGGCATCAGTGAGAGAGCTTCTAACAGGAACAACTATAGTTCAAGGAACAAAGGAATTATAATAAAATCATTTGATTGGTTAGTATTTGGTTGAGGTCACAAGAAGTGTTGATTAGAAAGTGGGGAATGGAATTCTATTGGAAAATTGGGTATGGGGGAAAACTTACAGTATTGGGTTTAGGAATTAATTACTGAGGTCTTCAATCATAGGCATAAATGCTTATATTGCATATTCTTCCGGAGGGGTCATAAAAAACATCACAGTTTGAAGTAAAACAGTCCTAACCAGATGCCTCAGAAATTTATGAGAACCCCTTGGTCCCAAGGTTTCATTTCCCATAAACACCGTGTTAAAATAAACTCCTAAATTGCCTGGGAAACTTTAGGTAATACTAACTCCATGGCCCTTTCAAATCAAATTTTATTTTTTCATAGACACAGCTGAGTAAGTAATGGACCCAAAGACAGGTAGATCTGCAAAGAAAAAATTTAAACTGATTCTACTGTTAAAAGCAATAGAGAAAAAGGATTTGGCTTTCAGACATTTTACTTTGGTCGAAAGGTTTATTGGAAATTTCTCTGCTGCAGGAAGCATGGACTCAATTGTACTTACTAATCTGTTTGATGTGGTGAAACCTAGGATAAATCATGCACTACAGATTAGTATTTGATGTGGTGACACACAGGTGAAATTGTGCACTACAGATTAGAAGGTAAGCACAATTAAGCCCATGCCTCCCTTGCTTACCTGACTATACGTGAGACTGGTGGTATTTGAGATACTAGTAACATAGCTTCCAGCATCACAGCAACATGAAAGCCACTACAGTATGACAAACTGACAGATGGGTGCTTAAGTAGAGTGTTAGATGTGGATAAATGCTATAGAGGAAAAATAGGGAAGAGAGTAGAGAGGGTGATGTGTGTAGGGAGCACGTTTACAGAGAGTGATGAAAGCTTTGTGAAGCAGGAAGCATTTGAATAAAGAAGCCCAGCAGAGATGAGGGACTTGCTGTAAGGAATAACTAGAGGAAGATCAGAGGGAACAGCTAGTTCAAATGTCCTGGGGACTGTATTCCAAGTGTGTTCCACAGTCAAGGAGATCAGCACGGTCTGAGCTCAGCAGGTGAGATAGTAGGCACCTGGGATAAGGCTAAGGATGTGATAGCTTGCATTTCAGTGCACACAGAAGTGTGCATACTGTATGATTCATGTGCAATTCAAGGACAGGCAAAATGTAAGGCTTGGAAACTGACTATGAAGAAGAACAAAAGTACTCTGGAAAATTCCATATTTTGGTCTGGGTGGCAGTTACATGGGTTTAGACATTTATCAAGCTACATCCCATGATGTGCTTAAGATGATTGTCCTCAACACACTTCACTAGATAAATGTTTTATTTCCATGAAAAGCAAAAAAAAAAAAAAAAAAGGTGAAATATCAGGAGACAATTATATGATTTTGCCGAATTAGAACTAAGTCTTTCCTAATTAAATAAATAAGTGTATTCACTGATTTTTTTAAAAGAGGAAGTAATTAATATGAAACAATAGTTTTTAACCCCATAGATATTTCATCAATTTCTAAACATAATTTATATCATTTGTCCACATGTAAAACTTATGCTAGCCACCAAAACTTTTAAGTATTGTGCCAGCCTAAATGCTTAATACACATTCAGAGTCATAGAATGGGTCTTAATAAGCTTTATAAAAAATAAAATCCACCCCATGTTAGAGAATATAATGCACATTGGTTGAAATACTATTGAATGTTTAAAAATCACAGATCTTATTTTTATTTTTTTCATACCTATTTGCATGATAATTTTTTTAAAGTAATGTTTAATTTTCATTCTAATATTGTGGATGTTTTAAGTGATGTTAAGATAATAGCATTTGCTAGAGGCATTAGTACAAAACAGACAAAACAAGGCATAATAAAATGGTGCTTTAAATCTGAGTTTTTGTCAGATAAAATGTAGAACTTCAATAAATTAGGCTGAGCTATGTGGAAGTACTCTTTTAAAAAGCCTGGAACCAAACATCAGCTGCATTTCTCTCAGAATTCAGCCTGGATACAGGGAAAGCCCCTGCAAAGATGGAGGTAGGAAAAAGGAGACAAAATAGAAATAAAAACAGAGTATTAAAAAGACGTTACCATTAACACAAAGAAATCCTCTTAAAGGTGTCTTGTTGCAGGAAATGGAATAGATTAACTTTGCATGAACTAGAATAGTCTAGAGATTAATTAGGAATAGTCTCTCTTCTATGCAATAGTTTTTATTTATTTGAAAATACTTATATAGTGCTAACTGTATTCTAGGTAATGTTCTAACATGTTATAAATATTACCTCATTTAGTCTTCATAACATCTTATAGATAAAAAAAAAAAAAATTTCTGTCAAGTCAATTCTGACTCATAGCGACTCTATAGGACAGAGTAGAAATGCCCCATAGGGGTTCCAGGGAGCAGCTGGTGGATTTGAACTGCCTACATTGTGGTTAACAGCCATAGCTGGCCATAGCTGTTAACCACTGGGCCACCAGGGCTCCATAGGTATTATAAATAGACACATTTACTAGTGTTGAAAACAAAGCTTGAAAAAGTTAATAACTTGCCCAAGGTCACAAAGCTAATACATTCAAGACCAGGTGTTTAACTATGCTCTCTTCTAGTCTGCTTTTCCAGTAAAATGATCTCTATACCTGACGGCATCATAAACAGATCTCATTTTTAAAGATATAGTGAGGGAAGAGCATATCCACGAAAATCACCTTCCACTACAATTCATCATTATTAGAAGTATCAATTGGATTTCTGACTGTGGATTTCTCAGTTTCCTCTGTTTACTCGCATTTGACTATATGTTAATGAACAACAGTAAAATTTTCTCAATGCTGCTAATCAGCACTTCAATATACACTTTGATAAACAAAATTTATATGACTATTAGATGACTATGATATGTGGAGTTACTGGTTGGTACAAATGGTTAAGTGCTCAACTATTAGCTGAAAGGTTTGCAGTTGGAACCCACTCAGAGGCACCTTGGAAGACAGGACTGGCAATCTGCCAGTTAGAGCCTTGAAAATCCTATGGCACAGTTCCACTCTGAACAAATGGGGTTGCCATGAGTCAGAACAGACTTGACAGCAGGCAGCTAACAACAACATGCTGAATTCAGTGGAAGAACATAATGAAAAATATCATTGACTTCCAAGCAATTCATGAATCCTCATATGTCTTGTAAAGAGACTGTTAAGGAATGAGCCACATAACACGTTTAAGTGGAATTGTTGCTTAAAGTAGATTACGTGCCTCTTGAGAAAAATTTTTTGTTCTTACTATGAGCTATTAAGTCTGTTAGCTATTACTTTACATTTAAAAATCATATCAAGCTTAAAAATGAGCCTTATTATCTCTAGTCTACAAATGAGAAAATCGATGCCAGGAGAAAAAATTTTTTCCATACTTAGACAACTTTTAGATGTTGCGATCTAGGCATGAAGCCCTTTATATTTCCATTATACAATCCTGGCCATGTCTCACATGTTGTATTCTCCACAGTGAATTTATTCCTGATGGCATGGGAGAATCAGACCTTCAAGTCTGACTTCATCCTTCGGAATCTTCAATCACAGCCCCGCCCACACCTTCCTTTTCTCTCTGGCCTGGGCATCTTCACAGTGGCCTTCGCAGGAAATACTGCCATGGTTCTCCTTATTTACCTGGACTCCCAGCTCCACACCCCCATGTACTTCCTCCTCAGCCAACTCTGTCTCATAGACCTCATGCTTATCTGCACCACAGTACCTAAGATGGCCCTCCACTACTTGTCCGGCAGGAAATCCATCTCTGTGGCAGGTTGTGGAACCCAGATATTTTTCTATGTGTCCCTGCTTGGAGCTGAATGTTTCCTGTTGGTTGTCATGGCCTATGACCGCTATGTTACCATTTGTCATCCATTAAGATACCCAATTCTCATCAGCCAGAAAATCTGTGGTCTCATGGCTGCCTCTTCCTGGATTCTTGGCTCTTTTGATGGTATAACTGAAGTTGCAGTTGCCTTGTCCTTCTCATATTGTGGTGCCCGGGAAATACCTCACTTCTTCTGTAATGTTCCTGCCCTTCTCACTCTCTCATGCACTGACACCTCAACATTTGAAAGGATGATATTTATCAGCTGTATAATCATGCTTCTTTTACCTGTAGCAGTCATCATTGCTTCCTATACTCGTGTCCTTCTGGCTGTCATTAGCATGGGGTCTGGTGAGTGTCGTTGCAAGGCTTTCCCTATGTGTTCCTCCCACCTCATGGTGGTGGGGATGTACTATGGAGCAGCCATGTTCATATACATGCGGCCCACTTCTGATAGTTCCCCAACTCAGGACAAAATGATATCAGCCTTCTATACCTTTCTCATTCCTACATTGAATCCTCTCATCCATAGCCTCCGCAACAAAGAAATGACCAAAAATGAAGGTATTAGGGAAGGGTAGGTCTGGAGAGTAACTTGCTTAATTATCTTCATGCTGTGCTTTTCTCTACATTTTTTAATTTATGCCTAAGTTTATGTATCCAACTAATACAGTTTAGCACCCAATACTTATCCATCTTTGTAATAAAATATTTATAGGCAGACACATGATTTAGAAGCTAAAAACTGTTTGAATGCTGGTTTATTCATGTATTTCATATTTTTATTATGGCAAATTGAAGTTATGGATATAAGCAAATTTTTGTTACAAGAGAAAATGTATAACTGTATATTTTGGTTTACATAATACCAGTTAAGAAGTAAGAGGTATTTGCCCATCATAATATCACAGAATTTTATTGCACTGATTAAAATTGTGTATCTTTTACTATGGAGTTGCCATGAGTTGGAAAAGACTCCATAGCAACAGGTTTGGTTTGGTTTTGTCTTTTAACATGTAGTAGATTTAACCATGGCTAAACAGAATTCTGAAGGAGCCCTGCAGGCGCAATTGTTAAGGAGTTAGCAGTTCGAACTCACTGAGCTGCTCTGCTGGAGAGAGAGCTGGCAATCTTCTCCCATAAAGATTATAGCCTAGAAAACCCTGTTAGGCAGTTCTACTCTGTCTCACGAGGTCAATATGAGTCAAAATCAACCTACAGCACCCAACAACAACAGTTAACAGAATTCTACTAAGTCCTATGTCGTACTTTGAACTGACCCCTTTGTTGTAATAAACAGATAAGCTAATTACGTACAAAATTGTAGATGTTCTTATAAGATCATAATAAAAATCAGTGTGACTTAACCAGATGGAGAAAAGAGAGCTATTAGATTAGAGGAAGGTATATTGAGCTTATCTTATACGAACACTACCTTTTTTTAGGATGGAGGTTTGGCAAGCCCCCATTTATGTTCTTGCTTCACATACTGTCACATATGTGGATTTTGAAATGTGAATTTGACTCCTCTATGTCTGGATTTCCATCTTTAGATATCCTGATCTTTAAATGCATCATCTATTGCAATAGTATGGAAAAATTTTTAATAGAAAAGTCTAGGTTTTCTGAAATCTATGTATTTTCCATAAATTACATACGTGTCATCTCGGACATAATTGAGATGATAGTTATACGAATTTTAGTCCAATTCTGGAGATTCTTATATTTGTATGAGGAAAACCACTATATTCTAATTTGAATGTTAACTGTGTTGTTAAAACTCTGTTGTAACATTCCCACTGTATTAGTTGGCTTTTGCTACTTTAAAAAATTACCACAAACATAGCAGCTTAAAGTAGCAATCATTTCTTTTCTCACAGTTTCTGTGTGTCAGAAGTCCAGGCACAGCTTAGCAGGATCTTCTGCTTAGCTTCTCACATAACTACAATTTAGGTGTTAGCTGGGACTACAGTTTTATCTGACACTTGGTGTTATCTTCCAAACTCACATGGTTGTTGAAAGAATTTATTTCTTTACAGCTGTAGAACTCATGGCATGTTGCTTCCTCAAGCCTAGAAGGAGAGTTTTTCTGACCTCAGGGAAGTCCTAAGTCTTTTTTTAAAAGGGCTTCCAACTAGTTAAATTTAGCTCACTCAGGGTAATTTCCCTTTTCATTATGAATTAAATAATCAGTAAATCAACTCATCTGGGAGATAAATTAAATCTGCAGAATCATTTAACTTTTGCTATATAATGTAACCTAATCATGGGAGTAACACCAGGGGATGGAGATCATAAGGGTCATCTTAGAATTCTACTGACCACACTCACCCAGAAAACTTCAAGATACATATCCTTGAAAGACATCAAAATGCAATCACCAGAACATGGATTAACCTTCAAATCATTATGCTGAGGGAAATAAGTCATTCACAAAAGACAAATATTTTATGGTCCCACTTACATAAAATAGACAAATATATAGAGATCAAAGCTTATGCATAAGGGGCACTGAGTTTCTGTTAAAGGTGGTTGAAAATTGGAAGAGGATAGTGACAATGGTTGTGCAGCATAATGAACATATTCAGTCACTGAATTGAACACGTGCAAGTTTTGAATTGGCAAATGTTTTGTTTTATATATATTTTTTACCACAAAAAAATGCAATTACAACAACTTATCTTGAAGAGTATGTGAGAAAACATTAATAATGTTCAAATTATTGCCTAACTTATGTCACCTTTTTAAAAATTTCTCTAAATTTTTTTAACCATTCTGTTTCATGGATCAGAATATAATATATGGAATTTTGATTACAATGTTCTAATTTGCCCATGTTTCATCTATTAAGTACACAAATATAACATCCAACATAGTGAAGAGGATAGGTATATCATGCTGATCCCATAAACAAAAAAGATGATTGCTTAACTCCGTATTCTCCATTTTCAGCTCTACAAGGTGACTAAAATAAAACTGACCATCTAGGATACTTTCTGCAAGAAGAGAACAAATGGCTGAGTTCAGTGAAATAATATTTATAATGCTCTTTTTGTTACGTTTTGTTTTTACTTTGTTAAAAACGACTCTATCCTTGAATGAAAATTACTTCCTCCTATTATTGTTTGAAAATTTTTGTAGAAAGTTAGCTTAATTATAAGCTACCCAAGCGATTTTCACACTTGGATTAAAGGAAACAAATATAGCAACAAATTCTATATTATCTTATCTAAGGGCCCTGGTTGCACAGTGGTTAAGGGCTCAGCTGGTAACCAAAAGGTTGGCATTTCAAATCCATCAGCCACTCCTTGGAAACTCAATGGGGCAGTTCTACTCTGTCCTATAGGGTCGCTATGAGTAGGAATTCACTTGACAGCAATGGTTTGTTTTTTTTTTGGTTTTATCTTATCTAAATAAATACTACTTCCTATGCTGTTGGTGTTGTTAAATGCTGTCAGGTCAATTCTGACTCATGGCGACACCATGTGTGCAGAGTAGAATTTCTCCATAAGGTTTTCAAGACTGTGATATTTCAGAAGCAGACTGTCAGACCAGTCTCTTTGTGGTGCTCTGTGTCGGTTCAAAGAGCCAAACTTCTGGCTAATAATCTAGAGCTTAACCATTTGCATTACCCAGGGACTCCACTACTTAGGCAGGAGAGAATATTTGTGTGTTTGTATTGAAATGTAATTGTAAAAAATGTGATTGACTGATAATCCCACTAAAAATTTATAGACTATGAAAATTTTATGAACCGGCAATTTATTTAACATCTGTGAGTCTCCACTGTCTACTTACTTCTTAGGAGTATTATGAAGATTTACCCTTACTAAGTCCGTTCAGTGGTAACAGAAACCAGCTATCAGTTTGTCTGGAGGTAACATGGCATTGGTTTTAACAACCATTTACACAGATACACAGACAATACATATACTCTTATTTCTGGATGACCAACACAATTTCCTTGATTGTATATTGTCATGGATTGAATTATGTTCCCTGAAAAATGTGTGTATCAATTTCGCTGGGCCATGATTGCTGGTATTTTGTGATTTTCCTATATGTTGTAAATCCTGCCTGTATGATGTTAATGAGGGAGGATGGGTGGCAGTTGTGTTAGTAAGTCAGGGCTCTATATACAAGATTGGACTGCGTTCTGAGGCAATCTCATGAGATATAAAAAAGAGAAGTGAGCAGAGAGACAGGGAGGACCTCATACCACCAAGAAAGCAGTGCCAGGAGCAGAGCGTGTACTTTGGACCCGGGGTCCCTGTGTGGAGGAGCTACTAGTCCGGGCAACATTGATGAGAAAGCCAACAGAGAGAGAAAGCCTTACCCTGGAGCTGATGCTCTGAATTTGGACTTTTAGTCTACTTTACTGTGAAGAAATACATTTCTCTTGGTTAAAGCCATCCACTTGTGGTATTTCTGTTGTAGCAGCACTAGATGACTAAGACATATATGAATTATCTCACTGAACTTACTCTTGGGACACTGGCTAATGTTCAATTTTAAGAATTTAACACTGGGAGACAGGTCCAAGATTTCAGAGTAGTCAGATGCTTCCAGTGGTCCCTCTTACAACAAAGACCTGAAAAAACAAGTGAATCAATTATACATGACAATCTAGGAACCCTGAACATTAAAGGCAAAGTTGAGGAATCGGACTGAGTGGCAGGGGGAGGGAGAGGTAGTTCAGAAGCAGGAAAGAGTTACCAGACCTGATTTGGAGGGAGCTGGTGTCCTTCAGGCCAGATCGGCTGGTGTGCGCAGTGCGGCAAGCAGTGGTTATTGGGAGGCATTTTCCACACTAAGAGAGACCCAGTGGTAGACAGTCTACTCAGGCCTCCAGAACCAGTGAAGAGTGTTGCTCAATCAACAAAAGATAAGTACTTGTGTCAGATCTACAATGCGGATCAAAAACTACTCCCTTTCTAATGAGAAACCAGTGATGGTTTGGGGGTGAGTACACAGTGACTGACAAGATTTCTTTTTCATACTGAATTTGAATTTTATTTTCATGAATTTTATTTTTAAGTATGTTTGCATGGAACTGAAATTCTTTCAAAATTCTTAAAAGATATGACTACATACTCACTGGCAAAATGGCACTCTAGAAAGAAGCACCATGCCGTCCCTCCTCAGCAAAGATCCGAAAAACTAAGCCAAACAGAGAATACAACAATCCTGACCCTAAAACATCAAATGTAGAGATAAAGAACTCAGCCAAGAACCAAATGGAGTGAGAATACTGACAGAGAACAGAGAGCGAGGAGAGATTCATGCAGAGGTCCCCTACAAGCTAAAGCAGTGCGGATCCACCATCTTGGACTCCTATCAGAGACCAGCAAATGGGGGTAGGAGAAAGCAGCCTCACGGAGCTTCCAGCGGGAGACAAAACAGCCATCTCTCATCTCTCCATTCCAACGGCAAGCTCCCCCAGCATTCTTTTTTGCTTGTTTGGATGTATTTTGGCTTCTGTTCCTCTCTCCTCTCTCCCATATCCAGCTTAACTCCACACATAACCATCTCCTTACTGCATCCTGCCTACCTGCACCTTGCGCTTGACATCACACCACCAAGCAGTGCAGGCATGACCTACTGGAACTTGCCCAGCACTGATTACCGACCAGCCCTGGTGGCTGTAGTGAGTGCCACAAACAACCCGTCCCAGTAACTCCTCTTCAGCTAGACCTCCCCTGCTGTACCACATCTGAGTGACTGAACCTGCCAGTTGGAGAAGGAGGTGAAAAGACTTGAGCACACAGACGAGCAAACAACAAAGAGCACGCAGTCTGCCTGCTCAGACATAGTCAATTTTTTTTTTAAAAAGGGACAAAACAAACAAATCTACAATCAATAAACAAGAGAAATAATGACTGAATGCCCCAAAGACAGCAAACAATATCAAAACATCTACAAAAACAGGACAAGATGGTTCCAGTAGACATCCAAATTAAAACACCAGATGACTCTCCTGTGGAAGAAAATGCACTACAACTACCTGATAGGGAATTCAAATCTCTAATACTCAAAATTCTCCAAGAACTGAGGCAAAAAGCTGACAAACATGAGGAAAAAATAGACAAATTAATGGAAAATACAGACAAAAAATTGGAAGAATTCAGGAAGATGATGCAGGAACAAAATGCCAAAATAAATTCACAATTAGAAATTATACAAAAACAACAGTTAGAAATCCAAAAGATAAACAACAAGATTTCAGAAATGGATGATGTCACAGAAGGGCTGAGAAGCAGATTTGAAACAGTGGAAGACAGGATCAGTGGAACTGAAGACAAACACTTGGATACAACTCTGTTTCAGGAAAACTCAGAAAAAAGAACAAAGAAAAATCAAGAGACCCTGAGAGTTATGTGGGACACAATTAAAAGCAAAAATATACGAGTGATTGGAATTCCAGAACAGGGGGAGAAAACAGAAGACACAGAGAGGATCATTGAGGAACTGCTGACAGAAAACTTCCCCAATATCATGAAAGATGAAAAGCTGGGCATCCAAGAAGGTCAACGAACCCCATATACAAGAGACCCCAAAAGAAAATCACTGGGGCATATCATATTCACACTCACCAAAACCAAAGACAAAGATTCCTGAGAGCAGCTCATGAAAAACAAGAAGCCACAAACACAGGAGAAACAATAAGACTAAGCTCAGATTATTCGGCAGAAACTATGCAGGCAAGAAGGTAATGGGATGACATATATAAAATCTTGAAAGAAAAAAATTGTCAGCCAGGAATAATATATCCTGTAAAACTCTCGTTCAAATTTGATGGCAAAATTAGGTCATTCCAGATAAAAAGAAATTAGGCTATTTGTAAAAGTCAAACCAAACTTACAAGAATTATTAAAGGGAGTCCTTTGATCTGAGGACAAACAGCTTCAGCTCACAGGCAGAACCTAAGACTCAGGATCGTACAAGCCAGATACCAATCTAGGAAACGAACTCTCGAGGACTATCCAAAACCAAAAGAAATACTACAGGGAATCAGAGCAGTCAATCGATGGGTGACAACAACATCAAAACAATGAAAGAAGAAATAAATGGCATAGCTATAGAACCTTCTAAAGAAAAGCAAGGCAAGGCAATACCAAATAATGGTAGACTGCTTCAAACTTAGAAAGATAAGGGTAAAATTCATGGTAACCACAAAGAAAGTTAACCAAACAACTCATAACAATAAAGACGAAAAACATAAAGTCTCAGCAAAAACAAAAAGTACAAAAACAAAAGAAATGAAAAAAAAATCCACAAACAAAAGTAACGCAGCACAAGAGAGCAAGAAGAACAAAAAAATTTCAGCCCCGCAAAAAAAGCACTACAAAATAACAGCAACAAACTCACATCTACCAAAAATTACACTGAATGTAAATGGACTCAATGCACCATAAGGAGACGGAGAGTGACAGAATGGATAAGAAAACAGGATCCATCAATATGCTGTCTACAAGAGACACACCTTAGAAACAAAGATGTGAATTTATT
>NW_004444226.1:1217291-1219589 GCF_000243295.1 Trichechus manatus latirostris
ACCCTGGTTAACATGCTTGACTGCTAACTGAAGGG
This sequence comes from Trichechus manatus latirostris, assembly GCF_000243295.1. Classification (NCBI taxonomy): domain Eukaryota; kingdom Metazoa; phylum Chordata; class Mammalia; order Sirenia; family Trichechidae; genus Trichechus; species Trichechus manatus. Next base: position 1,217,327 of record NW_004444226.1, read on the forward strand.
TTATAAGTTCAAGTCCACTCAAAAACACCTCAGAAGAAAGACTTGGCAATCTACTTCTGAAAAATCAGCCTCTTAAAACCCTATGGGGGAAAGTTCTACTCTGACACACATGGGGTCCATGAGTTGGAATTGACTCCACAGCAACTGTTTTCTTGTTTTTTAAAAGGAATTTTAAGATCCAGTATAAAGATAAAATAATCCTGAGATTTTATGGACCATAATTTTGATTGTATAAATTTTCTGAATCTTATCAACTTGGTGAGTTCATGATTGTGAAATGAGCATGTATTCTCTAAAAATATGTGAATAATTGTATTTCTGCAGCTCATCTTACATATACAGCCCCTAAATCAGTTATTTGTGGGTCTGTTTCAGATCTGAAGTCTTGCACAGAAAGTCTTTCCCATGCGGTTAGGGCCAGCCAGACTATTTAGATGGGAGCCTGTGTGGCCTTGCCTGGCCAGACTTCTTGGTGGCCTCTGTCTTTGTATTATTGCCCAGAAGTTCCCAAAGCGTTCTGGTTGAGCCTTTAGCCTTCTTGATTACTTATAAAAATATAGCCGTCATACTGCTATTTGGAGAGGACGGAACCTTTTGTATTTCTTAATAAAAATTTTCCAGTTATTAGTATCAATGTAAGGAGAAAATTTATTCAAAACTAGTCAGGACTGATCGTGAAGCTTATTTTTTGGCTGAGCTTAGAGGTTGTGGTGTAAGATTCCTCAGTCAGGTACTATGTCTGTCTTGCTCACTATTGTCTCTCCATGGCTGAGTATAGTGCCTGGGACACAATAAGTGTCAAATGAATACTTGTTGAATAAACACTGGATGAAACTTGGGCTTATGTTCTTGTGGCAAAGCTATTGTAGTTGATGGAAAAAGTGGTCAAGTTTTTAATTAAAACATCTTTTTGCCAGTTCTACACGTTTTGGTTAGTGATAAAGATTTGAAAATTATTTTTCAATGTGTTGCTTCAAAATGTTAATAACACTTTAATTTTTTTTTAGATAAAATAACTAAATAGAACAGAAGTATCCAAAAATGCAAAATTCTGTGTGCTGTTTTAAAAAATGTAGAACATGTAGTATTGGCATTCTCTTTCCTTCTCTTTAGAAAAGGTCACTATCCTAAGTTAAGATATCGCCTTTCTAGCCAAAATTTCATTTACTCAACTCAAAGCCCAGAGTATAGATGGAAGTACAAGAAGGTTTGCCAAAGCACGGAACAGTAATGAATTTTTTTTCCCAGCAACTTAGAATTTTTGTGTGTGCAATTCTAGTAATTAAGTAGGAAAAAATGGTATTTTTAACATTTAATAAAGAAAACAAATTTGAAAAAAGATACTCTCTTAGGGAAAAACCTTTCTCCCGTTTGCTTGCACCCTGCCTTCTCTACACTGAGTCCTGGGCCAGCTTCAGTGATTACTGCATCCACTGGGCTGGAAGTAGGACCCATCACTTTCTGTGAGCCATTATCCCAGCTTCGGAGAGGGAAAAAACAGAAATAATCTGCCAGCACCGCTAAGCTGTGAACTCAGGGCAGGCACAGCTTCTTTCCCTGGCACAGGCATATGGGTTCCATGGACTTTGAATGTCTTTCACCCCTGCGGGTTCCATGGACTTTGAATATCTTTCACCCCTGCATAGATCTGTGTTGGCCCATTTCAACAGCTTAGGCCCTCATTAGCACAGTACAAGAGGGAATATACCTGAAGCCTAACTTCAACTGTATCAGAACTGTATCAGCTATATGGTGGAGTGGCAGGTTCATTGCATTTGACACTGCTCTGCCCATTAAGTAAGGTTCTCACCTACACACATCAGGGGCCTGAGGACTGGTGGCTACACCAAACGCCACATAGCCTCCCCTGAAAGGGGTCAAAGAATAAGTTGTGCCTCCCCGTCCTTACAGCCAACAGCATTGGGCACCCATAGTCTGGATGCAAAACCCACCCACCTGCACACTGTAGGGAACAGGGACACCCTTTCCTCACAGACACTCAGGGGCAGCTGTCAGCCCCTTGCCTTGCTCAGTGCACGACCCCCTACTACAGCCAGATACCTGTGCCTAAACAAAACACTCATGCTTGTCTAGGACTGTAGGTGATAACCTGCACCACGCACTTGGTGATCAACTACCTGGACACCTGAGCTGAATCCATACAAGAAAACTAAATGGACTCCTGGGCTCACATACCTAGTGACAGATCTAAGTACCTGGTGACAGGAAGTTGAAGCTTCATATGTGTCAATAATCAAACTAG
>NW_004444226.1:1219963-1221322 GCF_000243295.1 Trichechus manatus latirostris
AATCCAGAAGTTAACAGTAAAATTTCAGAATTAGACAATTCAATTGAAAGCCATAGGAGCAGAATTGAGACAATGGAAGTCAGAATTAGTGAGATTGAATATAAAGCACGCAACATCAACTTATATGAGGAAAAGCCAGATAAAAGAATTTAAAAAAAAATGAAGAAACCCTAGGAATTATGTGGAACGCTATCAAGAGGAATAACATACGACTGATGGGAGTACCAGAACAGGAGAGGATAACAGAAAATACAGAGAGAATTGTTGAAGATTTGTTGGCAGAAAACTTCCATGATACCGTGAAAGGTAAGAAGATATCTATCCAAGATGCTCATCGAACCCCACATAAGGTAGATCCCAAAATAAAGTCACCAAGACGTATTATAATCAAACTTACCAAAACCATAGATAGAGAATTTTAAGAATGGCTAGAGATAACCGAAGAGTCATCTACAAAGGAGAGTCAATAAGACTAAGCTTGGACTACCACGTAGGCAAGAAGGCAATGGGATGACATATATAAAGCCTTGAAGGAAAAAAATCACCAGGCAAAAATTATATATCCAGCAAAACTGTCTCTCAAATATGATGGTGAAATTAGGGCATTTCCAGATAAACAGGAGTTTAGATAATTTGTAAAAACCAAAGCAAAATTACAAGAAATACTAAAGGGAGTCCTCCAGTTAGAAAATCAATAACATCAGATAACCACCCAAGACTAGGACACAGGACACAGCAACCAGATATCAACTCAGGTAGGGAAGTCACAAAAATAAATCAAAGCTAAAACACTGAAAACAGGGAAACAGAGAAGTCAATATATAAAAGATGACAATATTAAACAAAAAAGAGGCACTGAAAAATGTAGTCACAGATCTTTCATATGGAGAGGAAGTCAAGGCAATATAAAGAAATAAAAGAGTGGTTTAAACTTAGAAAAATAGGGGTAAATATTAAGGTAATCACAAAGGAAACTAACAATCCTACATATCAAAATTTAAAAAAAAGGCATAAAGATTCAGCAAACACAAAAACAACAACAATGAAAAGGATGAAAAGAAAATACATGAAGAAAAGTGACTCAGCACAGAAAATTAAGTGGAAAAAGATACTGTCAACAACACACAACAATTGACATAAAAATAACAGCACTAAACTCATACCTATCAATAATTTCACTGGATGTAAATTGACTAAATGTACCAATAAAAAGACAGAGAGTGGCAGAATGGATTAAAAAGCACCATCTGTCTATATGCTGCATACAAGAGACACATCTTAGACTTAAGGACTCAAACAAACTAAAACTCAAAGGTTGGAAAAATATATATCAAACAAACAACAATCAAAAAAAAAAAA
>NW_004444226.1:1222656-1224362 GCF_000243295.1 Trichechus manatus latirostris
GCACTTCTTTAACCTTTCTGATTTTTATTTATTCATTCTTTTCTTTTCTTCCTCTTCCCCTTTCTGTTTTTCTCCATTTCATAGTCTCTCATCTCTCCATTCCAACAGCAACCTCCCCTAGCATTATTTTTCTTTGTTTGTATGTTTTTGGCCCCTGTTCCACTCTCCTCTCTCCCATATCCATCTTAGTTCCACACATAACAATCTCCTTGCTGCATCCTGCCTACCTGCACAGTGTGCTTGACATCAGACCACCAAGCAGCACAGGCACGGCCTACTGGAACCTGCCCAGCACTGATTAGCGACCCGCTCTGCTGGCTGTAGTAACTGCCACAAACAACCCGTCCCAGTAACTCCTCTTCAGCTAGACCTGCCCTGCTGTACCATATCTGCGTGACTGACCCTGCCAGTTGGAGAAGGAGGCGAAAAGTATTGAGCGCACAAACGAGCAAACAAAAAAGAACACACAGTCCGCCTGCTCATAGTCAATTTTTTTTTAAAAAGGGGACAAAACAAACAAATCTACAATCAATAAACAAGAGAAATAACTACAGAATGCCCCGAAAACAGCAGACAATATCTAAACATTTACAAAAACAGGACAGGAAGGTACCAGTAGGTGTCCAAAATAAAACACCAGAAGCTCTCTTGTGGAAGAAAATGCACTAGAACTACCTCACAGGGAATTCAAATACCTAATACTTGGAATTCTCCAAGAACTGAGGCAAAAAGCTGACAAACATGAGGAAAAAATAGACAAATTCATGGAAAATAAAGACAAAAAATTGGAAGAATTCAGGAAGATAATGCAGGAACAAAATGCCAAAGTAAATTCCCAACTAGAAATTATACAAAGACGACAATTAGAAATCCAAAAGATAAACAACAAGCTTTCAGAAATGGATGATGTCATAGAAGGGCTAAGAAGCACATTTGAAATGGTGGAAGACAAGATCAGCGGAATTGAAGACAAACAATTGGATACAACTCTGTTTCAGGAAAACTCAGAAAAAAGAACAAAGATAAATGAAGAGACCCTGAGAGTTATGTGGGACACAATTAAAAGCAAAAATCTGTGAGTGATTGGCATTCCAGAAGAGGGGGAGAAAACAGAAAACACAGAGAGGATGATTGAGGAACTGCTGACGGAAAACTTCCCCAATATCATGAAAGATGAAAAGCTGGGCATCCAAGAAGCTCAACGAACCCCATATACAAGAGACCCCAAAAGAAAATCACCAAAGCATATCATAATCACACTTGCCAAAACCAAAGACAAACAAAGAATCCTGAGAGCAGCTTGCAGAAAAACAACAAGTCACATACAGAGGAGAAACAATAAGACTAAGCTCAGATTATTCAGCAGAAACCATGCAGGCAAGAAGACAATGGGATGACATATACAAAAGCTTGAAAGAAAAAAATTGTCACGCAAGAATAATATATCCTGCAAAACTCTCATTCAAATTTGATGGCAAAATTAGGTCATTCCAGATAAAAAGAAATTAAGGGAATATGTAAAAGTCAAACAAAACTTAGAAGAATTATTAAAGGGAGTTCTTCGATATGAGGACAAACAGCTTCAGCTCACAGGCAGACCCTAGGATGCAGGATCATACGAGCCAGATACCAATCTAGGAAATGAACTCTCAAGGACTATCCAAAACCAAAAGAAACACAACAGGGAATCAAAGCAGTTAATCAAT
>NW_004444226.1:1230637-1235843 GCF_000243295.1 Trichechus manatus latirostris
GAAACTGTGATGCTACATTTTGAATTGCCTTTCTTAACAATCATTGGTATAGGTTTCAGTAACGACAGTCAGGAGTGTCTTCATAGGTCCAACAAATTTTCTATTCACTAAAAGCTAATAAAAAAAGATAAGAGTGAAAAGTCTTATTGTGTTCTGTTTGAATGGTTTATGTGAAGGGTTCGCTAAAATATATTTTCCAAGATTATCTTAGCTATTGTCTTTATTCCTCAGGGCCCAGTTTGTGTGTCATTGTGAGTCCTTGTGAATTCAGTTCCAGCTGGGTCACATTCTCTATGCTCAAGGACAGGGAATAATAACTCCAATATTATTTCCTAAATCATTCCCTCCTTTTGATTGGAGATTGGAGATAACACATCAATGATCAATACCTACACTTAGTTGAGCTCCTAGATGGTGACCATGGCAGGTTCTTTAAACCCACTGTGCTGGTTTTCCACCAGATACCATCTGGTTCTTCACCAGCTTATTCAGTAAGAACGATGATTGGACTCAATGTACATCAACATTTTAGCCTGAGGCCTTCTTTTGCTTTTTAAAATGTGTAAGATAATAGAAAATAAATGTTATTATGCCTAATACTATCAGGATGCAGACTAAGAATATTACTATCCTGTGCAATATTGATCTAGCCAAATGGTAAGCAACCAAACAAATCTGGTGTTTGTAAGAGTGTTAAAATGTGTAACCAAGTAGCTTGCTGTCTATATATACCTTGTTCTACTTCTTCTGTGTTATTTATCCAAATGCATCAAGAGGTGTTTGCTACAGCACAGACTACATTTTCTCAGAATAACAACAACAAAAAAATCTAAAGCTATTCTGTTATCTCAGGTCACCTTGGCTTATTGATGTCAGAGATCACTATTGTGCTTCTGTCCCACTAGCAACTTCGTTTGCTATTTGTCCCATAGTAATTGATAAATTTCTTAAAGATTTCTCCAATTCGACTATACAACAAGTAGGAATTAAATCTACCAACCATACCCTGAATGTTGGACCAATGGATTTTATTCTTTCATTTTACAATCTGTAACAATTTAACATTACCTTTCTAATATTTACTAGTATCATTACTATGAATATCTAAAGGTAGTCTTAAAGTTCCCAAAGTGCACTGCTCACACATTCATCAGGAATCTAAACAAGAGACTGCCCACATAAATTCACTATCAGTTGGAAAGAGATAATCTAAATTAGTATAGCTGGATCTACCACACAAAAACATATCCAAGAAAATCACACAAAGTTTGTCTAGAGAAAATAGAAGGTATAGAAAAATTTTACATGTGACAAACAAGTTTCCATTAGAGAATTTGTGATTAACAAGATAATACAAGATGGACCACCCCTGTTGGAGGTCTTCAGTTAATCTCTTTAAAACATATTAGGTGTTCTTCTCATGGGCAAGCTGCCTCTCCTTGGTTTACCTATTAACATTCATGGATCACTTTTTCAGAAGCAGAAGTAGAACCTAATACAAAGTGGAGTGTGAGCCACGAGGTCAGTCTCCTCTGAGAACCTGGTTTAAGATACATAAATTTCTGCATAGTAAGGGACCGACAGCTTAATTACAAACATTAGACAGGTATATCATACAACATTGTCTTGAAAACTTATTAAACTAATTACTGATTTACCCTAAACATAGCTCTCAGTCCGATCTTTGGGGTCAGTTTCCCAAAACAGATGGAACTCTTCCAAAAAGCACAATGCCCAGAGCAAAATGGTCTTACTAGCTTATCTGAACCATTTTTTACTCAAAGTGGCTTCAGGAACAAGTTTTTTTCTCAAAGCTTGGGGTTCAAAAGGACACCCAAAGGTGATGGCCTGTGTGAGTTGCCCTAACTTCTATGAAAGCCAAAAATCTGGATTCCAGGAGAATTACAATGGTTTTGTCATTTTCTCCTTTGGATTGTGATCTTACTAGAGAATCTTCGATCAAAAATGCTCAATAAATAGTAGTTGGGCACATTTGTTTTTTAAGATCCCAGGCATCATGCAGTGAACTAGGAGGTAGAATAGAAATGCTGACAATGTTAGGCCAATTGTCTGAAATAACCAATGAAACCATGACCATAAGGTCTTTGAACCAAGGAAACAAATCTTACGAGGTGTTTATGCATAAGCAGCATCAGTAATTGCTTTTCATGTACCCCAGCAGCAACTTCATTCTGTAAAACCTCAGACTGAGTATTAATATAAATACAGTAACATTTATCTATTAAGGCACAAACTGTTCCTTGAGAGAACTAACAGCAAATCTAATGTTCCATTTTGTAAAATCATAGCTGGATCTTCAGATACTTATCTGGTTAAACGATACTTACAACTTTGCTAAGTTTACCAAAGGAACTTCTAATTCAAGATTAAAAATATCTTAGGAGAAAGGAAAATAGTTTCTTATATCCAGAATTTAGGATCTTAAGACATCAGCAATATTCCCACATAAAAAACCATAGTTTCCCTTTAGTTTACTCAGTCTTATGTAGTTAATTTCTGTTCCATGTGATTTTGGATCAGTCACAGTCTGTGAACTCATTAGCTTCTGCATAAGCATTCCGGAAATTTTGACTGAGTCTAGTCACAGTCTTTTTTGCAAACCCAATATAGTCCATTGTTTTGTTGAGATATTTTGGTCAAACGTTTTCAGCAAATCAGTAAAATAAAAGCTTATCTGCTGATGACAAAACTTAATATGGTGATGATTAATTTATAAAAATAATACACTTATAGTGAAAGACCTGATAGAAATTAATTACAAGCACAATGTAAAGGCCAAATAAAATCAGTTTAAAAATTAGATTTAAAAAATTCTAAATATAATGATTAACCTTATTTTTAAAGAGCTTTAAGTATAATATGTAAATAATCTTGAGGCATAATACCATATAGTCAGGATATACTAAGAATATACCAAGATTATCAAATTTCTATATACCTGAATAGTAATAAAAAGAACGTCATAGGTAAATGATTTGAGTTCCCCAAACCATTGACTTTAATGATGCCAGATTAAAAAAAATGTTGTGAACAAATAAAATTATGACATAATATTATGTATCTGCTGTATAATATTAGGCAAAAACATAGGAGGAAATACTAACATATAAATTTTAACCCAATGAGAATCAGGCATTTCTCTTGATTTTAACAACACATTCCTAGGAATTTATTAAATAAAACTTTAGCACTTATCCTTTATAAAAATTTTTGTGGCTTCCCATGAAGTTTCAGAGTTGTCAGAAGTTTATTATAGTTCACTGTGAAACAATACTTAAGTTATTTAACCAAAGATCTTAAAGGTAAAAATCTTAGCTTTTTATTTTTCTCAAACCACGTGGCTGGTTTTCTCAGGAATCTTATTCTAATGAGGCTGAACCTTTGTCTTCGTGGCAGATTACACAAATAAAGTAACCTTTCAGCTCAAAAATCAAAGAAAATGTGGTTAATTTAACAGCAAGAAACCCAATTCTTTGTTTATATGCTATTTAACATTAAAGCTCCTAAAAATCTCATAAATTAAACCATTAAACTTTAGTCAGACAGGTAAAACTTTTGACCATTATCAAATAAATTTCTTTTTAATAAACCTCTTAAGTGTTGTCTTTGTTGCATATCTTTTATACTATATCCCTTTAAAATGGCAAAAATGAACACAGTCATTAACAGACCCAAATATACACATATATATCCTTTATCTTGTGACATAAAAAGCAAAGGTATATAAACTTATAGTTTATATACAAAAGTATACACACAATAAATACTATGATGAATATCTATTAACTCAATTTAGTATCAGTAAGTTACCTAAAAGGTCTTGGAAACTATTTTAAGCTTGTATACTATAAAAAATAACTGTAATTGAAATAAAGTTTGTTTAAACATTCCAAGTTTTCATTCAACTTTTGCTATTTCTCATATTTTTCCCAATCTAATTTTAGCCCTTAAAAGTTTTTATCAGCTGACTAAGTCTCTGCTCAACTGACTAATTCATTGATATGAATATAACCTTAAATCTCTGGCTACTTCTGGAAACATTATTCCAGGCCATTTTAGGCATATCTCATTGTGACTGCTATTTTTTGACTTCTTAAAGTTCCCCTACAATAGCGAGAGCTTGTTTACAGTTCTTTTATTACTGGGATCCGCCCGATTTCTGATAACTAGAGCAAAGCAGCAATTCATTCTTACTTTCTTTTCATCTTGAAAGGTTCTCCACCTCGTTGGAAAGTGTCTTTCAAAAGGTTCCCTGTAGCTACCGGACCTTGGAGACTGGGGGCTGGGGAGGCCTGATCCTGTCCCACTCTCCCTGTTTTAACTCATGGTAGAAGACAAGATTAGTTCATTAAAATTCGTTTACGTATCTTTAAGCTGACCTAGGCATTTTCAAAGGTAAAAGATAACTGATTTCTTTCTCTTTATTTTTTTTTTTAATTTTTTTATTGTACTTCAGGTGAAGGTTTACAGAACAAATAGATTCTCATGAAACAGCAGTACACATATTGTTTTGTGACATTGGTTAACAACCACACAACATGTCAACCCTCTCCCTTCTTGACATTTTTGTTTTTGGTGAAAATATACATAGCCAAAGATATACCATTTCAAAACTTTCTACATGCACAGTTCAGTGACATCGACTACGCTCTTCCAGTTGTGCTGCTCTTCTCATGTTACGTGAAGGTTTACAGAACAAAATAGTTTCTCATTAAACAGTTAGTACACATGTTGCCCTATGACAATGGTTAACAACCTCACAACACATCAGCACTACCCTTAGTCAACCTTGGGTTCCCAATCACCAGCTTTCCTGCCGCCTTCTGCCTTCTAGTCCTTGTCCCTAGACTGCTGTGCCTCATTAGTCCCATTTGGTTTTATGGTGCTGTCCACTCCCCAGCTGAACGGTGAACCTCGGAAGTGACTTCACCACTGAGCTAAAAGGGTTTCTGGGGGCCATACTTCCAGGGTTTCTCCAGGCTCCTTTAGGCCAGTAAAACTGTTTTTTTTTTGTGAGTTAGAATTTTGTTCTACATCCTTCTCCAGTTCTATCTAGAACCCTCTGTTGTGATCCCAGTCAGAGCATTCAGTGGTGGTAGCTGGGCACCGTCTAGCTGTACTGGACTCAGACTGGTGGAGGCCTTGGTAGCTGTGGACAATTAGTCCTTTGGACTAATCTTTTCCT
>NW_004444226.1:1248759-1264139 GCF_000243295.1 Trichechus manatus latirostris
ACTGTTTCGAATCTGCTCCTCAGCCCTTCTATGACACCGTCTATTTCTGAAATCTTGTTGTTTATCTTTTGGATTTCTAATTGCTGTTTTTGTGTAATTTTTAGTCGTGAGTTTATTTTGGCATTTTGTTCCCACATTATTTTTCTGAATTCTTCCATATTTTGTCTGTATTTTCCATGAATTTGTCTATTTTTTCCTCATTTTCTCTGCTTTTTGCTTCAACTCTTAGAGTATTCTGAGTATTACAGATTTGAATTCCCCATCAGGTAGTTTTAGTGCCTTTTCTTCCACTGGAAAGTCATCTGATATTTTCTTTTGGACACATACTGAAACCATCCTCTCCTGTTTTTATAAATGTTATGATATTGTCTGCTGTCTTCGGGACATTCAGTAGTTATTTTTCTCATTTATTGATTGTAGATTTGCTTGTTTCATGCTCTTTTTTTATTTGGCTATGTCTGAACAGGTGGGCTGTGTGTTCTTTTCATTTGTTCATCTGTGGGCATGATAATTTTGCATCCTTCTCCAATTGGTAGTGTCAGTCGCTCAGATATGGTACAGCAGGGCAGGTCTAACTGAAGAGGAGTTACTGGGATGGGTTGTTTGTAGCACTTATTACAGGCACCAGGGAGGGTCAGTAATCAGTGCAGGGCAGGTTCCAGTAGGCTGTGCCTGTTCTGCTTGTTGGTGTAATGTTAAGCACACGGTGGAGGTAGGCAGGATGTAAGTATGTGATTGTTATGTGTGGAGCTAAGATGGATATAGGAAAAAGAAGAGAGGAACAGGAGCCAAAAACATACAAAGAAACAAAAAAGAGTGCTAGGGGAGCTCGCTGTTGGAGTGGAGAGTTGAGAGACTATGAAATGGAGGAAAACAAAAAGGGGAAGAAGAAGAAAAAAAGGAAAAGAGTGAATAAATATTAATCGGAATGGTTAAAGAACAGCAAAGCTCCCAGGTATCCTACTGGAGCAGTTATGAGGTCTGGGAAAGTTGTTCTCAGGTGTTGCAGTACAGCCTAGCTAGATGGCATAGAGGTATTCAGCACCAGATATTTAGGGAACAAATAGAGAAGAAAGGTATAGAAAGACGAGAAACTGAGTAATGAAGAAAGACAAAAAGGGAAAAAGGGGGAAAAGGAAACAAAACAAATTAAAAAAAAAAGAACAAGAAAAGCCCCCCAAAAAATAGAAAAAAAAAAACACGAAAAAGGAAATGCCCTCAGGGATCCCTCTGCGAGTCCGCACAAGCCAAGGGGGTAGGTTCCAAGAAGCGCAGCACTGCCCAGCCAAAACGGGCTCTCAACTCAAGAAAACGAAAAGAAAACAAATAATTGAAAACAAACAAACAAAAGCCCTAGGATCCCACCAGCATGAACGTCCTGACCAGGAAGCAGTTCCACACTCAAATGGAGCTCTGTAGCCCCTCAGGAAGAAGCAAAGATGGCGCACAGAGCGAGGTACTTGAGTCAAAGGAGGGGGTGGTGGTGAGAGGTAAAGAATAAATCAAAAGAAGCAGAAAAAAGCAACAACAAATGGCACTCAGAGAGCCAGCCAGTGTGGACGGGTGGAATCCAAGCATCCGGTGCTTCTCTGACAAGAGACTGTGGCCGAGGGAAGCAGAGGAGGCCTAGTGGGGGTGAAGGGTGGAGGGTGGGGAAGCATATATCACAAATTACCAGAGCTCCACAGCCCCTCAGTAAGAAGCAAAGATAGTGCATGGAGCCAGGTATTTGATCGAAAGGAGGGGGAGGTGGTGAGAGGTAAGGAAGAAATCAAAAGAAGTGGAAAAAAAAATAAATAAATGGCACTCAGAGAGCCAGCCAGTGTGGGCGGGTGGAATCCAAGCAGCCGGTGCTTCCCTGACAAGAGACTGTGGCCGCAGGAAGCAGAGGAGGCTGAGTGGGGGTGATGAAGAGCAGGGAGTGGGAAAGCGTATATCGCAAATTACCAGTTATTCTGTCTCCCACTGGAAGCTCCGTGAAGCTGCTTTCTCATACCCCCTATTTTCTGGTCTCCAATAGGAGTCCAAGACGGTGGATCTGCTCTGCATTAGCTAATAGGGGACCTCTGCATGTATCTCTCCTCGCTCTCCATTCTCTGTCAGTTTTATCACTCCGTTGGTGCTTGGCTGAGTTCTTTATCTCTTCATTTGATGTTTTAGGGTTTCAGGATTGCTGTTTTCTCTGTTTGGCTTAGTTTTTTGGATCTTTGATGGGGAGGGACTGTGTGGCACTTCTGCCTAGAGCACCATTTTGCCTGAAGTCCCTCTTTATCTGTTACTGTTCTGGAACTGCTAGTTTTGCTTTAAAACAAAACTATCTTTTTTCCTTAAATAAAACACATTTCATATAATATCTAGCTTAGGTTACTTAGAAAGGTCTTACCTTTAAGATTGACATAGTATAGAACATAAAGATCTTAGTGTACTTTTCAAATAGACCAATTTATATCAAAGTTTCTCCATGTAGCTACTAAAAATATAAATCATTAGACACAATAGTTTTTTCTTTATGAAGAAAGAACTGAAGTTCTATGACTAACCTTACAAAAAACAGCAATTCTCAGTCATAACCTCATTCTTGATACAAGACAGAAACTAAGACACAACACTTTAGACCAGAAGCAAGCTTTCAGAACAAAATGAGGCAGAAAGACCACATAAACTCACCGAACAATACCATAAAAAACAAGGATATGGGGAGTCTAGTTTCTTAAGTGTATATTGCAATTTTTGGTAAGATTGACTCGATTCAATGGGAAAAACAGGTTCTAGATAAAACTTATTAACTTGCCAGAGCCTCAGATGGAGGAATATTAGACCTTTTGACAAAACTTGAGCATCAAAGTTCCCCAAAGAGGAAGTAACAACACAAATCAAAGCTCATTTTCCCAAAATGGTCACTGATATTCCAAATCACTTCTAGTATACTCAGTTTATAGCATTTTAAAATATGAACCCCAAACCAGTGTCTCAGTAGTAGGAGGGAAATTCAGGCTCATTTATCAAAGATGTTAAGCTTTAAGTTTTAAGCTTTTGGTTTCCTTCTCTTTGAACTTAATTCATTCTGCTAGCTAGAGACCTAGTCTCTTATTTTAGACCTTAAATATACTAGTTCCTCCAATTGGAAAGCACTTTAAAGCTACTGATGATTTTAATTTTAGCATTGTGATTCTTTATTGAGAAACTATATCATTAAAAAACGTACAGAACTACAACTTCTCCCTTAAATTTCATAACACAGGTCAGGAGCTGCCACTTAACCCTGAGAATTTGGCAAAACAGGTCAAGGTCTGCCACCTCTGCCTGCAAATTTCATAACACAGGTCAGGAGCTGCCACTTCACCCTGGAATTTGACAAAACAGAGCACTATTTTTTAGGTTTTCTCTGAGCCACAAAAAGAAACCTAACAAGGAAAGCCATGGGGTTTGGACAGTGTTTTACTTAGACTATGTGTACATGCACTGCATGAGAGCTGACTTGTGGGTGCTCTGGCCTGTCTTGTGACCACCTTATCCTGTCATAGGAGACTTTAACACTCATGATGAACACTGGTGACCACCCCAATGGCTTTTACTGGTCTACCTGTGCCCAAATTTTTGTGGCTTATGGTGGCTTAAAGCTCTTTGAAAATAGCATTACCTACTTAATGTTTCAAATGCCCAAATCTGGACCTAAACTGCAGTTCACCAAAACCAAAAAACGCTTTGCTGTCGAGTCAAGTCTGACTCAGTTCACCAAAAGAGTTATTAAATCTCACTCTTAACCAAGTGATCAAGCAAAGATCTAAGAAAGATTCTCCTTAATAACCAACCAGTTTTTTAAACAAATATGCTGAACAAAACTTAAGAAAACGTGAGAAAGAGAACAAAAAAGAATAAGCAAAGTCTAGTTTTCTGAGAGCACTCACCCTATCAGTGTCAAAGGGACATGGAGTGGGAACACATGGGTCCAAAAGATAGGCCCACCTTTTGCTGGCTTCTGCTCCGCAGTCCAAGTTTCCTCGAGGTTGACTGGATTTGTAGCTTCAGAAATCCTTGATGACTACGTCAATAACTGTTGTAGGGGAAAAAATCACATAGTTTTTAGTAAAGAAAAAAGAAAATTTTATTCGACAAATGTTCAAAAGGGCAAAAGTGGCAAACGGATAAGCATGCTACCAGAGCTAATTAATGTCTGTCCAAGTCCAAAGAATATTACAGAATAGACAAGAATGGGAAAATGGACAAGCTAGCTGCCACAGCCATGTCTGCCTGACTCCAAGGAACGTTAGAATCATCAGTATATATTAACATTACAAATGGGCAAAGAAATTGAAAGCTTCATCTTTTCACAGATAAGCTAGAAACTGTGATGTTATATTTTGAATTGCCTTCCATAACAATCATTGGTACAGGTTTCAGTAATGACAGGACGGTCTTCATAGGTCCAACAAATTTTCTATTCACCAAATGCTAATAGAAAAAGATAAGAGTGAAAATTCTTTTTGTATTCTGTTTGAATGGTTTATGTGAAGGGATCCCTAAAAGATATTTTCCAAGATTATCTTAGCTATTGCTTTTATACCTCAGGGCCCATTTGATGTGTCTCTGTGAGTCCTTGTGAGTCCAGCTTCAGCTGGGTCACATTCTCTATGCTCAAGGACATAGGATAATAACTGCAACACTATTTCCTAAATCAAGCGTAACAACGATTGTGGGGATGGCACGGAACCAGGCAGGGTTTTGTTCTGTTGTACATAGGGTTGTTATGAGTTGGAAAAAACTCGATGGCACCTAACAACAACATTTTATCTATCTGTCTATATATCAAATCTTACAGTATTTATTGGTTTGTGTCAGTTTTCTTCATCAAGATTATATTTTTAAGATTTGTATATATTTTTGTGTGCATCCTTAGTTGGTTCATTTTCATTGCTGAATAGTACTCCATTTTTTATTTTACTAGAATTATTTGTCTATTTAATGTTAATTGACAGTTGAATTATTACAACTTTTAGGTCTACACGAATAGTCCTGCTATGAAAGTTTTAGTAGATTCATGTTAGGTTTCTACCTAAGTGTGGAACTGCTGGGTCATAGGATGTGCATATGTTCAGCTTCTTAATTAAGCTTCATAATATACTGACAGATTTCTAAAGTGGGATAACAACTTCCTCCATTTTTGGTTATGTTATCTCGTCATTTTAGCCATTTTGATACATACATAGGGTTTCTAATTGCTGATCTAATTTGCATTTCCTTGATTACTAACGAGGTGAATACCTTTTCACTTGTGTATTGGTTATATCAAAAAAAAAAAAAAAAGAAAACAAACCCAAACCTGTTGCTGTTGAGTCGATTCTGACCTATAACAACCTTATAGGAAAGAATAGGACTGCCCCATAAGTTTCCAAGGCTCGACTGGTGGATTTGAACTGCTGACCTTTTGGTTAGCAGCCGAGCTCTTAACTGCTATGCCACCAGGGTTCTGACTGGTCATATAGATATTGATATTTATATTAATACCTCTTGCATATTTTCTGTTGGTTACCTGTCTTTTTAATATTCTTCTGTGTCATAATGTTTCTCTATGTACCACAAGAATATTTTCTTGCTTATAAATACTATAAATATATTTTCCTCCTGTTAGATTTACATTTCCACCTGTTAAAGGTGTCTTTTTATCTATAGACATTCTTTCATAGAATTGATTCCAAATTTATCAATCTTTTCATTTATTGTTAGTATTTCTTTCCCTTTATTTCTTGAGAGATTTCCTTCATTACCCTCCAGAATGTTGTCATTTTACCTATGGAATTGATTAATTAAATATGGTGTGAAAACAAGTCATTTCTTATTTGTATCCAATTGACCACACACACACTCAAAACAAAAAATAAACCTACTGCTGTTGACTTGATTCTGATTGACCCCACAGTAGAAGCTTAAAGAAGTTTATTTTCCCCTGTAGCTGTACAGGGCCAAATTTTCATATATTAAGTGTCAATATAGACATCAGTTTATTTCTAATTTTTCCACATCACCCTCTCAATTGTTCTTAATAACTAAAGTTTTATAACAAGTCTTGTTAATGTGCACCACTCATACTCACTTCTTTAGTCTCTTCCTAGCTTTTGGATTAACATATAACTATTTTAGATATACTTTATTGGAGTTGAGGAAAGATGGTGGCATAAGTAGATGCACCATAATGTCTCCCAACATTATGCAAGAAACCAGCTAAGAACCATCACAACCAGAGAGCTTGGAACTCTAAACAACATTTGAAAAGCTGGAGAGATTGGATGCCAAATCAAAGGAGAGATAGAACAAGGCCAAGTGGAGGATCAGGATTGTCTACACCCTACCTGCTCTAGCCTTCTTTGGACAGCTGCAGGCAACATCGCTGAGAAAGGAGCCCGAGGACGGAGTGACACTGAGAATGCAGACTGGGACAGAGGTACTGAATGCACAGCCCTAGAAGGGAGCAGTGAGGTGGGCAAGAAAAGTACCAGGACTGGGCGGGCCAGAAAGAATGACACAAGGGCAAGGCATACCTCTGATGCCCAAGAATCACAGGGAAGTGCTACGGGAATAGAGTGGTTTGGGTAAGATTGTAGGAGCTCAGGAGAATGTCACAGGAAAGACAGAGTATACACCCTTGGGGAGTGGCTCAGGTAAAGTACAGGAATGCTGGTGTGAGCTCCTGTGGCCTGAGTGATGACAGGGGAGGAAGAGATCCAGGAATTAAATCTGGGTGTCTTAGTTATCTAGTGCTGCTATAAAAGAGATACCACAAGTGGATGGCCTCAACAAAGAAAAGTTTATTGTCTCAAAGTCCAGTAGGCTACAAGTCCAAATTCAGGGCATCAGCTCCAGGGGAATGCTTTCTCCGTTGGCTCTGGAAGAAGGTCCGTGTCATCAATCTTCCTTTAGTCTGGCAGCTTCTCTGTGCAGGAACCTCAGGTCCAAAGGATGCACTCTGCTCCCGGCACTGCTTTCTTGGTGGTATGAAGTTCCCATGTGTCTCTGTTCACTTCTCTTTTATATCTCAAAAGAGATTGCATTAAGACACTACCTAATCTTGTAAACCTCATCAGTATAATAACCTCATCACAGTGATAGAATTTACAACACATAAGGAGATCATATAACCTCATCATAGTGATAGAGTTTACAACATATAAGGAAATCACATCAGATTACACAATCATACAGTACTGGGAATCATGACCTGGCCAAGTTGACAGATATTTTTGGGGGACACAATTCGATCTATGACACTGGGACAACTCAGAGGTCACTGGACATGTCCATTACCTACGGTGTGAGATGCTCATTACTCTAGTAACCTATAAAAAAAAAAAAACCCTAGCTTTCCTCCTCCTAGAATCACCCCAGAACAGGCCCACTGCCGTCTGGCGGGTGTCCCACTCTCCAAGGACCACCACCACACAGCCCGAGGACGTGCTGCCCCACCAGAGCAACATTCCACAACCAGACCTGCACAGAACAGTTGCCGTGCCCCACCTGCACCTGCTCAGAAAGACCTCCCTGCCCACTTAGCACTATGGAAGCACGCTTGACCTCTAGAGCAGCTCAGAGGACGCCAAGATCCCTGCAGCTTGCTCTCTTGGCACCACGCAGTCTGCCATGGGAAAGCTCGTGTGCTTAATACCCTAGGCCAGCCACAGACGCAGACCACCACACTCACCTGTGAGGGGAAACCACACCCATGCCGACCAGTAGCTCCAAAAACATAAGCAGAGATCCTGAGATTAAGGACAGGAGAATCTCTATCCTTACCCTTTCCAAACCAAAAAAAACAAACCAAACACGTTGCCATTGAGTCGACTCCACCACATAGTGATCCTATAGGACCAACTAGAACAGTCCCATAGAGTTTCAAAGGAGAGACTGGTGGATCCAACCTTCTGACCTTTTTTGCTAACAGCCGAGCTCTTAACACTATGCCGTCACGGCTCCACCACAGCAGAGATAAGTCTGGGAAAATCCTGGCAGGTAACTGACAGCTGATTCATGGAGTAAGGTAGATCACAGTACCTGAACAGATGGCCCTGACACAGATAGAGGAGGCTGAAACAATAGGGAAAGAGACACCTGAATAATCAGACTGGGGACAGAGTGGCCAGGGGAGCACTGCTCGGACAAAAGTTCCAATGAGTCACAGGAACAAGCAACAAGGGATACTAAAAGTAAAACAGTGACTGCTGGAAATCCTGGATAGGAAAACAGTAGTGAAGAAATGATAACTAACATACTAAGACCAGGAGACCCAAGCAAAAACAGAAAAATAACCATATAAAGTTTAATATAAAAATAGCAATTATACAAAGGAAAGGAACTACCATATGATCCAGCAATTCCAATCCTAGGTATATATCCTAGGGAACTAAAAGCAGAGACACAGACACATGTACACCCATGTTCATTACAGCACTATCCACAATGGTAAAAAGTTGGAAACAATGTAAGTGCCCATGAACAGATGAATGGATAAACAACATGTGGCACATACATAGAAAGGAATACTATTCAACCATAGAGGGAAATGAGGTCTTGATACATGCTGCAGCATGGATGAACCTCGAGGACATTATGCTGAGTGAAATAAGTCAATCACAAAAAAGACAAATATTATATGATCAAGTCTTTATGAAAGGACGAGAATAGAGATATAGAGACAAGAATAAACATATAGAGATTGATGAGTATTAGTGTTTACTGGGGTGGGAAGGGGGAAAGCAGGAATCATTTTGTAGATAATAGTGACATTTTGTTTATGGTGATGGGAAAAGTGGCTCCAAACGTGTAAAGTTTACACATCTTGACTAATGTAACTGATCATTAAGCTGTACACAAGAAAAAGGACAAATTGGCAAATATTATTTTATATATAATTTTATAACAGCAACAGTAATTCCCACCTGCCCCTCTTGCCCCCTCAAAAAGGGCTATAGCTGCTGATACGACTTAGGCACAACCAAACACCTCACAGGATTAGATTTCTTTGTTCAAAGATGTAGGCCCATGGTTTGAGGGGGAATCCTGTCAAGTAGTATACTGTTTTTAGAGTTTCTGTTCTACCTCTTAGTTGGTGAGTAATACCTGTGGTCTTAAAAGCTTGCAAGAGGCCACCCAAGATACAACAATTGGTCTCTATTAACCAAAAGAAACAGATGAAAAAGAAGATGTAAGAATCAGAGAAGAAGCTGGACTACAGAACTAATTGCATTCATGAACTATTGCTTCCTCTGACATGAGAACAGAAGAAATGGATGGTGCCTGGCTAACACTACTGGACGTCTTCATCAGGGACACAAGAGATGGATCCTAATCAAAAGTAGAAAAATGTGGAGATCAAATTCTTAAAGATTCCAGAATTACTTGACCCATTGATATTGGAACAAACCCCAAATCCATTGTTCCAAGATATTCTTTAAACCTTTAATAAAAATTATTCCCTGAAGTCATCTTTAAACTAAACAACAATTTAACTTAGTTAATGATCAATGTATGCCTAGAGTACTGCAGTCTTTTAAAAGATTTTATGTATGAGACGCTTAGAGGACAGTGAGTCTAAATTAATGGTGGTGAAAAAATTTGAGTAGAAATTATGGGATTGTCAACACAAAGTGAAGAATGTAGCCAATGTCACTTAATTATAAGTGTAGAAATAGTTGAATGGGTGCATGTTTTACTCTATATATTTTCAACAAAAATAAAATGAATATTTTTAAAGAAATATTTTATCATTTACACACACACACACAGAGCTAGAATTTTGAACAAACTTTCAGTAAAAGTACAAACCAATTTGGGAAGAACTACTGTCTTCATCTAAACAGCTGTATCTCTCCATTTATATGCCTCTTCTTTAGTTTGTCTCAATATTTTGTATGTCCCTATTAGGAGACTTGCCCATATTTTGTTATATTGCTTTCTGTTTATACAGTGCTTTTTACTGATATGTAAATAGCATCATTAAAATATATTGTTAAAAGTAATTTTGGAAATAATTAAAATGTAAATTATTTTACATTAACTTTGTATCAAGTAATTTTTCTAAATTTGAAAGTTTATCATAGTACTTTACCTGCAGAGTAATATTTTTCTCTATACATATGTAGAATTCATATAGTTTAATTTCTTCATTTATATTATATTTATAATTCTACTTAGTTTTTCTTGAACTGGGTAACACCTCCAATATACTATTGACTAGAAGCAGCTTTATTTCATGCTTGTGTCTTTTTCATGATCACTGAGAAATCTTTTAACATTCACCATAAAGCATCATGCTTGTAGATTTCTGTAGATACCCTTCATCAGATGAAGTAATTTACTATCTAGTATTAGTTTGCAAAGATTTATGAGAATTATATATGGAATTTTATCTAATTTATTTTGTTCAACTATTAAGATGATTATATGACCTTTTCTCCATTATTGTTTTCTGAATGTGTATCATAACAAATTATGGATAACATTGTGGAGAATGAGAATTCCAGAACACTTAATTGTGCTCATGAGGAATCCGTAAATGCATCAAGAGGCAGTCATTCAAACAGAACAAGGTGACACTGCAAGGTTTAAAGTCAGGAAAGGTGTGTGTCAAGATTATATCCTTTCACCATAACTATTCAATCTGTATGCTGAATAAATAATCTGAGAAACTGGACTACATGAAGAAGAACAGAGCATCAGGATTGGAGGAAGACTCATTAACAACCTGAGATATGCAGATGACACAACCTTGCTTGATGAAATTGAAGAGGACTTGAAGCACTTACTGATGAAGATCAAAGACCACTGCCCTCAGTATGGATTATACCTCCATGTAAAGACAACAAAAATCCTCACAACTCGACCAATAAGCAACATCATCATAAATGGAGAAAATAGACTGAAGTTGTCAAGGATTTCATTTTACTTGGATCCACAATCAACAACCATGGAAGCAGCAGTCAAGAAATCAAAAGGGGGCAGGGCCAAGATGGTGGAGTAGTCAGATGTTTCCAGTGGATCCCCTTACAACAAACACCTGAAAAAACAAGTGAAATGATTATGTATGGAAATCTGGGAGACCTGAGCATCAAAGGTAGAGTTGAGGAACAAGACTGAGTGGCAGGGGGAGGGAGAGACTGTTTGGAAGCTGCCAGGAGTTATCAGACCTCACCCAATGAAAGCCTGAGCCCTTCAGACCTGATCAGCTCAAGGATGAGTGGTGAGGCAGGCAAGCAGCAGTGCTCAGGAGGCACGTTTTCTGCATCAGGAGAGACCCAGCACCAGAGAGTCTACTCAGCCACCCAGAACCAGTGAGAAGCAGCCCTGGATCGGTGAAAGATAAGTAATTGTGTACGGTCTACTGTGCGGATCAAAAACACCACCCTTAGGGAAAAACCTCTCTCCCATTTATCTCCCTGCTGCCTGCTCTGTACTGGGCCCGGACTGGCTTCAGCAATTGTAAAGTCCCCTGGGCCAGAAGTAGGATCCATCACATGCCCAGAGCCATTCTCGCTGCCTTGGTGAGTGAACGAATTAACAAACAGAGGAAAAAATAAACCGCCAGCTCCCCTAAGCTAGGAACCCAGGATAGGTACAGCTCCTTTGCCTAGGCACAGGCATAAGGGATCCACAGGCTTTGAGTGTCTTTCCCCCGGCATAGACTTGTGTGGGCCCATCTCAACAGGATAGGTCCTCATTACTGCAGTAAAATAGGGTATATACCAGAAGTCTAACTTCAACTGTTTCAGCTGTGAAGTGGCAGGTTCTTGATATTTGACACTACTCTGCCCATTAAGCAAGATCTTCACCTACCCACATCGAGGGCCTGAGGACAGCTGGCACTACACACACCACCTAGCCACCTGCGATAGGAGCCCATGAATAAGAGGGGAATCCCAGTCCTTACAGCCAACAGCATTAGGTGCTCACAGCCCAGCTGCAAAACTCACCTGTGTGCTCTAGGGAATGGGGACATGCCTTCCTCCTGGACACTTGGGGTGGCCATCATCCCCCTGCCTTGTTCAGAGTGTGTCCCCCTGCTGCAGCCAGATGCTTGTGCCTACACCAATCACCAAGGCCTGTCTAGGACTATAAGAGAGAGTCTACACCACACACTTGGTGGCTATCTACCTGAGCACCTGAGCTGAATCCGTACAGGAGGAGTGTGCAGACTCCTGAGCTCACATACTTAGTTACAGATCTAACCACTTGGTGACAGGACATTACAGCTTCAAAAGTGTCAATAATCAAACTAGCTCATACGAGCAGCCTTTTTGGGCATATCAAAACAAAACATGATGCTAGAACACAGTAAGCAAACATAAAATAAATAAATATAATAACTTATTGATGACTCAGAGACAATGGTCAAAGTCAAATCACATAAAGAGGCAATCCATGATGGTTTCAGTAAGCACCCAAAATAAAGAATCTTGAAATTTTCCAGAGGAGGAAAATTTCTTAGAATTACGGAGGAGAATAAAAAAGATTAATATACAGAACTCTTCAAGAAATTAGGAGGGAAATTAAGCAAAACACAGAACGCACAATAGAGGAAATTAAAAAGATAGAGAAAAGCATAATGACAAATTTAACAAGCTTCAAGAATCCATAGATAGACAGCAATCAGAAAGCCATGAGATTAATAATAAAATTTCAGAATTAGACAACTCAATAGAAAGTCATAGGAGCAGAATTGAGGCAATGGAAGTCAGAGTCAGTGAGATTGAAGATAAAGCACTTGCCACTAACTTATTTAAGGAAAGATAAGATAAAAGTATTTAAAAAAATGAAGAAACTCTAAGAATTCTGTGGGACTCTATCAAGAGAATAACCTACCAGTGATTGGAGTACCAGAACAGAGGGATAACAGAAAATACAGAGAGAATTGTTGAAGTTTTGTTGGCAGAAAAACTTCCCTGATATCGTGAAAGATGACAAGATATCCACCCAAGATGCTCATCGAACGTCACATAAGGTAGAACCCAAAAGAAAGTAAACATGACGTATTATAAACAAACTTTCCAAAACCAAAGATAAAGAGAGAATTAGAAGAAAGGCTAGGGGTAAATGGAAAGTCATCTACACAGGAGAGTCAATAAGAATAAGCTTGGATTACTCAGCAGAAACCATGCAGGCAAGAAGGCAATGGGATGACATACATACAGCATTGAAGGAAAAAAAAGAAAAAACTGCTAGCCAAGAATTATATATCCAGCAAAACTTTCTCTCAAATATGATGGTGAAATTAGGGCATTTCCAGATAAACAGAAGTTTGGGGAACTTGGAAAAACCAAACCAAAATTACAATAAATACTAAAAGAAGTCTTCTGGTTAGAAAATCAATAACATCAGATAACAACCCAAGACTAGAAAACAGGACAGAGAAACCAGATATCAACCCTGATAAGGAAGTCACAAAAGTAAGTCAAAGCTAAAACACTTGAAAATAGGGAAACAGATGTCAATATGTAAAAGATGAGAACATTAAAACAAAAAAAGAGGTACTTAAAAAATGTAGACATAGATTTTGCATATGGAGAGGAAGTCAATGCAATATAAAGAAATACAAGACTGATATAAACTTAGAAAAACAAGGATAAATATTAAGGTAACCACAAAGGAAACTAACAATCCTACAAGTCAAAATAAAAAACAAAAAATATAAAGAGTCAGCAAATACAAAATCAACAACAATGAAAAGAAAATACATAAAGAAAAATGACTCAGCACAGAAAATTAAGTGGAAAAACGAAACTGTAAACAGCACATAAAAAACACATCAAAATGACAGCAATAACTCATATCTATCAATAATTACGCTGAATGTAAATGGAATAATGCACCAATAAAGAGACACAGAGTGGCAGGTTGGGTAAAAAAACATAATTCATCTATATGCTGTCTACAAGAGACAAACAGACATAAAGGCACAAATTAAAATTCGAAGATGGCAAAAATATATCAAGTAAACAACACTCAAAAAAGAGCAGAAGTGACAATATTAATCTCTGATAAAATAGACTTTAAAGTAAAATTCACCACAAAGGATAAGGAAGGACATTATATAATGCTTAAAGGGTCAATACACCAGGAGGATACAACGGTAATAAATATCTACTCACACAATGACAGGGCTCCAAAATACATACAACAAACTCTAACAGCATTGAAAAGAGAGATAGGCAGCTCCACGATCATAGTAGGAAAGTTCAACACACCACTTTTGGTGAAGGACAGAACATCCAGAAAGAAGCTCAACAAAGACACAGAAGAGCTAAATGCTACAATCAACAAACTTGATCTCATGGACATATATCAAATACTCCACCCAACAGCAGCCAAGTATATTCTTTTCCAAAGCACATGGAATATTCTCCAGAATAGACCACATATTAAGCCATAAAGACAGCCTTAACAAAATCCAAAGCATCGAAGTATTACAAGACATCTTTTCTGATCATAAAGCCATAAAAGTAGAAATCAACAACAGAAAGAGCAAGGAAAACAAAAATCAAACACATGGAAACTGAACAACACCTTATCCAAAAACTACTGAGTTACAGAAGAAATTACGGATGGAATAAGGAAATTCACAGAATCAAACAAGAATGAAAACACATCCTACCAGAAAGTTTGGGACACAGCAAAAGCAGTGCTCAGAGTTCAGTTTATAGCAATAAATGCACACATCTGAAAAAGAAGAAAAGGCCATAATCAAAACATTAACCCTACAACTGGAACAAGTAGAAAGAGAGCAGCAAAAAAAGCCCTCATGCAGCAGAAGAAAGGAAATAATAAGAATTAGAGCAGAATTAAATGAAATAGAGAATAGAAAAACAATTGAAAAGAGTTAACAAGACCAAAAGCTGGTTCTTTGAAAAGATCAACAAAATTGATAAACCATTGCCCAAACTGACAAAAGAAAAACAAGAGAGGAAGCAGGTAACTTGTATAAGAAATGATATGGGTGATATCACAACAGACTCAACTGAAATTAAAAGAATCATAACAGAATACTATGAAAAATTATACTCTAACAAATTTGAAAACCTAGAGGAAATGGACAAATTTCTAGAAACTCACTACCTACCTAATTAACACAAACAGAGGTAGAACAACTAAATAAAACCATAATAAAAGAAGAGACTTAAAAGATAATTAAACATCTCCCAAGAAAAAAAAAAGCTCTGGCCTGGATGGTTTCACTGGAGAATTCTACCAAACTTTCAGAGAAGAGTTAATACCACTACTACTAAAAGTATTTCAGAGCATAGAAAAGGATGGAATACTTCCAAACTCATCTTTGAAGCCAACATATTCCTGATACCAAAACAAGGCAAAGACACCACAAAAAAAGAAAATTACAGACC
>NW_004444226.1:1265071-1274235 GCF_000243295.1 Trichechus manatus latirostris
GAAGAGGTCCAGGATAAGTAAAGCATTACTCAAGAAGAAGAACAAAGTGGGAGGCCTCACACTATCTGATTTTAGAACCTATTATACTGCCCCAGTAGTCAATACATCGTGGTACTGGTAAAACAACAGATACACAGACCAATGGAACAGAATTGAGATCCAGACATAAATTCATCCACCTACGAGCAGCTGATATTTGACAAAGGCCCAAAGTCTGTTAATTGGGGAAAAGAGAGTCTCTTTAACAAATGGTGCTGGCATAACTAGATACATATCTGCAAAAAAACTGAAACAAGACCCATACCTCACACCATGCACAAAAACTAAAAATGGATCAAAAACTTAAATACAAAATCAAAAACAATAAAGATCATGGAATTAAAAATAGGAACAATGCTAGGAGCCCTAATACATGGCATAATCACAACACGAACTGTATGTAACAATGCATAAGCACCCGAAGATAGACTAGATAAGTAGGAGCTCCTAAAAATCAAACACTTATGCTCGTCAAAACACTTCACCCAAAGAGTCAAAAGACAACCTATAGACTGGGAGAAAAGTTTTGGCTACGACAACTCCAATTAGCGTCTAATCTCTAAAATCTACAAGATACTGCAAGACCTCAACAACAAAAAGACAAACAACCCAATTTAAAAATGGGCAAAGAATTTGAACACGTACTTCGCCAAAGAAGGTATTCAGGTGGCTAACAGACACATGAAGAAATGCTCATGATCATTAGCCATTAGAGAAATGCAGATCAAAACTACAATGAGGTATCATCTCACCCCAACAAGGCTAGCATTAATCCAAAAAAACCCAAATAATAAATGCTGGAGAGGTTGTGCAGAGACTGGAACACTTATACACTGTTGGTGGGAATGTGAAATGGTAAAACAGTTTGGAAATCGATTTGGCACTTCCTTAAAAAGCTAGAAATAGTACCATACAGTCCAGCTAACCTGCTACTTGGAATATATCCTACAGAAGTAAGAGCCATAACACGAATAGATATATGCACACCCATGTTCATTGCAGCACAGTTCACAATAGCAAAAAGATTGAAACAACCTAGGTGCTCATCAAGGGACTAATAGATAAACAAATAATGGCATATCCACACAATGGAATAGTGTGCAACGATAAACAACAAGGATGAAGCCGTGAAACAACATGGAGGAATCTGGAGGGCATTACAGTGAGTGAATTTAGTCAGTCACGGAGGGACAAGTACTGTATAAAGGCACTATTATAAGAACTCAAGAAAAGGTTTAAATGCAGAAGAAAACATTCTTTGATGGTTACGAGGGTGGGGAGTGAGGGAGAGGGTTATTTACTAAGTAGATAATAGATAAGAATTATCTTAGGTGAAGGGAAGGACAGCACCCACTGCAGGGGAAGTCAGCATAACTGGACTAAACTAAAACTAAGAAGTTTCCTGAATACAATCAAACACTTTCAGGGACAGAGTAGCAGGGGTAGGGATCTGGAGACCATGCTTTCAGGGGGCATCTAGGTCAATGGGCATAACAAAGCTTATTAAGAAAATGTTCTACATCCTACTTTGGTGAGTGGCGTCTGGGGTCTTAAAAGCTTGCAAACAGCCATCTAAGATGCATCAATTTGTCCCAACCGCCTGGAGTAAAGGAGAATGAAGAACACCAGACATACAAGGAAAGTATTAGCCCAAGAGACAGAAAGGGCCACATAAACCAGAGACTTCATCAGCCTGAGACCAGAAGAACTAGGTGGTGCCTGGCTACCACCAAGGACCACCCTGACTGGGAACACAACAGAGAGTCCCGGAGGAAGCAGGAGAAAGGTCGGGTGCAGAATTCAAATTCTAATAAGACCAGACTTAATGGTCTGACTGATACTAGAGGAACCCTGGAAAGCAGGTCCCTAGATTCTCTATCAGTCCAGAACTAAAATAATTTCCGAGGCCAAATCTTACAGACAGGGATTGGACTGGACTGTGAGACATAAAGTGATACTCGTGAGGAGTGTGCCTCATAGCTCAATTAGATACAAGAGACTAAACGGACAGCTTCTGTCCGGAGGTGAGATGAGAAGGCAGAAAGTGTTAGGAGCTTGTTGAATGGGCATGGGGAATCAGGGGTGGAAAAGAGGAGTGTGCTGTGACAGTATGGGGAGAGCAATTAGAGTCACATAAAAATGTACGTATAAATTTTTGTATGGGAAAAAAGAAATAAAAAAACTCATTGCATTGGGCAAATCTGCTGCATAAGACCTCTTTAAAGTGTTTGAAGCAAATATGTCACCTTGAGGATAAGGTGTGCCTGACCCAAGCCAAGATATTTTATGCATACGAAAGCTCGACAATGAATAAGGAAGATGGAAGAAGAACTGACACCTTTGAATTATCGTGTTGGCGAAGAATGTTGAATATACCATGGACTGCCAAAAGAACGAACAAATCTGTCTTGGAAGAAATACAACCAGAATGCTCTTTAGAAGGAAGGATGACAAGGGTACGCTTCACATACTTTGGACTTTGGACATCAGGAGGGATCAGTCCCTGGAGAAGGACTTCATGCTTGATAAAGTAGAGGGTCAGCAAAAAAGAGGAAGACTCTCAAGGAGATGGACTGACATAGTGGCTGCAATGATCGGCTCAAGCATAGCAAAACTTGTGAGCACGGTGCAGGACTGGGTAGTGTTTCATTCTGTTGTGCATGGGGTTGCTATAAGTTGGAACCGACTCGACCCCACCTAACAACAACATTTTCTGAATTATGTTGACTGATTTTCAACTGTTAAAACAAAGTTGCATTTCTGCAATAAAGTAAAGATGATTTCAATATATTCTTCATGTTATATTTTTCTAAATTAGCTTCAGTAATATTTTATTTTCGTATTTTCCATCAGCAAAATGGGCATATATATATATATTATTTTTTGTTGTACTTTAGATGGTTTAGAGAACAAATTAGTTTCTCATTAAACAGTTAGTACACATTGTTTTATAACACTGGTTAACAACCCCATTACATATCAACACTCTCCCTTCTAGACCTTGGGTTTCATATTATCAGCTTTCCTGTCACCTCCTGCCTTCTAGTCCTTGTCCCTGGGATGTTGTGCCCCTTTAGTCTCATTATGTTTTATGGGCCTGTCTAACCTTTGGCTGAAGGATGAACCTCAGGTGTGACTTCATTGCTAAGCTAAAAGGGTGTCTGGGGGCCATATTCTCAAGGTTTCTCCAGTCTCTATCAGGCCGGTAAGTCTGGTCTTTTTTTGTAAGTTAGAATTTTGTTCTACATTTTTTCTCCAGCTCTGTCCATGACCCTCTATTGTAATCCCTGTCAGAGTAGTCAGTGGTGGTAGCCACGCACCATCTAGTTGTACTGGACTCAGTCTGGTGGAGGCCATGGTATATGTGGTCCATTAGTCCTTGGAATTAATCTTTCCCTTGTATCTTTAGTTTTCTTCTTTTTTCCTTGCTCCCGAAGGCCAGTGGAATATCTTAGATGGCTGCTCACAGGCTTTTCAAACCTCAGACGCTACTCACCAAAGTAGGATGTGGAACATTTTCTTTATAAACTATGTTATGAAAATGGGCTTATATTTTTTTCTGTAATTGACCTTATAAGTCTGGTTATCAGTTTGTTTTACTTTATAACATGAGTTGGGAGGCATTATTCTACTTCCCTTTCTGTTATCTAAAGTGGGTGCTATTTTATTCCCCTTAAATGTATGGTACAATTCACCATAAAAATCCTCAATTTTTATAGTTATTTATTATTCCTTCTTTTGATGTTTTAGCACTTGTATCATATGGAGTGATACATTCTTTTGTGTTTATCCTATTATAATAATTCTATTTTCATTAGTCTTTAGGGAATCAACTCACATTTCTTAATTTCTTCTACAATGCAAATTTTTATTAATTTATATTTTTTTATTTTATTGTGCTTGACATAAATAAATGTATAAACATAAATTTTTACAAATTATAAATCAAGAATTTAAGTTTTTTTTTAATCTCTAGGATAGCCATAATAAGTATCATAGAATAATATTTAACTACTTAATAAATTAATGAGAAGAAAAGATTATTGATTAATTCTGAAGGAGACAGCAAGGATATAAAGGGAAACATAAAACAAATGGGTTAAATATAAAACAAGTAACATGATAGATACAAATTCCAATACATTAGTGATTACATTAAACATATATTGTCTAAATTTCCCATTTAAAAGTCAATTAAGACTCAGTATTATTAAATTATATACATAAAAACAAATGTTGAATTGGTAAAGTTAAAAAAATTTAACAAGGTCAATTAGACTTCCATTTTCAGGCAGATGGGTTAGATATACTTTTCCCTGTTAAGTCCAATTAAAAATGGTGGAGTTTATGTATAAAACAAGTATAAGAAAACTCTAAAAAGTAGAGAATAGAACTGAGATCAGTTAATGACCTCAGAACCTAGGGATCCACATAGTGGTGAGTTGCCTCTTTTTGATTTTTTTTTTTCTTTTGGCCTCATATACCTCATACTTGAAGCTGAAGAAGTTGGCAACCTGAAACGCCAATGTCTGTATCTAAAAAAACAACACCACCAACAGCAGCAGCCCCCAAAACAAAAACAAAATCAGCAACAAAAATGTGCTCTCTAACCAAAGATGTAGGAAAGGGTCACCATAGAAAGACAAAACTTAAAAAAAAAAAAATCTACTCCAGCAAAACACAACCATAACTGTCAACCCATACAGGGAAAGCCGATGTGGGAGCCTGGATTTCCAAATTTAGCAGGCTATAATGAACTTCCCCAAACCCAATAAGAGAGTAGCGTTAAAGAAGTCTAAGCAGGCAGTCAAGAGTTTCATCCACACAGTGTGGTAAAGAGCCCTCTCAATTTATGCTGTCAGAGAAGACCAAATGGGGGGTCCTAGACTTCCACCTCCACCTGATAGTAATAAGGAGTCTCTCCTATTCCATGCTGGGGTGGTAGCAGAGAAAAAATATTGGAGAGTTAGACTTTTTTCACTACTACCCAGCTGTAATAAAGTCACCACCATAGTCTTAGTGGATATCATATAGGAGGGCTAAGAGGAAACTCCCACCCATCCCAGCCAAGAAGCTAGAACCCAGGGGGCAGCTGTAACTTCCACGCCCACATAACAGTAGTGAGGATAATTACAATCAGGTGCCAGTGGATGCCAAATGGGCAAGCTGGACTTAATAAAACCAACTGGCAGTTACAAAGTGGTGATCATCAACACACTGCTGAGGCAGTACCAAAAGAAACCCGCTAAAGTAGAAAGTTTAAAGAATATCAAGAGTCTTATAGAAAAATAGGCAAAATTCTAGGTTTCAATAAAAAATAAAACCACTCATCAAACAAAGAACCAGGAGGACCTCAATCTACATAAAAAAGAAAATCAATAGATGCCAGCACTGAAATGTCTGAGATGCTAGAATTACCTGTCAAAGACTTAAAGAAGTCATCATAGAACTATTTTGATAAGTAATTACAAATACCCTTGAAACAAATATAGTTTTAAAAAGACCCAGTAAAGAAATAGAAAGTCTTAGCAAATATATAGATAATAGAAAAAATGAATTAAAATTTTAGAACTGAAAAATATGCTAACATTTCCCCTCCCTCCACCCTTGGTAGCTGCTAATAAATTTTGGTCTCTGTACAATTATCTATTCTACATAATTCATGTAGTGAGATCCTACAATAATTGTGTCTTGCTTATTTCACTTAGCATGTTTTCAAAGTTTATCCTTGTCAGACTGTGTATCAAAACTTCATTTCTCTTTATGACTGAATAATATTTCATTGTATGTATGTATCACATTTTGTTTATCCCATCATCTGATGCAAACTAGGATTGTTTCCACTTACCTATCACAAATACTGCTGCAATAAATGGTGGTGTGCAAATATTTGTTTGAGTCTCTGTTTTCAAGTCTTTGTGGTATGTACCCAAGAGTAGAAATGCTAGGTCATATGGTCATTCTATGTTTAATTTTTGAGGAACTGCCAAACTGTTTCTACAGTGGCTGCACCATTTTACATTCCCATCAGTAATAGAAAAGTATTTCAATTTCTCACATACAACATGCTTTTAAAAGTTTAAAATGTTTCTCAATCTCAATATGTCAATGTATTACAAATAGTAATATATCATATTATATAAAACATTAAGTGTATGGTTACTTAAATTCTTCATTGATGTGTTTTAATAGAGATATTATTCTATTACTAAAGTGAATGCTTTCCACTCTAGACTGGAGACATGCTCTGTGCCAGGGATTAGGTTGGTGCTCTACATACATTTTTTTTTTTTTAATAATATCACAACATGTTTAGGTCAATATTATGAGCCTCAACCTCAGAGATGAGAAACCTGAAGACCAAAATGCTTTAAGAGGAGTATGTTGCAAAGTTTTCAAATTTACAACTGTATGCAGAAAAGTCATGTGCTGAGTACTCTTTCACCACCACAAACTGTATCAAATAAGAAAAGCTACCAAATCAATTAAAATTTTTAACAAGTAACTCGTATCATGCTGATTTATTAAGGAATTTTCAGTCCTTGTCATTTATTCTCAAGCTATTTTTTCTCACTTACGGGATTGTATTAATCATTTTTCAATATATATGAATGCATTTGAAAAGTTTGCACTGCCTTCCCTAGAACATATATCTGAATGCATTTTTCTTATTTGGGTGAATAAATTATTTACATGATACATCTTTCTGGGACTGATACAGTAAAATGAAACACACTTTGGGTTTGAGTCTTGGAATCACAACCAGCATACTTTATCAAGAATGAATTTTCTCACTTGTAATGTGAAGCTTACCTTTTCTCTTAACTGAAAAAGTGACTAATCACAAGTGACAGACTGCAAAAATAAAGAAAGAAATACTATTGGCTATTTTAGAACACTATGCTAAGAATCTGCTAGCATATGTAGATTAAGTAGAAAATATAAGCAAAGCCATCCAACAACCTGGAACAACAGAGTTACTAATCTTGACAGACAATGATAGATAGATAGATAGATAGATAGATAGATAGATCTATACAGAAAGAGAATGATAGAGAATTATATATACAACTGAAAATACATATTTTTCAAGAACAAGGAGAACATTTAAATTTAAAATAGACATTTATGTTTTCTATTTCAGCTGTTATTTTTTTTTCTCATTCTTACTCTCTTTATATATAAAATACATCAAGTTTAGTCTGTATATTGAAACCAGCTTTTAGAAATTTTGCTTATTTTTGAGAACTTGATCTACTGGATTCTTGCTGCAGTATATTAAAATCTAAAAGTAATGTTGATCACTTATCTAATTCTCTCTCCACTTCTGGAGGTTGCAGTTTGGCTAAAATTGTATAGCTCTTCTGAGTGTTAAGTAAAACAGAGAAAATAGATCAGTCACAGCTGTAGTAAAGTGAGCATTGTAGTCAGAAAAAGGCGTTCAAAGCCCAACTCTGTCCCTTTTCCTCTCTCTGCTCTTGGCTAGTTCTTTAATCTCACTGAGTCTCAGTTCCTGAGTCTCATAAAAAATAGAAATATTAATACGCATCTTTTAAAATTTTTTAGGTATTAAGCTACTGACATTCTGAAAACTATTCACACATATTAACTATTTAATATTTGACAGTTTAGCATTATTTATAGATTTTTCATTCATTTAATTTTTAAAATAGCCCCAAAATAACAACAAAGAAGGGGAGGTTTAGAAAGAATAAGAAAGAACTTAACTCCATTCAAGTTGTGTCAGATCTGGCATTTGAACACAGGCAAATGGCCTCAGGGAACCACATCATTAATTTTGAAGGCATGCAGGCCTACAGTAACCAATGATTGTTTTAAACCTGTTTTACTTATGAAGATATTTTATACATTTTTACAGTTTTCAGGAGGAGGATTGGCAGTATGCTCTCTTAATTTCTCTCAGAGTTGAACAGATGTAAGTAACTGCTGCACAGGACAGAAGGAATAACTGAGGCTAAGAAGGTCATCTGACTGTCCCAGGTCAGTGAAAAGACAAGTCTTTAGGGCTCTATAGAATCCAGGATGTTGTGTCTGACAGCCACACAGATGCCCCCTATGGGCTCTGCAATGATGAAGATTAATTTATGTTCCCTAACTTTATTAGTTCATTATTTTAATAATCATTTAAACACCTTCCAGATACCACCATTTCTAACTGTTCAAGTCTTGTGTTGATTCTTGTATTTTAATTGGATCCTATTCACCTGTTCTCTGGAGATAACTACCTCCCTGAAATTACCCTTGGGCTGTCACTGGATGGTAAGGACTGTGTTCCCAGAGGGTTTATTGGTGATGCCATTGGCAGCCCACATTATTAGATAAAACAGGACATCATTGACAGGCTGACACAACATAACCAAAAATCCAAACCCACTGCCATGAAGTCAATTTTGACTCATAGTGACCATACAGGAAGGATAGAACTGCCCCATAAGAGTTTCCAACGAACACCTGCTGGATTCGAACTGCCGACCTTTTGGTTAGCAACCATAGCTCTTAACCACTACATCACCAGGGTTTCCTTTTTTCATCTGAAGACATGCTCAACTCCTTGAAGCATAGGAAAATTTTGTTACATCACATTTCAGACCTTGATTTGGAGAAACTAACAAGAGAAACCTTTGTTCTCCTGTACAGGTGAAGAACATAAAACACTCAATAGTGAGTACCTTGTTGTTACTGTTGCTGTTAATGACTTCCTTTCACCCTTCCTTCTCCTTCACACTATGATTTCCCTGCAATATTTTGCTTCTATTATTTTATAAATGGCAAGGAGATGCAAATTGAAACCATGACTAGAGTACCAATGAAATGACCCACTTTACTGTTTTCATGAAATGATAATATTGTCACTAAATGGAAAAGTAATTAGTAGTTAATTCATTAAGAAAATAGAAAGCACAGAGAATTTTTATAAATAATTTTTTAACCGTTGCTGTAATTTTAAATGCCACAAAAGTAATTTCATAGAATATAGTAGAGTCATTTCCAATGTATAAAAATAAAGTATGGCTGATGATTGTTTCCTTATGCTATATGTACTGAATCAAAATCCTTATTTTTCAAAGACCAGACTTACTGGCCTCACAGAGACTGGAGAAACC
>NW_004444226.1:1275619-1276670 GCF_000243295.1 Trichechus manatus latirostris
CTCTTTTTCCCTTTTTGTCTTTCTTCATTAGTTTCTCGTCTCTTTATACCTTTTTTCTCTTCCTGTCCCCTGGATACCTGGTGCTGAAGACCTCTATGTCTCCTAGCCAAGCTGTACTTCATCACCTGGGAACATGTTCCGCAGACCTCATAGCCGCACCAGTGGGGTCCCTGGGAGCTTTGTTGTTCTTTATTCTTTCTAATTTTAATTTATTCATTCTTTTCTTTTTTTTCTTCTTCTTCCCCTTTTTGTTTTTCTCCACTTCACAGTCTATCATCTCTCCACTGCAACAGCAATCTCCCCTAGCACTCTTTTTTATTTGTTTGTATGTTTTTGTCTCCTGTTCCTCTCTCCTCTCTCCCATACCAATCTTAGCTCCACAGATCACAATCCCCCCACTCCATCCTGCCTACCTGCACCATACACGTAACATCAGACCACCAAACAGCACAGGCACAGCCTACTGAAACCTCCCCTGCACTGATTACCAACCCGCCCTGGTGGCTTTAGTAAGTGCAACAAACAACCCATCCCAGCAACTCCTCTTCAGCTAGACCTGCCCTGCTATACCACATCTGAGCGACTGACCCTGCCAATTGGAGAAGGAGGTGAAAAGTATCATGCCCACAGATAAGCAAAGAACACAGAGCCCACCTGCTCAGACATAGCCAAATTAAAAAAAAAAAGGATGAAACAAACAAATCTACAATCAATACATGAGAAAAATAAATACTGATTGCCACAAAGACAGCAGACAATATCAAAACATTTACAAAAACAGGAGAGGATGGTTCCAGTAGATGTCCAAAATAAAACACCAGATGACTTTCCAGTAGAAGAAAAAGCACTAGAACTACCTGGTAGGGAATTCAAATCTCTAATATTCAGAATTATCCAAGAGTTGACGCAAAAAGCAGACAAAGATGAGGAAAAAATAGACAAATTTATGGAAAAGGCAGACAAATTGATGAAAAATACAGACAAAAAAATGGAAGAATTCAAGAAAACAATGCCAGAACAAAATGCCAAAATAAATTCACAACTAGAAATC
>NW_004444226.1:1278366-1279760 GCF_000243295.1 Trichechus manatus latirostris
AATACAGGGTCCTGGACAGAGCTGGAAAAGGATGTAGAACAGAGTTCTAGCTCACAAAAAAAGACCAGATTTAGTGGCCTGACAGACTGGAGAATCCTGGGGAATATGGCCCCTGGACACCCTTTTAGCTCAGTGGTGAAGCCACTCCCAAAGTTCACCGTTCAGCCAGGGATTGGACAACCTCATAAAACCAAATGGGACTAATGAGACATAGCAGTCCAGGGACAAGGACTAGAAGGCAGGAGGGGACAGGAAAGCTGGTGATAGGGAACCCAAGGTTGAGAAGGGACAGTGTTGACATGTCATGAGGTTGTTAAACATTGTCATAGTTCAATATGTGTACTGACTGTTTAATGAGAAACTATTTGTTTTGCAAACCTTCATCTAAGGTACAAAAGAAAAAATTATCCACGTGAGATCAAATTGACAACAGCAACTCAAAACGTTTGATGGGAAGCCTAGGGAACAGTGAGTTGAAGATAATGGTGATGGAATAATTTGGAAAAGAATAGTGAGAATAGCAGCACAACTTGAAGAATGTAATCAATGTCACTGAGTTGTACATGTAGAAACTTTCAAAATGGTGTAACTTTGGCTACATATATTTTCACCAAAAAAAAGATCCTCAAGATCGAGAAGGGAGAGGATTGCCATGTCGTTGGTTTGTTAACCAATGTCATAAAACAATATGTATACTGACTGTTTAATGAGAAACTATTCTGTAAACATTCACCTAAAGTACAATAAAAAAATTTAAAAAAAATAAAAATTGCTACTTCAGAATTAGTTCTATAGGGTTGGCTTCTCTTTCTAACAACCACAATGTAAAAATTTTTTATTAACTGAATCTTCAGTTCTTTGCTTAATGTCTGCCCTTATTGGCATTTCTGGTATACTTGAAGTATTTTATTTTTTAAGAAATATTGAACTCATTAGTATTCATTTCAACTAAGAGATAAGCGATATTCAAATATATCATGTAGACTGAATAAAACTAAACAAATAGTTTAAAAAAGTAATACCAACTTTATATTTTTCTCAAATTAGATTATTTTAACTGTCTCAACTATATTTGAATGCATTACTTCTCTGGGGAATCATAATGAAAACTTGAGGTGGTTTCTAGTTTATAAAGTCTGAGAACAAGTAAACCACTCATGTATCGTAACTAAAAATAAAATCTTGAAAAATTCATCTTAAAACTAATGGCTTAGGGACTTCCAGCAAAATGAAGCTCTAGGCAGAAGCACCACACAATCCCTCCACAGCAAAGATATGAAAAACTAAGCCGAACAGAGAAAACAACAATCCTGAAACCCTAAAACATCAAATGAAGAGATAACGAACTCAGCCAAGCACCAAATGGAATGAGATAACTGACAGAGAAAGGAGAG
>NW_004444226.1:1288628-1294791 GCF_000243295.1 Trichechus manatus latirostris
TCATGAGAAACTATTTGTTCTGTAAGCCTTCACCTGAAGTACAATAAAAAAAAGGAAAAATAAATGTGTGCATCATTTTGGCTGGGCCATGATTCGCAGTATTGTATGATTATGTACCATTCTGTAATCTGATGTGATTTCCTTCTGTGTTGTTATCTCAGTCACTATGATCTAATAAGATGGATTTGTGGCAGTTATACTGATGAGATTTACAAGATTGCATAGTGTCTGAAGCCAATCAGTTTTGATATATAAAAGACAGAAGCAAGCAGAGACACATGGGAACCTCATACCACCAAGAAGGCAGTGCCAGGAGCAGATCATGTCCTTTGGACCTGAGGTTCCTGTGCTGAGATGCTTCCAGACCAAGGGAAGACTGATGCATCATAAGGACCTTCCTCTAGAGCCGACAGAGAGAGAAAGCCTTCCCCTGCAGCTGGTGTCCTGAATTTGGACTTGTAGCCTACTAGATTGTGAGAGAATAAATTTCTCTTTGTTAAAGCCATCCACTTGCAGTATTTCTGTTATAGCAGCACTAGATGACTAAGACACTCACTTATATTAAACTGTCACTACATTAAATAATTGACTGCACCCTTCAATCAGGTTTCTCCATGCGTTCTTTACCTTTATTTATATAACTGTTTATTCATGATTTATAAGAAATATAAGTGTATTTTACTTGGAAGATTCATTCTGTCCACCGTGCCAATTTAGAAAATGATGTGACTTGTTATAAACTGAATGCCGTTTGTTGCAGACAGTATATCCAGCTCATGGGTTACCAGTTCTTCTGATTTTAGACTGAGGAAATTCATTGAAATAAAATGGGTCAATCAATTTCACCTTTTAGTCCTGATCATCATTCTTGGGTTATTTTCAATCCCTTTAACATTATTAAAATGAAACAGTTTTATAAATATATGTCAAACATACAATTGTATAATTACAGGTAGGTACTTATTGATAAATAAGAAGATAGATATAGAGATATACGTGCATGTCTCTGGTGGATGTGTATACAATTTTAAAATACATGAAAATATGAAGTGCAACTTTTGGAAGCACATTTATACTTTTAATATATAATTAAGTCTACTAAAATATTTCCCAAATGTTATAAATAACACTAATTAGATCATATTTTAACAAGGAGAATTGTAATTTAGAAATTAATAGTAATCTGTAATCCCTCAACTCAAATAAACCTTGTTAATTTTTTATGAGAATTGTGTATTTCCTTATTTAGAAAAAAAAACAATACAATATGAAAAGTGTAAGCCTTTATCCTTACCAATTACTTATTTGGTGATGAAAGCACCTTGAAGAGT
The DNA here is from genome assembly GCF_000243295.1 of Trichechus manatus latirostris. Lineage (NCBI taxonomy): Eukaryota > Metazoa > Chordata > Mammalia > Sirenia > Trichechidae > Trichechus > Trichechus manatus. The sequence continues at coordinate 1,289,960 of NW_004444226.1, forward strand.
TCCTTTTAATATTTCTCACATTTGAGGATACTCTAACTTCTCTTTATAGCTATCTCTCTATTGTTCATTCTGCTTAACTTCTGTTTTATTTATAACTTTACCTGATTTTTTCATTTAAAATTCTCCACTAGGGATTTAGTTCTGACTCAGTTTAAACTTATGTTCAAATTTTTCCAAAACTAAGTAAAGCTTTTTTTTCCAAATGAGGAAGAACCCAGGTTCAGAAAGAAGTCACATTTAAAAAGAAAAAAAATGTTGTTGAAATTATCTGAGTTCTGAACGAAGAATTAGATAGGTTGTTTGCATATTTCTGTAGTTCCTATATCTGACTGTGATTTCAAGCTCCATGATGTAGTATTTCCCTATAAGATTGATAAATGAAAAAGAAAATTCAGATGAAGAAAGGAATTTTCCAAATTATAATATTATCACAGAAACAAAAGTGTTGATAGGTTAAATTCAGTCAATTCAAACCAGCTCATGGGCAATTTAAGGAGCCCTGGTGGTGCAGTGGAAACCCTGGTGGCATAGTAGTTAAGAGTTCAGCTGCTAACCAAAATGTCAGCAGTATGAATCCACCAGCTGCTCCTTGGAAACCCTATGGGGCAGTTCTATTCTGTCCTATAGGGTTGCTATGAGTCCGAATCGACTCGATGGCAACAAGTTTGATTTTGGTTTTGGTTTAGTGATGCAGTGGTCAAAGCTCTCGGCTCCTAACGACAGGTTGGTGGTTTGAACCCACCAGCTGCTCTGCTGGAGAAAGATGTGACAATTTGCTTCGGCAAACATTTACAGCCTTGGAAACTCTATGGGGCTTTTCTACTCTGTTTTATAGGGTTGCTATGAGTCAACGCTGGTGGCGTAGTGATCAAGAGCTGCGGCTGCTAACCAAAAGGTAGGCAGTTCGAATCCACCAGGAGCTCCTTTGAAACTCTATGGGGCAGTTCTACTCTGTCCTATAGAGTCACTATGAGTTAGAATCGACTTGACGGCAACGGGTATGAGTCAGAATTGACTCAATAGCAAAGGATTTTGTTTGGTTTTGGGGTGGCACAATAGTTAAAACTCTTGGCTGCTAACCAAAAGATCAGTGGTTTGAGCCCACTAGTAGCTCCATGAGAGAAGAAACCTAGCAATCTGCTCTCATAAAGATTACAGCATAACACTATGGGACAGTTTAACTCTGTCATACAGGGTCACTATGAGTCAGAATCCACCTGATGGCACACAACAACAACAGTGAGCAATTCACTAAGTTCTGTTGGAAATACAGAAAAATAGGAGGTGGTTTATTATAGAAATAGAAAATGGCTCTATAATTCTGTGCTACCTTCCAGCTTTTAAACACATATCTTTCCATCTCATATTTTCAGAAAAGTGAAAAGTCTTGCAGATTTTTATATACAAATTTTTCTTAGCACCAGTTATTTTTGCTCTTATGTGCTATATATTTCCTTCACTAGAATCAAGAATCTAAAAATAGCAACATTTTCCTTTTCTCACTAATACTCCATTGTCTGGAATAACTTTTGTCCAGTTGTGCTTTGCTAACAAACATTTCAAACAACTTGTGGTTTAGATAACTACTCAGATAACTACTCTTGGATCTACTGACATGCTGGTAGTGACAAAGGTGGTGTTCAGGCAATAGAAGGGAGAAAATTAAATCACAGGGGACTGAAAAAGTGGTTAGAAACAAAGATCATTTGTTACGAAGAAGTAGAGGTGAATAATAAAGGAGATTTTCTCAGTAAAATATTTTATATTATATCATATATTATATACAACATAATATATAATATGTAACACAATATCAATAATAATACATATACTATAATTATGTAATATAATGTTTTAATAAAAACACATATAATATAAAACATTATATAATTATATTTCATAGTATTATACCCTGGGAGGTAACTTCCTGAGTGTAAAAATTTTTGAAAGATCAAATTAAACCTTAGCATGTACCTGTCCCATGTTGGTAAGAGTTTTATTATTTCAAAATTACATTGAATTCATGGATTTATGGTGGTTCCAAACAGTGTAATCACTTTTGAAGTTAGTTGTGAAAAGAATTAGCTTAGAGAAGAATGTTATTGGTCAATATATTAGGTTAAATCATATTTATTTATTGGCTATTATGCTTGTATACATTAATTGGTAATAAAAGTACAAAAAGATAAATAATATATGATACAACCTTCAAGGAGTTTGCACAAATGCATGGGATGATAAATACATACTTCCTATAATTCAATACAGTACGCTGATTTTTAAACAAAATACAAAAGTATCAGAATAAGTTTGAGATTATCAGGGAGGTGTGCAAATGTTGTATTTGCTCTGGAACAACACCTGAAAGAGCATAATGGAAGATGATATTAAGGGTGAATAAGAAAGGTGGTACTGTGAGCAAACGGTAAGAAGTTCTAGGTATATTACAAGACTGGGGAGTTCCCTAAAGTAAGAAAGAGTTTTGCCTTTATATAGGGGAGGAATGGGGAACTGGGAAGGAAGACCAGTGTGAAATGTAATGTATAAACATTTTCGGACGGGCTACTCACAAAACAACCTTGAAAGACCCATGCATTTTTACAGATGTCTTAGGAAAACTGATGAGAAAAGTGGCCTCCCTAGGTGAGATTGTGGTTAATGTGAGAAGATGCAGAAGGTGACAAAAAGTTTAGGGAGGGTAGAGAAAATTACTATTTAGACTATTCACAGGATGTAATTCATAAAAACTGCATTAGAAATGGTATATTTGTAGTGCCGAAAATTTGTTAGTAGCAAATACCATTAACAGTATTTAAGTGATCATAATAAAAAAAGGAAAAATAAAAAGTAATGCAAGTTATCAATGGGAGAATTACAAACTATTTTATAGACACAGGAGCCTAAGCCTTCTGTAGATAAGGCATTGACTAGAACATTACAATTTAAGAAAGCCATGAAACGGGAAATTTGATATTGGTTGAAGAGGATAGGAGTGAGGATCAAGTTAACATTTGGATATATCCCAACCTGTTGCCAGTGAGTTGACTCCGACTCATAGTGACCCTACAGGACAGAGTAGATGCCCCATCGGGTTTCCGAGGAGCGGCTGGTGGATTCCAACTGCTGAGATTTTGGTTAGCAGCTGAGCTCTTAACCACTGAGCAACCAGGGCTCCTCTGGATATATGAGTCTTAGAAATTTGAGCTGGCTTTCTCCTGAGAGGGAAAAAATGTGGAAAAGTTTGGTTAAAATATATAAGGAGAAATTTCTATTATCAGTACACAAATTACTAACATAAAATTATTAAAAATTTGTGACTTTCAAAGAAACAGGTTCAAAAGGATTGTGATGTATATATGTGGCAAATTAGCTATTTTAAAGCTATTTAAGAGAAAATTTAATAACTATACTAAATAATTCTGGAAAGAGACTGTGTGTGAAGTTTGACTGAAACTTAGGGAAAACCAAGGCCTGGATAATTATTAAGAGTTTTGGAATGTTTTCTATGGCTGTAAGAAAGCAAATCAATGGAGGATTGTTCAGCAAGTGGGGAAGACATGAAGTAAGATGTATCCAGAGAGGAGGAATTTTAAGGCTGCAAAAGAGAAAGAAAGCACTAAAAGTAGATGACCCAAGGTCAACGAATGATTTGGTAGGAACCACAACATATTCTTGCTGTGAACAATTTTACTAAAATCAAAGGAGACAAATGAGGAATTGCCAAAAGAGTATAGAGCTTTAATGAGTTAGCTTTAGGTTGAGCTAAAGCTCTTATACTTAACACTGCTTGAAAATGTAAATATTTACTTAATTTTTGAGACTGATTCTTCATTAACAAATTATTTGTATTAATGAATATTTTAACATTACAGTGGCATGAATATTTTCCTAAGTAAAAATCATATCAAATATAGTTTAGATTATTAACATTGAATCTAGTGATACAGTAATGGTGACAATTGTGGTGTTCAGGCAATTGAAGAGAGACAATTAAACCACAGGGGATTAAAAGAATGGATAGTAAAAACTGTAATTTGTTAGGGAAAAGCAGAGATGAAAAATAAACGGGCTGTAATTAGCATGTGAAATTTTCAGATTACTGTCTGTGGAAGATAAATGTTTGTGTGGGATCAGTGTGAAAATTAAGAGTAACTTTAGACTGTAACATAATCATTATAGAAACTGAATTCCTAAGATGGAAATAATGCTAAGAAGATAAAGATGTAAAGATATCTCCAGATTTTATTTCAAATATATACAATTCAATAATGTTAACTTTAGATTGCTTATGAGTGTAGAAAAACACTTTAAAAATATTACAGTAAATATTCAGTAATTACTTCTTCATGAGATCACATAGAAATATTCTTGACCAAGGTTTACTTTATCTAAACCAGTGACTCTTGAACTAGCTGTAGTGAAGAGCAGTTTTATTTTTCCTCCAAACTTTGGCTGATGGCTCTTTTTTATTTTTTGTACTTTAGATGAAGGTTTACAGAACAAATAGTTTCTCATTAAACAGTTGGGACACATATTGTGTTATGACATTGGTTAACAACCCCATGACGTGTCAATTCTCTCCCTTCTTCACTTTTTTTTTTTTTTGGTGAAAATATACATAGCCAAAGAAACACCATTTCAAAAATTTCTACATGCACAATTCAGTGACATCAATTACGTTCTTTCAGTTGTGCTGCTATTCTCACTTTAGATGAAGGTTTACAGAACAAAATATTTTCTCATTAAACAGTATACATTTTGCCCTATGACAATGGTTAACAATCCCACTACATGTCAACACTGTCCTTACTCAACCTTGGGTTCCCTATCAC
>NW_004444226.1:1299728-1324234 GCF_000243295.1 Trichechus manatus latirostris
TTTACATTCAGTGTAGTTATTGATAGATGTGAGTTTGTTGTTTTCATTTTTTTTTTTTTTTTTTTGTGGTGCTGACGTTTTCTTTGTTCTTCTTACTCTCCTGTGCTCATTACTTTTTTTGTGGAATTTTTTTGCATTTCTTTTGTTTTTGTAGGTTTTGTTTTTACTGAGACTTTATGTTTTTCCTCTTTTATTTTTATTAATAGGTTTGTGTCTTAACCAAACCATCTAACCATCTAGGGCTGCTCTAACAGAAATACCACAAGTGGATGGCTTTTACAAAGATAAATTTACTTTTCTCACAGTCTAGTAGTCTAGAAGTCCAAATTCAGGGCATCAGCTCCAGGGGAAGGCTTTCTCTGCCTGCTCTGGAGGAAGGTCCTCATCATCATCAGTCTTCCTCTGGAATAGAAGCGTCTCTGCACAGGAACCTCAGGTCCAAAAGACATGCTCTGTTCCTGGTACTCCTCTTTTGGTGATATGAGGTCCCCAATTCTCTGCTTGCTTTCCTTTCCTTTTATCTCTTACAAGAGATAAAAAGTGATGCAGGCCACACCCCAGGGAAACTCCTTTTACATTGGATCAGGGATGCGACCTGAGTAAGGGTGGTGTTGCAATTCCCCTCTAATCCTCTTTAATGTAAAATTACAATCACAAAATGAAGAACAACCACAGAACCCTAGGAATCATGGCCTAGGCAAACAGATACACACATGTTTGGGGGGACACAGTCCAATCCATGACAGTTAACTTTCTTTGTGGTTACTATGAAATTTACCCTTATCTTTCTAAGTTTTAAGCAGTCTATTATTACGTGGTATCGCTTTGCCTCCCTCTCCATTAGAAGGTTCTATACCTACACCATTTATTCCCTCTTTTATTGTTCTGATGTTGTTGTCATTTACAGATTAACTGCTCTGATTCCATGTTGTATTTCTTTTGGTTTTGGATAGTCCTTGAGAGATCATTTCCTAGATTGGTATCTGGCTGGTACGATCCTGCGTCCTAGGTTCAGCCTGTGGGATGAAGTTGTTTTTTCTTAGATCGAAGGACTCCCTTTAATAATTCTTGTATGTTTGGTTTGTTTTTCACATATTGCCTTAATTTCTGTTCATCTATAATTGTCCTAATTTCACCATCATATTTGAACAAGAGTTTTTGCAGGATATATTATTCTTGGCTGGCAATTTTTTCTTTCAAGGTTTTATATATGTCATGCCATTGCCTTCTTGCCTGCATGGTTTCTGGTGAATAACCTGAGCTTATTCTTATTGTTTCTCCTCTGTATGTGACTTCTTTTTTTCATGAGCTGCTCTCAGGATTCTGTTTGTTTTTGGTTTTTGCGAGTGTGATTATGATATGCCTTGGTGATTTTCTTCTGGGGTCTATCCTATATGGGTTTGTTGAGCTTCTTGGATGGCCACCTTTTCATCTTTCATGATATTGGGGACTTTTCTGTTGGCAGTTCTTCAATGATCATCTCTTTGTCTTCTGTTTTCTCCCACTGTTCTGGAACTCGGATCACTTGCAAATTTTTCCTTTTAATTGTATCCCACATAATTCTCAGGGTCTCTTCATTTTTCTTTGTTCTTTTTTCTGAGGTTTCCTTGAACAGAGTTGTATCAAAGTGTTTGTTTTCAACTCTGCTGAGCCTGTCTTCCACCATTTCAGATCTGCTCCTCAGCCCTTCTATGACACTGTCCATTTCTGAAACCTTGTTGTTTATCTTTTGGATTTCTAATTGTTGTTTTTGTATGATTTCTATTTGTGAATTTATTTTGGCATTTTGTTCCTGCTTTGTTTTTCTGAATTCTTCCATTTTTTTGGTCTGTATTTTCCATGAATTTATCTGCCTTTTCCATGAATTTGTCTATTTTTTCCTCATTTTTGTCTGCTTTTTGCCTCAACTCTTGTATAATTCTTAGTATTAGAGATTTGAATTCCCTATCAGGTAGTTCTAGTGCCTTTTCTTCCACTGGAAAATCATCTGGTGTTTTATTTTGGACACCTACTGGAACCATCCTGTCCAGTTTTTGTAAATGTTTTGAAATTGTCTGCTGTCTTCGGGGCATTCAGTAGCTATTTTTCTCGTTTATTAATTGTAGATTTGTTTGTTTCATCCTTTTGTTTTTTAATTTGGCTATGTCTGAGCAGGCAGGCTGTGTGTTCTTTGTTGTTTGCTTATCTTTGGGCATGATAATTTTCACCTCCTTCTCCAATTGGCATGGTCAGTTGCTCAGATATGGTACAGCAGGGCAGGTCTGGCTGAAGAGGAGTTGCTTTGATGGGTTGTTTGCGACAATTACTACAGCCACCAGGGCTGGTCGGTAATCAGTGCAGGCCAGGTTCTGGTAGGCTGTGCCTGTGCTGCTTGTTGGTGTGATGTTAAGTGCACAGTGCAGGTAGGCAGGCTGGAGAGGGATGATTGTGATCTGTGGAGCTTAGATGGGTATGGGAGAGAGGAGAGAGGAACAGGAGCCAAAAACATACAAACAAACAAAAAAAAGAGTGCTAGGGGAGCTTGCTGTTGGAGTGGAGAGATGAGAGACTATGAAATGGAGAAAAACAAAAAGGGGAAGAAAAAAAAGAAAAGAATGAATAAATTAAAATTAGAAAGAAAAAAGAAAAACAAAACTCCCAGGGATCCCACCGATGTGGCTATGAAGTCTGGGAAAGTTGCTGCCAGGTGTTGGAGTACAGCCTGGCTAGGAGGCATAAAGGTGTCGCTCAATGCCATGTATTCAGGGGATAGGAAGTGAAGGAAAGTTTAGAGAGACGTGAAACTGAGAAATGAAGAAATACAAAAGGGGGAAAAGAGGGTAAAGAAAACAAAACAAATTAAAAAAAAAAGAACAGGAACTGCCCCCCCCCAAAAAAAAACAGAAAAAAAATACAAGAAAAGAAATGCCCTCAGGGATCTCTCTGTGCATCTGCGCAATCTCAGGTGGTAGGTTCCAAGCCGCGCAGCACTGCCCAGGCAGAACGGGCTCCCAGTTCGAGAAAAGAAAATAAAACAAACAAATGACTCAAAACTAAGAAACAAAAAAAAAGCCCAAGGATCCCACCAGCATAGGTGCACAGACCGGAAAGCAGTTCTATACCCCAGGGGAGCTCCACAGCCCCTCAGAAAGAAGCAAAGATGCTGCAGGGAGCCAGGTATTTGAGCGAAAGGAGGGGGAGGTCGTGAAAAGTAAGGAAGAAAGCAAAAGAAATGAAAAAAACAACATCAGCAGCCAACAAATGGCACTGAGGGAGTAGGCCAGAGTGGGCGGGTGGAATCCAAGCAGCCCGTATTTCCCAGCCAAGAGACTGTGGCCAAGGGAGGCAGAGGAGGCTGAGTGTGGGTGAAGAAGGGTCAGGGGTGGGAAAGTGTATATCGCCAGTTACCAGTTGTTCTGTCTCCTGCTGGAAGTTCTGTGAAGCTGCTTTCTTGTACCCCCCATTTGCTGGTCTCTGATAGGAGTCCAAGATGGCAGATCCATGCTTTGTTAGCTGATATAGCACCTCTGCAGTATGTCTCCTTGCTCTCTGTTCTCTGCCAGTTTCTTATTCCATTTGGTGCTTGGCTGAGTTCTTTATCTCTTCATTTGGTGTTTAGGATTTCAGGATTGCTGTTTTCTCTGTTTGGCTTGGTTTTTCAGATCTTTGCTGTGGAGGTATGGTGTGGTACATCTGCCTAGAGTGGCATGTTGCCAGCCAGTACCTTTTTTATGTTTTTTAAAATTGTCTTTGTGTGATTATTTGTACTGAAATGAGAATAAAGTGGTGAGGCTTGTTTAATCTAGCCCACAACCTTTAATTTGTAACATTTACAAGTTAATATACAAACTGTTTAAAGGTTTTCTGTGTACTGAAAATAGAAAGTTCTACCTGAGACAGATAATTATGGGTTTCTCAGGTGCAAAGAAGAAAAAAAATTTTTAGAGCTCTAGCTATAGTTATCAAGGTAAAAATTATTTGGAACTCTGCTGTAGGTGAACTACTCATCGTCTGCTTACATGAATTAGTGAGGCTAATCAGTATTGTGTCCCACTTGTCCCTCCCCTGGGTTTCAGGAAGCTACTTTTTACACTTAATTTCAAACTAATGTTTCTACTTCTTTCTTAATATCCTGATCTTTTCTTGATACAGATATGAGAAGGGAGAGATGTCCAAATGAAGCTTGGATTCTTCATTTTGGATTTCTTCATTTTCAAGTGTTCTTCACTGAGGGGAAAATAAGTTTATTAACTTATGTGACCATTCTCTGTTGTACTGTTGGATTGTCCCCCTTCAACTTTTAACATAATTTTCATTCCCAGTGTGTGTGGGTGTGTGGATTTTATTTTTTTTAACTCTCCACTTTGGAGAAAGCAATCCTGGAAATATTCAATAGAAGAAAAAAACTTGTGAGATGTGGTAAAGTTTACAACCCATCAAAGAATTGTCTGATTTTTTAAAAAGTTGCATTCTGGTGACCAACATGTATACACTCAATACATGTAAATTGGAGAATTCATAACATGTTGGCGAGGAGGGCATTGGGCATGGTCACACTGGGATATAAAGAAGGAAACAGAAATTATCCTCACAGATTACTGTAAAAAGTTACTGTATAATCTTTCTTCAACACATTTCATCCTGGGTTTGAGACCTATATTCCAACTGTTCTTAATGTTTTGCTTAGTTATTGCTCTTTGACCTCAGTTTTTCCCTCATAAGTATTAAGAATTACAACATCTCTGTAAAATACAGCCTCATTTTCTTTTTTTAAATTTTCATGAGTGCAGGATCAGCCTTCATATTAACCAATTGCATAGACATTTAATGGTGATTTGCTAATGCACTGACTTATATCTCTTTTTTATGACATTGGTTAACAAGCCCAACCCTATCCCTTCTCAACCTTTTTTTTTTTTTTTTGGTGAAAATATACATAGCCAAAGATACACCATTTCAAAAATTTCTCAATGCACGGTTCAGTGACATCGACTACACTCTTACAACTGTGCTGCTATTCTCACTTTAGATGACGGTTTACAGAACAAAATAGTTTCTCATTAAACAGTTAGTACACATGTTGCCCTATGACAATGGTTAACAACCTCATAACACGTCAACACTATCCTTACTCAACCTTAGGTTCCCTATCATCAGCTTTCCTGTCCCCTTCTGCCTTCTAGTCCTTGTCCCTGGAGTGCATGACTTATATCTCTTGACATTCTCTTTTCTCTCATTGTTTATGAGATGAATTGCAAATAAAATGAACAGCTTATGAAAACTGTATTTATTTCACAAAGACAATCAGTTCATTGACACGAGTCATGTTATACGGATTGAACTCTGTCCCCAAAACTATATGCTAAATTCCTAATCCCGGGTACTTCTGAATGTGGCATTGTTTGGAAATAGGGTCCTAGAAGATGTTAACATTTAAGATAACATAAGGTCATACTGGAATAGTGCATGTTCTAATCCAATCTGACAGGTGTCCTTATAAAAGAGAAGTGACAGAGAACCAGAGACACAAGAGGGAAAACTACACTGTGAAGATGGAGACAGAAATTAGAGGGATGTATAAACAAGGAATGGCAAGGATAACCTGTTGCCGTTGAGTCGATTCCGATTCACAGTGACCCTATAGGACAGAGTAGAACTGTCGCACAGGGTTTCCAAGGAGCAGCTGGTGGATTCGAACTGCTTAACTTTTGGTTAGCAGCCGAGCTCTTAACCATTACGTCACCAGGGCTTCATGCCAAGGACAGTTGGTCATTATCAGAAGCTAAGAGAGAGAGATGGGATAGATTCTCCCTCAGAAACTTAAGAAGGAATCAACATGATTGATACCCTGATTATGGTCACTTAACCTAAAGAACTGAGACAAATTTCTATTCTTATAAACCACCCAATTTGTAGTACTCTCTTACAGCACCTCAAGGAAACTAACAGAAGTGATTTTGATGGCAGATAGAAGCTAATACCTAAGTGACTTGGCTTAACAGAGAATGGAAGGAAATGAATTGGGGATAATGACTATCTATGCAGTTTTCAAAAAGTTTTGAGTAATGGGAGCTGAGAAATTGGGTAGTGGGGATAGCATGAAATGGGGTGAAAAATGCTTTTTTTAATGTGTTAGTTAGAAGTTGAGAGTGGAGGCATTGGACAGTTCTGAAGAAAAAAGATGTAAAATAGTCATCTAGAAAGAGGGAGAGTAAATGAACTAGATATATGTAATATTTTTATTGGAAGTTTAAGCTCATTTCAGGTTATCAGGTATAAATTTAAAGTGAGGGCTCTCAGCATAGTTCCATTTTTTGTTTTTTTCAGTCACACTTAGCGAGGGGGGATCAAATACCAGAGATGGAGTTTAAATAAGTGTGGAGGTGCAAGGTGATCATACTGTCATAAGGGAGGCTAAGGTAGATGAGACTGTATGAAAGATGTTATCATACAATGGTCTATAGGATTTAAGCTAGATAAAGAGAGAAGTGAGATCTGAGGAAGACAAGGGATTCAAAAAATGTAGACGGGCAAATGTAGTCACTCAGTTAGTTGAAGATTTGTTGTTTTATTAAATCAGGATCCAAGAAATCTTCCAAAACAAGGTAAAATTTTTTAAAAAATGCAATTTAAAATGATATTGACAACAAATGTCACAAAACAATGTGTATTAATTGTTTAATGAGAAACTTATTTGGTCTTTAAAACTTCATCTAAAGTACAATAAAAAAAGAAAAAAATGATATTGAATAGTAATATTTTACAGGCCACTTGGCAAAGCTCTGCATTAGCTAGTGTAAGTAGAAACTGGTACTCTCAAAAAAATCATTGAGCAGAGTCAAAAAAAATTAATAGCAAACAACTTACTTTGTAAGAGTTTTTTCTTACTCATAAACCTAAAAATATATGACCCCAAAATGACCTTTCCTGCCCGTTTGCTGGCCTATTCTTTTCATGCAAAGTTGCTAATTGACTTTGCAGCCTGTTTAAACTTGCTTCTTTTCTGGCTTGAAGAGAGCAGTAAATAACAAAATCATTTCCTCAGGATTTATTAAAAACAACCAGGAACCTTAAGGTACTTCTGGATCTCAAGAAAAGAGGAATTCACCCAAACCTGTGGGTACTATAGATAAAATTTGGTGCATAGTTCTTGGCTTGGCTTCCTGGCCACGAGAAGTTTCACAAGTTGAATTTGAAGTTCCTTATGAAAACTTCCAGCAAAGCAGATGTAAAAGGCTGTATGATAAATTACCATTCTTGCTGCACCTATGTAAATAGTAATGAACAGCCGTATTTCGGATCAAGGAAAACTTTGCTTTGAGATTGTCTTTTGATCAAGAGGAGGGTGACCATAGTGAGAAAAAAGTTATGTGTCAATAAGAAATTACGGCAAGCCTTTGTGGGCTATCAAATTCCGGTTTTTGTTCATTGTCTTTGTGACCCTAATACTCCCCAGCATATCTTCTCCTTTTCAAAATGGGCGACCTCATGACTTAACTAAGGCCATGATGAACCTAGAAGGTTTTTTTTTTTCTTTTGTCTTTGCCTTCTTCTTTTCACATACCTTTGTCAATGACTTTGTTTTGCTCTATCTGGCCACCCGTGTCTTATGACCCCCCACAGGAAGATAAGAGCCCACATATCAGATATGTGTATCTTTAGCCTGATCAGGAAATGTCCAGCATGTATCTCTTTAGTATGATAAAGAGTCTCTTTTAATTACTTTGTAATTAATAACAACACTTCTAACCTTTGTAAAAATCATATATAAGCTCTAATGTAAAAATCCCTCTTGGAACTCCATAGAGATAGCCTGCATTGCTGTGGGATCCCTGGTGGTGTGCATCTCCTAAAAGAAAACTTTCTCACTCTTTCTGACTTGAAGTACATTTCATTGGCTCGACTGCTCCAGGGCACAGACCTTATTCTGGTAACATCTCTGAGACTTTTTCTCGTAAACCACAGACAACTAATGTGTTTCTTTTCTACTTGCACATTGGACTTGTTCTTGTTATATAGTTTATGCTGTTCTCTATGTATCTATATATTATCAATTATCAGAAAGAAAAAAATAGAAATATGAGAGAGACTAAGACTAAAGGCCATCAAACAATTGACTAAACTACTATCAAATCAGGGTCCATTGACAAAAGCAGCATTAACTGGCCATTCTATAACAGCCATAGTACACTTAGTTACTAGAATTGGTTTAAACTGTGTGGGAAAAAAAAGGTTGCAAATGATGTTAGATGGCTCTAGAATTAGTTGGTTCCATTAATATTTTAAGGAGCCCTGGTAGTGCAGTGGTTAAGTGCTCAGCTGCTAATCAAAAGGTTGGTGATTTGGACCTACCAGCCACTCTACAGTAGAAAGATGTGGCAGTCTGCTTCCTTAAAGATTACAACCTTGGAAACTCTATGGCGCAGTTCTACTCTGTCCTATAGGGTCGCTATGAGTTGGAATCAACTCCAAAGCAATGGGTTTGGTTTTGGTTTGTTAGTAATCGGGTGATGCTATATTCCCTCTCTCTGAAATAACACATGTAAAAATAATTACATTTCAAAATAGATTAGCTCTTGATTATTTAATTGCTTCCCAAGAAGGAGTTTGTTTTTGTAAAAGCCAATTGTTGTGTATATAGGTATTAGTGACACATAAGTGGAAATATGGAGCCCTGGTGGAGTAGTGGTTAGGAAGAGCTCAGCTGCTAACCAAAAGGTTGGCGGTTCAAATCCACCAGCCACTCCTTGGAAACCCTATGGGGGAGTTCTACTCTGTCCTATAGGGTCACTATGAGTCTGAATAGACTCGACGGTACTTAGCAACAAGTGAAGATATACAAAAATGTAGTTTTAGCAAAAACTCATGCTGGAGAAGCAATGCATGCTGCGGATGTTCCTCTTGCATCTTCTTGCGATTTGTTTTCATGGTTAGGCAGTTTGGGTTCATGGACCAGAAAAGCCTTTCAGATTGCTGGCTTATTCATTCTCCTCATTTTGATCTTTTATGTTGTTATTAAGCTACTAAGCTATTTGGTGTCTGGGGTCTTAAAATCTTGTGTGTGGCCATCTAGGGTGAAGGAAATGGTATCCATTTGATGGAATGAACACTGAAGAGAATAAGCTAAGGAACCAACGGGAAATGACATGTTATACTAAACCAACCAAACAAACAAAAAAACCCATTGCAGTCAAGTCAATTCTAACTGATAGCGACCATATAGGACAGAGTAGAACTGTCTCATAAGGTTTCCAAAGAGCGGCTGGTGGATTTGAACTGCTGATCTTTTGGTTAGCAGCCTTGACTCTTAAAGTATCCGATAAAGTGATGCCTATAATTACTGAATGGCTACCTGGTAGTGCAGTGGTTAAGAGCTCGGCTGATAACCCAAAGGTTGGCAATTCGAAGGCACCAGCCACTTCTTGGAAACTCTATGGGGAAGTTCTACTCTGTCCTATAGGGTTGCTGTGAGTCAGAATCGACTCGCTGGCAATGAGTTCTATAATTACTGAGAGGTAAAACTTAGATGATGCCCAGCCATCACTTAGTTGATCAAAGATTCTAATCAAATCATGATCAGAAGGGAAGAGATGTCAAAGAAAAAACTTAATAATAAACATCTTACTTTGATTGTAAGCATTTTTTCTTACCCATGAACCTAAAATTATATGAGCCAAAATTTATCTTGCCTGCAGCTTCACTAGCTAGTTATTTTCACTCAAAGTTGCTAACTGACTTATGGCTTGGTTAAACTTGTTTCTTTCTGGCTTAAAGAGAGGAGTAAATAACAAAACCATTATCTTGTGATTTAATTTTAAAAAATAGTAGACTTAATTTAAATTTCAAAAGATCTCATGGTTACAAGCGGGTGGAGGGCCAAATTTTTAGCAGCCAGGTCAGAGACCACTGAGTTCAACGAATCAAGTCAAGATTAGCCAAAGATTGATCTTCTATTCTTCTCTCTCTTATTCTCTTTATAAGCTTCATTGAAACTAGCCTACCTTGAGTGATTTTTTTTTTTTAAATCAGAATGGTCTCCCTATATGCATACAGAGTAACTCCTCAGAATAAACCTTATGTTTCAATTTCTTTGAGTTTTGGTTATTTTTTTAACAGGATATTATTAACTAGCTCAACCTCAAGTGTACACATCTTTTCAAAAAACACTCTGTAAATTTAACCTAGATATAAATTCACCTATGTGCAGACTGATATAAACACAACGTTATTCATCTAGAAGAAAACCAAATGTCTATCAGCAGTGGACCTGTAAATTATTACTACATGAGTGTGATGTGTGATGTTTGGATAGTAGCATTTTAAATTAAAAAGGAAAAAAAGTGTAGATTGGCAATTATACAAAATTGATATTATTGATAAAATGGACAAATCACAGCTCAATTAATTTTCATCAAGTGAACACACCTGGGTAATCTGCTCCCACATTCTCTGTGGAGATGGCTGCAATATCCTCTGTTAATTTACTAGAAACAAAGATATATTTCTATCTATACCAAACCAAAACCAAACCCATTGCTGTCAATTCCCACTCACAGTGACCCTATAGGACAGAGTAGAACTGCCCCATAGAGTTTCCAAGGAGCTCCTGCTGACCTTTTGGTTAGCAGCTGTAGCTCTTAACCACTACGCCACCAGGGTTTCCATTTCTATCTATAGTGGTATTAATTGATATGTTACTGTTTGTGACATTCTGCAGTATGTTGTTGTCTTGAGCAGGACACATTTTTATCCAATTGGAGATTGTTGATATTTTCTGCTGCTTAATTCATTCCTTGGTACAATCTGTTCTATATAGCTGCCATTCTTTTAAACATGGGAGCTTATTGATTTCTTTGTTTAGGGCTTGCCTTAACTAATTCCTACTGTGATGACCTGAAGCTATAATGTCCATGAAGCCATAATTACAATTAAGATGGAATCTATCCTATTGGGTCTCCAACACAGATTTGATATTTCTATGATGACATTGTCTATGCACTTGATCCATGCTGCCAAATGTCATCCTAGGGTGTTGGGGTCTGATTTTCCCACCTGGTACCTGTATCTTTTCTTTGTACCGGAGACTCTAACATATATACACACCCCAGAGAGCTATTCCAAACATCGTGAGAAATTCATCTCTCTTTTTATGGTATTCTCACTCTAAGATTATTTTTTTCTTTTATACCCTGAGGAACAAAGAGATAAAGAAAAGTGAATTGGAAAACATCCCAAATGAGATAAATCAGAAAATAAAGAAAGTTAGAGACACAATACAGCCTTCTCTAATGTTCCATATGGGAAAGGTAATGCATCACAATGAAGAAGTGAATAAATAAATACAAATGAACATACATATGATGATACTTATATAAATCATTGAGTTTACTGGTTTCTGATTAATTTTAATAAATAACAGCGATATCAGAGGAGGAAGGTTCAAGTCTCAAAAGAACCAAATAGTATATCTCTCTATCGTTATCTCAATCTCTCTCTTACACACACACAGGCACACATGAACACAAGGTGGCAAGGTCGACTTTACTTTGATAAATTTCATTGCTAATATTTCAAATACAGAATGTTATTGTAGATTGCTGAGTCTACTTAGTGGTGTGGTATATGGTATGATTGTTCAAAACTACCATTTTCAGGAATTACTGCTATTATTTCTTATGCTTTCATTTTACACACATTGATTCCTCTTCAAAAATTAAGGTCACCCACCATGCCAAATTATATACAGTCAAGGTGCATTCCTGGCCGCCAAATCCTATCCAGTTTCAAAATTGGAGTTTTTTGAGTGTGTAATTTCTCCTGATTATCAAATTAAAAAAAAAAAATAAGAAGCAAGCAACTTTCAACAAAGGAGAGTAGAAGCAATTGGAAAGCACACCCTTGAAGAGATTGAAAATAGAAATAGGATTTGATTCTCATCTCTATTCTTTGACATTTCTGTCAAAATAGATTTTTTTTCTAATACCTCAATAAAAGAATAAAAAGAGTAATGAAAATATTCAATTAAAATATTCATTTGAATTGCACATAATGTTCTATAACCCATGTCCATTTTAAAGGTGTGCTACCAAATATTTTTACTCCTTAGAAACACTGAATCCCTTTCTAAACATATCCTAATCAATCATGAAAGCATAAGAATTGTTCGCCTATGAAATTAATTAGGAATTAACACTGGAAAGAGTGAAGTGCTGCAGATTGGGATCATCATGGTGAAATCTATGATGGAGATTAAAGCCAAGAAAATTTATTAGAAACTGATCAAAGATTAATACCTGTGGAGGAAAGAAAGAAATAGGGATTGGAAAGAAGGAAAAAATTGACTCTAATGAAGTTTCTACAGAGGCCTTCACTGAACATGCAGTGGCTCTGAAGCTGTGGTGGCTTTTCAGATTTGTCCCAAGTTGATTGTGCCTTTATACTTTCACATTGAACAGGCATTATGCAGGTTGCCCCAAGGAAGGAGATGTGACCTTAGAGGAAGCATCTCTCTTCTTTTGAGGGCAATTTCCTGGAGTTGGCAACATTCTTGAACTTGAGTCCACAACCAATGCACAGGTAGTTTATTTGGTAGTATGACCTAAAATCTTATTCCTTTGCCTGCTACACTTGTCCATTTACTGTCATAATCAGGCAGGGAAGCATCAAGACATAACAAAGTGGATCACCTGGTAACAAATATATTCCTCTCTGTCTCCATTATATTACTGCAGACTTAACACTTCCCCATGACAAGATCAATAAATTCTACCAGTATGATCATTTCTCTTCTTGCCTCCTGGTCCCTTAGCATCAGGTACCCAAAGTTTCCAAGGGGGAACTATAACTCAAAATTCCATTAAATTTTTGCTAATCTCTTACTGAGTTTTAACCCTTTGGGAAACAAGACCTCTCAAAAAGCAAAGCTCAAGGGTTGAGGGGATAGTAAGCACAAATTCCTCAAACTGTTCACTAGAACAATGGTAAATGCTGCCACACATAGCTCCACTCTTTGTTTACTAGACTAGACTCACATACTCTGCCAGTTGGTACACAAAATTCCCATCATGCCCATTGATTTACAGTGGATAATGTGTCCTGGGGTAAGTTATCCTACTCTCCCAGGGTTTTATCTCTCAGCTGTCACCTCTGCTTACCTTCAGTTCCATTGTTTTATCAGATTGGCAATTATTTGGTGGTGCAATGTGTGATAACAACAGTGGAAACCATGGTCCTGTTTACACTGCTAAGACTCCCTTTGCTGCAAAGTGAGTTCCTTGGATTGATATAATGCTACATGGGATACCAGGTCAGTGGATAACATGATTGGAAATTCCTTAGATAGTGGTGCTGGCCTGTGCCCTGTAGGCAAGAAAGAAAAAACTATTCTTGGAATACTTGTCTACTTCAGTCAAAATGACTCACTACCAGGTGGAAGTGGCCCAAAAAAATCATCCTGATATCAATTGACCAGTTACTGTCTTCCAGGGATGATGCCATATTAGTGCTTAGCATTGGTCTCTGTCACTTACAAAGATTTGGCAGGACAAAAGGTATAAAAATCTTGGTGAATAGGAACCTATTCTTTGGGCCCATGCATAATATAAGAAAACTCATTTCCATTGAGTTGATTCTGACTGATAGTGACCCTATGGGACAGAGTAGAACTACCCCATAGAGTATCCAAGGCTGTGATATTTACAAAAGCAGTCTGCTACATCTTTCTCCAGTGGAACAGATGGTGGGTTCAGTCAACCTTTCAGTTAGCAGACAAGCACTTTCACCACTGCACCACCAGGGCTCCTTATGCATAGTCTACGGCCCTGTAAATATCATTACTACCTTTTTATGCCCATTTTACCAGCCAGTAAGAAAGACTGATGGATATCAAATAGCAGAACTTTTTTTTTTTAACTTGGTTATTTAGTTCTTCTTGTAAAGTGGATGCTTTCTAGTGGGTATTATTATGTAATACCAAGAAATTCCCACTTTGTTTTCACCCCCATGGGTTCATTCGCATCCCTTATTCAAGACTACCTTATTGCTGATCTTCCAATCATTCTCCATCCATCCTTCTGACCAATCTGCCAATCCATTTGCCACTGCACATATGTAGGTATATATTGTTTTATATATATATACACACACACATACGTGTGTGTGTGTGTGTGTGTGTGTGTGTATACTAAAATCTCTGCCTGCTGGGGCTATTTTCCCTCACTGTTATCTTTAAAGGCCACCGAATACCAAGATAAACTATCCATGATCTAAGTTTTGATTTTATTTTCTTTATCAGTCAATTATAAGGAACCCCTCATGTTGCTATTAGTATTAAGTGATGGATGAGAATGAATACAATTGTAGTGGATGACACAGGGGCTTATGGCTTCTCCATGTCCAGCTCAGTGTGTATCTGGTGCTACTCTTGCTGAATCCTGAACTTACTATCCCATCTTATGATGAATTGTTCTTGGACACACCCAATCTTATGCCTTGACAGATCTGAAACAACATATCTCATAATGAGTTTTGTTTTGTTTTGTTTTTTTATTGTTGTAGTTTAGATGAACTTTACATTTCAGGTTATCCGTACAAAAATTTATACATACATTGTTATGTGACCCTAAGTGCTCTCCCCATACTGTGACAGCACACTCCTCCTTTCCACTCCTGATTCCCCATGACAATTCAACCAGCTCCTAACCCTCTCTGCCTTCCCATCTCACCTCTGGGCAGAAGCTACCAGTTCTAGTCTCTTGTATCTACTTTAGCTAAGAGGCACACTCCTCACGAGTTTCCCTTTATGTCCCACAGTCCAGTTCAATACCTGTCTGAAGAATTGGCCTTGGAAATTGTTTTAGTTCTGGGCTGAGAGAGAATCCAGGGGCCATGCTTTCCATGGTTTCTCCAGTCTCAGTCAGACCATTAAGTCTGGTTTTCTAACTAGAATTTGGGTTTTGCACAACACCTTTCTCCTGCTCCATCCAGGACTCTGTTTTTTTCCCTGTCAAGGCAATCATTGGGGGTAGCTGGGCACTGTGTTGTTCTTCTGGTCTCAGGCTGATGAAGTCTCTGGTATATGTGGCCCTTCCTGTCTCTTGAGCTAGTACTTTCCTTGTATCTTTGGTGTTCTTCATTCTCCTTTACTCCAGGTGGTTGGGATCAACTGATGCATCTTAGATGGTCGCTTGCAAGCTTTTAAGACCCCAGATGTCATTCACCAAAGTAGGATGCAGAACATTTTCTTAATAAGCTTTGTTATGCCAATTGACATAGATGTTCCCCGAAAGCATGGTCCCCAGACCCCCCATCCCTGCTACTCTGTCTCTCAAAGTGTTTGATTGTATTCAGGAAACTTCTTAGCTTTGGTTTAGTCCAGTTGTGCTGGCATCCCCTGTAGTGTGTGCTGTCCTTCCTTTCACCTAAGATGATTCTTACTTACTATTTAGTTAGTGAATAACCCTCACCCTCCTTCTCCAGGCCTGTAACCATCAAAGAATGTTTTCTTCTGTGTTTAAACCTTTTCTTGAGTTCTTATAATAGTGGTCTTATACACTATTTGTCCTTCTGTGACTGACTAAATTCACTCAGCATAATAAGTTCCAGCTTCCACCATGTTATATGATGTTTCACAGCTTCATCGTTGTTCTTTATCATTGTGTAATATTCCATTGTGTGGATGTACCATAATTTGTTCATCCATTCATCCCTTGATAGACACCTAGGTTGTTTCCATCTTTTTGCTATTGTGAACAGTGCTGCAATGAACATGGGTGTGGGTATATCTATTCGTGCGACAGCCCTTATTTCTCTAGGATACATTCCAAGGAGTGGGATGGCTATATCATATCTTCTATTTCTAGCTTTTTAAGGAAGTGCCAAATCGATTTCCAAAGTGGTTGTACCATTTTACATTTCCAACAACAGTGTATAAGTGTTCCAGTCTCTCCACAACCTCTTCAGCATTTATTATTTTGTGTTTTGGGGATTAATGTTAGCCTTGTTGGGGTGAGATGATATCTCATAGTAGTTTTGATCTGCATTTCTCTAATGACTAACGATCGTGAGCATTTCTTCATGTGTCTGTTAGCCGCCTGAATATCATCTTTGGTGAAGTGCCTGTTCACATGCTTTGCCCATTTTTTAATTGGGTCATTTGTCTTTTTGTTGTTGAGGTTTTGCAGTATCTTGTAGGTTTTAGAGATTAGACCCTGATCGGATTTGTCATAGCCAAAAATTTTTTCCCAGTCTGTGGGTTGTCTTTTTACTCTTCTGGTGAAGTCTTTTGACGAGCATAAGAGTTTGATTTTTAGGAGCTCCCATTTATCTAGTCTCTCTTCTGGTGCTTGTGCATTGTTGCTTATGGTTCGTACTGTGTTTATGCCACGTATTAGGGCTCCTAGCATTGTTCCTAATTTTTCTTCCATGATCTTTATCGTTTTCGATTTTATATTTAAATCTTTGATCCATTTTGAGTTAGTTTTTGTGCATGGTGTGAGGTATGGGTCTTGTTTCAGTTTTTTTGCAGATGGATATCAATTTATGCCAGCACCATTTGTCAAAGAGACTTTCTTTTCCAAAGCTAGTGAACATTGGACCTTTGTCGAATATCAACTGTTCATAGGTGGATGAATTTATGTCTACATTCACAATTCTGTTCCATTGATCTATGTATCTGTTGTTTTACCAGTACCAGGCTGTTTTGACTACTGTAGTGGTATAATAGGTTCTAAAATCAGGGAGTGTGAGGCCTCCCACTTTGTTCTTCTTCTTGAGTAATGCTTTACATATCCAAGGCCTCTTCCCTTTCCATATGAAGTTGGTGATTTTTTTCTCTGTCTCGTTAAAAAATACCATTGGAATTTGGACCGGGATTGCATTGTATCTGTAGATCACTTTGGGTAGAATTGACATTTTCACAGTGTTGAGTCTTCCTATCCATGAGCAAGGCATGTTTTTCCACTTATGCAGGTCTCTTTAGTTTTCTTGCTTTAGTGTCTTGTAGTTTTCACTGTATAGGTTTTTTACATCTCTAGTTAGATTTATTCCTAAGTATTTTATCTTCTTGAGGGCTATTGTAAATGGTACTGATTTGTGATTTCCTCTTCCAGGTTCTTTTTGTTGGCGTAAAGGAATACAACTGATTTTTGTATGTTTATCTTGTATCCTGAAACTTTGCTGAAATCTTCTATTAGTTCCAGTAGTTTTCTTGTGGATTATTCGGGGTTTTCTATGTATAATATCATATCATCTGCAAATAGAGATACTTTTCCTTCTTCCCTACCAATTTGGATGCACTTTATTTCTTTTTCTAGCCTAATGGCTCTGGCTAGGACCTCCAGCACAATGTTGAATAAGAGTGATGATAAAGGGCTTCCTCGTCTGTTTCCCGTTCTCAAGGGGAATGCTTTCAAAGCCTCTCCATTTAGGAATATGTTGGCTGTTGGGTTTATATAAATGCCCTTGATTATATTGAGGAATTTCCCTTCTATTCCTATTTTGTTGAGAGTTTTTATCATGAATGGGTGTTGGATCATGATGAGTATTATTGGCCTCAGGTGGCTTGATGACCCATGCTTGAATGCTCCTTCTCTACTGTTTTCTAGTAGCGTGCCAGAAGGATACTTTTTCTTTGAAAAATACATAGATATGTATTGCATATGCATGCATAAATATGTACTGCTGCCCACCCCAGGTTAATGGGAATTGGTTTTCATCTTATTTTCTTGTGTGAATACATTTTCCAGATGGACAAAGACATATTAAGAGCCAGAGATTTTGTAATATATTCTCATAAAATATCATATTTGATAAAGCAGCTGTGATGGAAACTTCCAGTTGATTCAATTTACACCATGATATCTTTTATTTTTCAGTGTTTTAAGTAGGGATATGGTTGGGATCCATCACCCATCTGTCAGTTTGTTTTACTATAGTGCCTTGAGCATTGCTATGATGCTAGAAGCTATCCAACCAGTATTTCTCATTCTTGAGAAACTTTTAAAATTGCATAGTCTTTGCTTACATGTCTTCTTTTTATGAGATTTCCCTTGTCTTAATATTTCTTCAACATCTCACAAATTCATAAACTCATCTCATAAATGCATCATGGTCAATCTGGACTATTCACACAATTTGTCCCCTGATTATCTCAGATTGTCTATATCCATTTTATCCATCTATCGTTTCCCTAAGGAAACTTTTGCCTACATCAAAGACTATGGAAGGCCTCCCTCCTATTTCTTACCATAGCTGTACTTGTGCTTTTAAAATGTACCAGAAATATATGATTATGCAATTAATATGAATTTCTTCATCAGATATTAAATTCCATGAAGGCTGTAACTCTTTGTCTTGTTGACCACTCCTGTTTTTGGCAGAAGGTAGATAATCAGTAAAATTTTGTTTGAGACTTTTGTATTAGTAATCTAATGCTGAAAAATAGTTAATTTACTAAGTTGATACAAAAACAATAAATCCATTATAAACTTGTGCCAACATATTTGCAGATTATTATTTAACTCAAATTTTGGAATGGAAGCATTCATCTTTGGTAATGGAAATTTAACAAAATTTAAAATGGAAATTTGGAATTTAGTTGAAGTTATATGTTGGATAAAGACCAATGAGTATGATAATCCTTTCCCTTGCTTTTGTCTCCTCTTCATATAATGAAGCCATACTTTTCTTGTCTGTTAACACTGAAGTTTTTCCTCACTGTGGCATTTTCTGTCCTGTGCATACTATTCATTTGTGTCTTATTCTTTGTTTGACTACCATTTGGCTTTGTACCTCTTTGGGGCTATGTAGTCAATACATAAAAATTTGGACCTCTGAGTTGATGTGTAAGCTCTGGTGCTGTCTCTTTTGTGTGCCAGGGCCTTTTGTAACCTAGCTCTAGTTTCTAATATGTAAAATGAAGATATTAATCTAGGTAAACTGAATCTAAGAAAACACTGAACTCCAGAATTCAGTATTATTTTTAATTTCCTTGAATATTTTTCTCTAGTCTGAACAATATTCTTTCTTTTTGCTTCCAAATGTCATCCTTCCATTATATTTTATGATTTTCATTTATTAAATAAATTTCAGTTTTTTAAATTTTCCATTTCAAAAATTTGTCAAAGTGATTAGTAGCTACTTTATTAAATATTAAACATATTTAAGCCCAATATGGAAATTTAATCATATATGTTCTATTCATCACAATTCTATTATGTGTACTTTGGTCAAATGAGATAACAAAGTTTTAAAGGTTTTTTTTTTTTTTTCTTTGTGTCTCACAAGGAATGCTCCCAGGACCATAAATCTCTACTCATCTCTCAAAGTTTAATTGGCAGGTTGGAACCTGTAGTCCTTGTGGTGTTCCCAGTAAGAACAAGCCATATCCTAAATCCAGGCACTTCATCCTTATTGGGAGCTTCTGTTCTCCTCCATTCCATCTCCAATCTACCCATTGTTTTAGATTCTACTTGAACAACGTATCATCACTCTGTGGACGGTACTCTCATGACTCCCAGATACGTAACAATACAGAGAAAACAGGATGTTCATCCAAAATCCTACATATCATTAAGGGGATTATGCTTCCTTTTCTCCTTCAATTGGCAGTTTCTCATTAATTTGCCACCTCCCACGTGTCTGTAAGTTTGCCGTACTGTGGGGGCTTGCGAGTTGCTGTGATGCTGGAAGATATACCACCGGCATTCAAATATCAGCTTGCTGAAAGTGAAGAGGACTTGAAGCACTTACTGATGAAGATCAAAGACCACAGCCTTCAGTATGGATTACATCTCAACATAAAAAGAACAAAAATCCTCACAACTGGACCAAAAGCAACATCATAATAAACGGAGAAAAGATTGAAGTTGTCAAGGATTTCATTTTACTTGGATCCACAATCAATACCCATGGAAGCAACAGTCAAGAAATCAAATGACACATCGCATTGGGCAAATCTGCTGCAAAAGACCTCTTTAAAGTGTTGAAAACAAAGATGTCACCTTGAAGACTAAAGTGCACCTGACCCAAGCCATGGTGTTTTCAATCGCCTCACATGCATTTGAGAGCTGGACAATGAATAAGGAAGACCAATGAAGAATTGATGCCTTTGAACTGTGGTGTTGGCAAAGAATATTGAATATACCATGGACTGCCAAAAGAACAAACAAATCTGTCTTGGAAGAAGTACAATCAGAATGCTCCTTAGAAACAAGGATGGGCGAGACTAAATCTCACATACTTTGGACATGTTATCAGGAGGGATCAGTCCCTGGAGAAGGACATCAGGCTTGGTAAACTAGAAGGTCAACAAAAAAGAGAAAGACCTTCAAGGAGATGGATTGACACAGTGGCTGCAACAATGAGCTCAAGCATAACAACAATCATGAAGATGGTGCAGGATTGGGCAGTGTTTCATTCTCTTGTGCATAAGGTCACTATGGGTTAGAAACAACTCAATGGCACCTAAGAACAACAACATTAATTTGCCCAGTCATTTTTGGTTATTCTTATTATCCAATATTTATAATTGGAATCACACAAAAAATACTAAGCCAGAAAAGACTATCGAAAAAGAGGTTGGGATTGCACACAATATAGGGTATCCCAAAATACATCTTATGTGTAATGTGTTTAAGCATTAATCCAGTGCTTTTCATATAGCAATGTCTTAATTTTTATTATCTATTTTGGGAATAAGCAATTTGGACCAAGAACTGTGTGTGCTTACAGCCAAAACATTTAATAAATTTTAAGCATGTCTCTAAACTGAATCCATCTCCATTTCCAGGTACATCTGTGCTCATGACCATAAAGATTAGTGAAGCATTGAAATGCAATGGCCTTTTCCAGTGTTCGTACAAATTGTCTTACAAGGTAAGATTGTGTCAAGTAAATAGTACCACAGTGATTCCTAATCTCTTAAATTCAGCATTATAAATCTAGGTCTACGCTCCTGAGGGATCCCTGGGACAAGTTTAATTTCAGCAGTTCCTCACAATCATCTTTTAAACCTCCACGTAGGCTGGTGAAGAGGAGGTAGGGATGGAAGGAGCATCTCTGGCTTGGACTTTTTTCCCCTCAATTTGTCTTTTAAATTTTCATTAGTTAGCGAAGTATCAAGTAAAAATAAAAGAAATAGTAAATTTATTTTTTCTCATGTTTTTATGTTTTCCAGTTTCTTAATTCAGCAAGGCACTCTCTATATTAAAAGTGGGGAGGGGGCATCCTTCCTCCTAAAGTAGTTTACAATCTATTGTTTGGAAAGTCCGTAAAGGAGAGAAGTAAAAATGCAAGCAACTAAACAGCTTTAATAAATGATTATAGTAAAACAAATAAGGCAAAAACAACAGAGCTGAGAAAGTGTAAGAAATGTTCACAGAAGAATATTTGTGGTTAAGGGAGTTTGGAGAGGAAAATGACCATATAAATTGAAAATAATGTTATCAGTGGAAACGTTGGAATAGAAAATTCCACATTAAAAGAACACACATGAGAGCAACATGGCACTCTAGGCAGAAGCACCATGCCACCCCTCCACAGCAAAGATCCAAAAAACTAAGCAAAAGAAAACAGCAATCCTGAAGCCCTAAGCATCAAATGAAGAGATAAAGAACTCTCCCAAGCACCAAATGGAATAAGAAACTAACAGAGAATAAAGTGCAAGGAGAGATACGTGCAGACGTCCCCTAGCAGCTAACGCAGCACGGAACTGCCATTTTGGACTCCTATTAGACATCAACAAATAGAGAGTACAAGAAAGCATCTTCATGGAGCTTGCAGCAGCAAACAGAACAACCAGTAACTGGTGATATATTCTTTCCCACCCCCGACCCTTGTTCACCCCCACTCAGCCTCCTCTGCTTCTCGCAGCCACAGTCTCTTGACTGGGAAGCACCGGCTGCTTGGATTCCACCCTCCTGCACTGGCCGACTCCCTGACTGCCATTTGTTGGGTGCTGGTGTTGCTTTTTACCCTTCTTTTAATTTCTTCCTTACTTCTCACTACCTCCCCCTCCTTTCTTTCAAATACCTGGCTCCATGCACCATCTTTACTTCTTCCTGAAAGGCTGTGAAACTCCGCTGGAATGTGAAACTGCTTCCTGGTCCATGCTGCCATGCTGGTGGGATCCTGGGGCATTTGTTTGTTTGTTTTGAATTGCTTGTTTGTTTTCTTTCTCTTTTCTCAAATTGGGAGCCGGTTCTAGCCGGGCAGTACTGGACGGCTTGAGACCTACCCCCTCAGTTTGTGCAGACACACAGAGGGATCCCTGAGTATATTTCTTTTTTCGTTTTTTTTTCTTTCTGTTTTTTGGGAGGAGTTTTTTTGTTTTTTTATTTATTTTGTTTTCTGTACCCTCATTTTCCCTTTTTGTCTTCCTTCATTTCTCACTTTCTCATCTCTCTATACCTTCCTTCACTTCCTATCCCCTGAATACCTGGTGCTGAGTGACACCTCTATGCCTTCTAGCCAGGCTGTAATTCAATGCCTGAGAGCAACTTCCCCAGATCTTGTAGCTACAAGAGTGGGATCCCTGGGAGTTTTGCTTTCCTTTTTTCTTTCTAATTTTTATTTATTCACTTTTTTCTTTTCTTCTTCTCCTTTTTGGTTTTATCTGTTTCATAGTCTCTCATCTCTCCACTCCAATGACTAGCTCCCCTAGCACTCTTCTTTCTCTGTATGTTTTTGGCTCCTGTTACTCTCTTCTATCTCTACTCTCTTCCATACCCATCTTAGCACCATACATCACAATCTTCCCCCTCCACTCTGCCTACCTGCACCACGAGCTTAACATCACACCACCAAGCAGCACAGGGATGGTCTACCAGAAACTGCCCTGAACTGATTACCATCCTGCCCTGGTGGCTGTAGTAAGTGACACAAACAACCCAACCCAGCAACTCCTCTTCAGCTAGACCTGCCCTGTTGTACCATATCTGAGTGACTAACCCTGCCAATTGGAGAAGGAGGCAAAAAGTATCACGCTTACAAAAAAGCAAACAACAAAGAACACACAGCCTAGCTGCTCAGACATAGCCAAATAAAACAAAAAAAGGACAAAACAAACAAATCTACAATCAATAAATGAGAAAAATAACTACTGAATGCCCTAAAGACAGCAGATAATATCAAAACATTTACAAAAACAGCATAGGATGGTTCCAGTAGGAATCCAAAATAAAACACCAGATGACTTTCCAGTAGAAGAAAAGGCACTAGAACTACCTCATAGGGAATTCAAATCTCTAATACTCAGAATTATACAAGAGTTGAAGTAAAAAACAGACAAAAATGAGGAAAAATAGACTAATTCATGGAAAATATAGACAAAAAAAATGGAAGAACTCAGGAACATATTGCAGGAAAAAAATGCCAAAACAGATTCATAACTAGAAATCATACAAAAACAAAAGTTAGAAATCCAAAAGATAAACAACAAGATTTCAGAAATGGACTGTGTCATAGAAGGGCTGAGGAGCAGATTTGAAATGGTGGAAGACAGGATCGCAGAATTGAAGACAAACACTTGGATATAACTCTGTTGGAGGACAAATCAGAAAAGTGAGCAAAGAAAAATGAAGAGACCCTGAGAATTATGTGGGATACAATCAAAAGCAAAAATTTGCAAATGTCAGACTCGGGCAGACATAGTTGTGGCAGCATGCTTGTCCGTTTTCCCAGTCTTGCCTATTCTGTACTATTCTTTGGACTTGGGCAGACATGGCTGTAGCAAAATGATTGTCCGTTTTCCCATTTTTGTCTGTTCTGTGATATTTCCTTGGCTCTGGAAGCTTGGTTGTCCATTTCCCACTTCTGCCTTTCTGAATATATGCTGAATAAAACTTTCTTTTTACTTTAAAAAAAAAATTGCAAGTGATCTGAGTTCCAGAACAGGGGGAGAAAACAGAAAACACAGAGAAGATCGTTGAAGTACTGCTGACAGAAAACTTCCCCAGTATCATAAAAAATGAAAAACTGACCATCCAGGAACCTCAAAGAATCCCATATAGGATAGACCCCAAAAGAAAATCACCAAGGCATATCATAATCACACTCGTCAAAACCAAAGACAAACAAAGAATCTTGAGAGCAGCTCGAGAAAAACAAGAAGTCACATACAGAGGAGAAACAATAAGACTAAGCTCAGATTATTTGGAAGAAACCATGCAGGCGAGAAGGCAGTGGGATGACATATATAAAACCTTGAAAGAAAAAAAAATTTGCAGGAAGAAAAATATATCCTGCAAAACTCTTATTCAAATATGATGGTTAAATTAGTACATTTCCAGATAAACATAAATTAAGGGAATATGTAAAAACCAAACCAAACTGACAAGAATTATTAAAGGGTGTCCTTTGATCTGAGAACAAACAACTTCAGCTCAAAGGCTGAATCTAGGACACAGGATCATACCATCCAGATACCAACCTAGGAAATGAACTCTTAAGGACTATCCAGAAACAAAAGAAATACAATGGGGAATCAAGCAGTTAATCTGTAAATGGCAACAACATCAGAAAAATAAAAG
>NW_004444226.1:1328599-1329555 GCF_000243295.1 Trichechus manatus latirostris
CCACAGCTACCAAGGCCTCCACAAGACTGAGTCCAGTATGGCTAGATGGTGCCCAGCTACCACCATTGACTGCTCTGACCGGGATCACAACAGAGGTTTCTGGACAGAGCTGGGGAAGGAAGTAGAACAAAATTCTAACACAGAAAACAAGACCAGATTTACTGGCCTGACAGAGACTGGAGAAACCCCGGGAGTATGGCCCCCGGACACTCTTTTAGGTAAGTGGTGAAGTCACTCCCGAGGTTTACCGTTCAGCTGGGGATTGGACAGCCCCATAAAACAAAATGGGACTAATGAGTCACAGCAGTCCAGGGACAAGGACTAGAAGGCAGGAGGGGACAGGAAAACTGGTGATACAGAACCCAAGGTTGAGTAAGGACAGTGTTGACATGTAGTGGGGTTGTTAACCATTGTCATAGGGCCACATGTGTACTAATTGTTTAATTAGAAACTATTTTGTTCTGTAAACCTTCATCTCAAGTGAGAATAGCAGCACAACTGGAAGAATGTAATCGACATCACTGAATTGCATGTGCGCAAATTTTTGAAGCAGTGTTATCTTCACCAAAAAAAAAAAAAGGTCTTCCAAGGCCAGCAAGGGAGAGGTTTGAAATGTCGTTGGTTTTTAACAAATGTCATAAAACAATATGTGTACTGAATGTTTAATGAGAAAATATTTGTTCTGTAAACCTCCACCTAAAGTACAATTAAAAAAAACTTAAAAAAGAAAATAAAATAAAAGAACACACATGAATAATACCATGTTAATATAAACTGAAAATTTGAAATTTTGATTAATATCAGTTCAACAGTTTAAAGCTAGCAATAATTAAGCTTTTGATTCAAAAAAACCAAAACCTATCCAGAAATTCAGGATCAAGACACTGAAAGGAAGAAAGGCATGGATTTCAGACTTTCCAAAACTATGTAATTTATTTTTCTTTATGTATTTTATT
>NW_004444226.1:1329655-1338487 GCF_000243295.1 Trichechus manatus latirostris
TAAGAATACATATTATAATAGTATAGGGCTCTTGATGTCCTAAATTCTATTCCAAAAAGTCTTAATAATTTTGATATATTTACTGGAACTCTTAAAAATTCATCACAGATGCACTGAAGCTGTCTGTTCCCCTCTGGGAGCCACTCCCCTCAGGGTGTCAGAGAGAGAGAGCGCTTTTCCTCTAGTTGGTGTATACTCTGCCTATGTTTCATTTTCATCGTAGGTATTTGTGTTCAAATTTATTACTTAGCATGATTGCTTTTGCTAAATTGTAGTCATACTGATCATTTTCCTCTCTTTTGTCCTCAACTTAATTCTTAAATTTATCCATAAATTTACACATATATACATATATATATGTATGTATATATATGTATATAAACCTATTGCAATCGAGTAGATTCCCACTCATAGCGACCTTGTAGAACAGAGTAGAACGGCGCCATAGTTTCCAAGGAGCGGCTAGTGGATTCAAACTGCTCACCTTTTGGTTGGCGACAGAGCTCTTAACCACTATGGTTATTTATGCATATTTATCTCAAGTCTGTTGTTTTTACCTTGTTTATTTCATTATAGTCATTTATGAAAGCTGTTCGATTGCTTTCATTTTTACTTCTCTCCCTTACTGACTTCCCAAATGATAGATTTTAAACTACTTTGGGAGCCAGGATGTTTTTCCCCACTTTTAATAAAGAGAGTGCCTTGCTGAAGTAGGAATACGAATATATAGGTTTCTCCACTATTTTTTACGGTTTATAATAGTTGTTGTTTCCCTTTCTTTCTTAAAGTGCTACAATGTATATCCTGGTATAATCTCCCTGGACTTATTCCCCGGCATAGTGCTAGGTTGTAGGGTAAGAATATCTTCAATTTTGTAAGACATTACCAAATTCTTCCCCAAAGAGGTTGCAGTAATTTGCTCTCACATGTTCATTTTTCTTTCTTCATTTATCTATCTACTCAGCAGACATAAATGAGGTTGTATTATGTGTCAGGCATAGTACTTATGCTAGAGAAGAGCAAAGAACAAACTATACACTTGTTGCCCTCCTAGTGCAAGAAAATAAACCAACAAAGAGTAATAGAGAGATAGAGTATGTTAGATAAGTATGTATGTTATGAAAAGAGAGTAAAGTAAGGTAGACAGGTAAGTTATATGGGGAGACAGTGCTGCAATATTAAATACAATGGTGGATAAATCAGAAAGGATTAGATTATGCTGCATTAAAAAAACAACCTCAACATTACAGTGGCTGCACAAAATCAAGTGTTTATTTCTTGACCACCCTGTATGTTTGGCAGGGGAACTGGAGCTCCATTCATCCAAAGTCCCTTGGGGACTCAGGATGATGGAGCATGTTGTTGGCTATTTTGTCATTTTAACTCCTTAAAACCGCTTATATTTGTTGTTACAGATGAACTTAATAAAAAATCAATTGAAGTACAGTATACATGCAGAAAATACTCATAACCTAAATGCACAGCTTATTAATGATATTACAATTTTTATTAAAATTTATAGTAAGAATTTTGCAATTTTAAATATTCAGATTTATTACCCCTCCGCTTGTGATTTTTAAATGTTTATTTTATATTTACAATGTTCATGCCTATATAGCATTCAGATATCACAGTAAGTTAATTTTTATTTTAACTATACATATTACTGTATAATAATTCATGTAAAATTTCTGTTGACATTTAAAAGGAATGACTTCAGGAATAAGTGGCATAAGGACCATAAAACCCACTGCTGCCAAGTCGATTCTGACTCATAGTGATGTTATAGGACAGAGTAGAACTGCTTTATAGGGATTCCAAGGCTGTAAATCTTTAAGGAAGCAGATTGCCACATCTTTCTCCCATAAAGCAGCTGGTGGGTTTGAACCACCAACATTTCGGTTAGCAGCAGAGCGCTTTAACCATTGTGCCACAGAGTATAAACAAACCTCATAGTGTTTCAGATGTGTGAGAGCTCTCACCGATTGACAAGTGGGAAAAGTCTTCATGCAGATATTGCCATTTAAGCTGAGCACTTATGGACTGTTAGAATCTAGACAGAGATGGAGAGAGTAAATGTAAAGCAAGGACATAGCATGAGGCAAGTTATGACAAGAAATATGAGGGTGTCCAGGTTGAAGGCGGCTTGTAGACCTTGGTGAGAAATAACCTAGAGGGGAGGGTGGGCTTGCATGTTGACCTGATTCCTGGTATCAAAATCCACTTGTATAATGCAGTGTTCGCACCAGGATGTGTTGGGACAGGCTTAGCACAGTGCCCAGTACACTGAGGGAACTGATATAAGATGCCTCCTTTTCCTCTGTTCTTTTCCATTCCTAAATTATGTAATTTAACTTTGATGAGATTAATAGTCATCAAGGTAATTCTATGAGCCTTTGAGGTTAGGAGTATAGGATGGAGGATTTTCCTCTCACTGAGAAAGCTACGACTACGTTTGAACAACACGGAGGTCTTGAGATTCATGGAAGAATAGATCATATGTAACACTATTTGTTTTTGGTTGATTAGTGAAACTGAATCCAGAGATTGTATTGGCTTGACTAAGATTACATAGTTAGTTGGAAGCAAAGGTAATAATTGAACCCTAGTTTCTGGAACTTTAGGCCAAATACTTTTATATTACACTATTCTACTTCCAGCCACTTGGCCTCCTCCATCCAGTCCCAACCACACTAAGCTGAGTGATCCAATGGAAATAGAGAAATGAACAGAGACACAAAGGTAAGACTTTTAGCTACCATTTCAAATCCAGATGTCTCTGAGTTTGGGAGCCATAGTGATGAATTTAGATACACAATTAGGAAATAATTATACAGTAAATAGTATTTCCTATAAACCAACAATGGGCTTTTAAATCTTTCAGTTGTCTTTGGGATGGGACATGAATTTCAGACATAATTCCACCTTAATAGTTAATAGAGTTGATAATAAAGTACCTACAAAGTACTTACAGCCATTATTGGATTACACACAGTGACACACAAAAACAGTATTTAATTATACAATGTGCGAGGGCAGAATAAAGGGTTTTAAATCTGTTCTGGGTTCAAATACTGCTCTGGTATTTACTTTCTGCATGATCTGCTTTCTGAGATTCAAATTCTATTTACAAAGAGTGAAAGAATTACTAATGTATATTAAACATGAAAATATACTTTTCAAACTGGAAAAATTAAACTCTTTTAAAAGAAAATATATGATTTCCTCATGACCAAGATGAGTTTTACTTTTTGATAGATGTGACACCTAAATGGCAAACTCATTCTGTTCCCATGTGTACCCTGAATGGAAAGTTACAATATAACTGGCAAAAACGAATGGAAAAGCAAACAAAGAAACAGAAAGAAAACCCAGAGGATTCTGAGAGTGTCTTACAAAAGTAAAAGCTCCAGGCATAAGTTAGTTCCTAGTATGGGGAATGTGAATAAACAAAGCTGAAAATTTCTCCTGACTCCTCATTCCTATTAGTTTTATTCTTGTTCAACAGTACAATGATTTATCAACAGTAACTGATCTCAATTCCTGAATATGAAGAAACTAATGATGTCACTTTCCTACTTTGTCCCTTGAATTTAAACCAGGTCAGCCTCACCTTGTTAGGGAGAAAACAGTTGGTCCCTTCACTTGGCTGGTCTGGTTGAAATTTACTCTCTGGTTGCTACAAAGGTAGGAGCTCTCCATGTCTTACATTTCTCTCTTTTCCTGGAATGTGGCTTGTCAAAGTGTCTTCAGGTCTTTATAAACACACAAATAATGTGCAAAAATTCTGATTCTTGTCGACATCGCTTGTTATTCTGAAAAAGAAAAAAATAATGACATTTAATTTTTCACCTAAATATTTGCTATTTAGAGCATCTACAGATTCTATTCTGAGACATTTAAAAAGAAAGTTATATTTTCATTTGCCAAATTAATCCCCATTTATTATAAAAATAATTTCTATTACTGCTGGTAAATTAAATGTCTTAGTCTTTGTTTAGGGATTATGAAAGAGACCGGCCAGCACACTGATGCTCTCCTGCCCTCAACCCTACAGCCGGAACTGCCCCAGGCAACCAGGTGCCCCCTCTGCTCCTGATACCTGATAAGGCTGCTTATTGAACTCAATCAGTTGAGGAACAGTTGAGTAGAATTGAAGTGTATTAGTGAGGGTAAGGGTGTTAATGGAGAGATATGATGGCTAGAAGATACCTGAGATGTCAAAGGCCTTCCAAGTTCTCAGAGAACTTCAGTTATGACACTAGTACTATTAACAATATTAATATGAACATTATCTACTACTTCTATTAATGAGCTCCTGTGATGAACTACTCTATCCAAAAGGGAACTGGGAGGTTTAGAGAATTGCTTAATGTAACACTCACATTGTATTACAGACTTAATACGCATCACTTCATTTAGTCTTTCTAACCGTACTATGTGGTGAGCCCTATGAAACTCTCAGCTTGAGGGGAAATAAATAAAATGTGAAGAGCCTCTTTATACACGTTTCTTGATACTTGACTCCAGACATAACAGTTATGTGATGTGGCCTCACTGAGATTTTATGTCATGATTCCACATCAGTTCAATCTCATTTTTAGAAAAATAGCTCAAAGTATGTTCCCTACGGGAAAAAGGTTAGGAAGGCCATGTATATCTGAAAGATTTAAAAACAATGATACTCACAGGGATGATGCATGCATAACATGATGAATGCAATTTATGTCACTGAATTGTACTTGTAAAACTATTGAAATGACCTTTTTTTTTTTTTTTTTGTAATATAAAAAAAAAACCTGTTGCCATCGAGTTGATTCTGACTCACAGTGACCCTATAGGACAGGGTAGAACTGCCCCATGTCATTTCCAAGGAGCCCCGATGATTCAAACTGCCAACCTTTTGGTTAACAACCAAAGGTCTTAACCACCAGGTTTTCCTTTGAGTGTATATATATATATATATATGTATGTATATGTATATACTCACAACAACAACAAAATGATACTTATTTTCCTGTAAACTAGACCATGTATTCAGGGAATCAAACCTCTAAGAATCAAACTTCAAGGGTCTATTTCATCCTCACAGGGTACTTTGATCAAACTAAACATGTAGTCTTCCTGTACATTTTGATCTTCTTCTTCTTCTTGATGGTCCTCACTGGAAATGCCCTTCTCATTCTCCTGATCTACATGAAGTCCCACCTTCACAGCCTCATGTACTTCTTCATAAGCCAGCTCTCCCTCATGGACCTAATGTATATATGAGTTGACTGTACCCAAGATACTTGTGGACCAGGTGGCAGGAGATAATACAATTTCCCCCTTAGGTTGTGGAATCCATATGTTCTTTCACCTACCTTCATTGCAGCTGAGGTTTGTCTCCTGGCTGCTATGGCCTGTGACTGATTGCTGCCATTTGCAGATCTCTCCATTACCCACTGCTCATGAAACCAAGGCTCTGCTAGATTCTTGTTTCTGTATGCTAGTTCTTGGGCATACTTGAAGGTCTTGCATTTACCCCATTACCATGAGCTTCCCCCACTGTCAGAAAATCCTGAACTTCCTCTGTGAGGCCCCTGCCCTGATGAAGCTCTCATACTCTGTTGCTTACCTGTACGAGATGCTCATGTACCTGTGCTATGTTCTCATGCTCCTCATTCTCAACTCTATCATCTTCTCCTCATATGCCCTCATCCTGCACCTCCTCCCCAGAATGAATTCAGCCGAGGGCCGCAGGAAGGCTCTGGCTACCTGCTCTTTTTGGTGTCTCCACCTACAACTACATGCTCCCCAGATTCTATTATGCAGGTGGTCAGAACATTGATGGTGTCTGCCTTTTACACCAACATCACTTCTGTGCTGAACTCTCTAATTTATAGCCTCCAGAACAAAGATGTCACTAGTACCCTGAAGAGATGATGCCATGAGGGATGAGACTGAGAAAAATTGTAAATGGGAAAACCTAGGAATGACTATTTCCCTCTTCTTCTTCCTTCTTTCTTCCCCTCCCCATCTGTCCTCTCATTCTCTCCTCTGGTTCCCGGGCCTCAAATGTGGAATCTTCCAAGAATTCCCCTCCCTCTCACATATGTGGTACTTCAGCTCCACACTGCTTCCTAATTCAAATCTCTTATATTTAAGTTCCTTAGAGTCCTTTTATCTATGATGCAATAGTTGGCACAATAAAAACCATAGCAAGTGCCTTTTACCTTATCTCCCATTCCAACTTCACTGACCACTTTAATATGTGGTTTGGGGAGTCAATGCCTTAACCCTAAAAGTGGTTCACTGTGAAGATTTCAGATTCTAGCAGAATCCTGGAGGAAACTGGCTGATCTTTCACTTTGCAAAACCCTTTAACTCATAGTTCACATGTGTCAGCCACTGCATTTTCACGTTGGCAGTTGTACCTTTAGTAAGGAGACCCAAACACATTTTTTCCAAGTTTTGACAGGTTCACGGAGTAAAACTTATGCTTTTAGTAATATTTAGCCATCTAAACAATCTGGATTGAATGCCAATCCACATTATAGTCCCACAGAGTTAACAGGGTCATTTAATTTCATAGGTCATAAGGTTATAAATAAAAATGGTTGCATATTCATGATTCTTTAGTCTTTAACTAAAATATAAAAGCCTTATATGCATTGAATGTTTAGGTAATTTAATCTCAGCCTTTTATTTCTGAAACAGAGAAAACCAACAAAATGATTTTGGACATATCACCAGACTTTACCTTCCCTAATGTATATCACAGGAGCCCTGGTGGCATACTGGCTAAGAACTACAGCAGCTAACCAAAAGGTTGGCAGTTCAAATCCACCAGCTGCTCCTTGGAAATCCTACAGGGCAGTTCTACTCCATCCTATAGGGTTGCTATGACTTGGAATTGATTTGATGGCAATGAGTTTGGTTTTTGGTTTTTAATGTATATCATGCTGCAAATCAAACAGCATGAAATCATTATTTTCGTTAGACCAATTCATCAGTCTAGTAGTGTTTCTAGGATTCAAGAAATTAGGAAAGAAATCTATTTGCTCAGATGAATATTCAAGAAGGTGATTACCGTCCCAAAGTTCTTAAGTTACTATCACTCGGAAAACAACACTTACCTTATCCTGTTTACTATCAAGAAATTGAATAAGAAGGAAAAAAGGAAAATTTCTATGCCTGCTGCATTTTCAGATGACCGACAGTTATTTTCCTTGATGGCGTCTCAGCGCAATACTTTCACTTATCTACTGATGTTTATTCCTGCAGTGTATGAATGAATTTGTCTGAATATGGAAATAATCTCATCTAGTTAGGTAAAAGGAGTGCTGGTGGCACAGTGGATAAGCACTCAGCTGATAACCAAAAGGTCAGTGCCACCAGCTTCTCCACAGGAGAAAGATGTGGCAGTCTGCTTCCATAAAAATTACAGCCTTGGAAACTTTGTGGGACAGTTCTACTCACTCTATAGTGTCGATGTGAGTCAGAATTGACTTGATGGCAATGGGTTAGTCAAGCAAAAAAATAACACCTGAAAAACAAGAGAAACTTGCCTCGAGGTAGATAAAACTCAATTTTAGAAATCACTGTGATTAAAGTAGAGAAATAAAAGGAGTAAAGCTGCCCAAAGGGACACTATAAATGAAAGACTAATTAAACCATGTTAGTTTTTCTTATTATTACATTATTGATATCATTAGTGGATCTCATATATTGTCTCCTCATGAGCTTTATTTTTTTTTTAAATAAATGACTGTTCTCTAATCTGTTTGTTACTCTCAAAGACACTGTGCTAAGAAAAACTAAAATATTGAGTTTGAAATTACCGTTAGACATGGGGACTATTGTATAAGATAGACTAAGTGAACAAGGATTTCAGTCAAAATAAGACAATCTTGGGTTTCAGTCTTGTACTTTCCACTTAATATCTAAAGAGCTGCGTAACATCTGTGACTTTTTCTAAGCTCTCCAATTTTCATTTACGTCACTTTTAAGACCAAGGAAGCAAAATTTCCTAATCAAATTACTTTGAGGATTAAGTGGGGTAATACGCACAACTGCCCATACTACCTGCTGCAACTAGCAGAGCGTTACTTCTCTTCCCGCCTTTGTACCATTTTGAACTACTTCTCTCTCTTCCTAAGATATTTACTTTCAAGTTACGGAAGTTTGTATGATTGCCTAGACAGAAATATTGAGCTAAATTCAACATTTACTTCTCAGCAGCTCCATTCAAAAAACTACTTTATCTCACTGCCTCCCTGGTTTCTATATCACCAATATAGAGCTGGCAACAAAAATGTCATCTAGGGGCTTTGAATATTTCCTGTTTAATTCAGAGCCTAGACCCTTAAACAGACCAGATAACTGTTAATCTCTCTCATCTTCCTCCCCGGTGTAGGAATTCAAGAGTAAGCATTACTTGTCCTCAGGCATGAACTCAGTCTGCCTGCCACCCACTTCTCTTCTTTCTTCTTAATCTCTATGCTGACCCCATCATGTCCTTACTTCTTGATTATAGAATTGATGTAAAGTTTATGTGCATATATGAAGTTAAATGAGTCGCTGGTGCTTTAAAATTGAATTCTAGAGTTCCGGCAAAATGGTGCTCTAGGCAGAAGCACCACGCCGTCCCTCTAGAGAAGGATTAAATTTAGGGACATGTTTAAATTCTATTAAAATGTTTGGCTGCAGTCAAAGGCAGATCCTGGTGAAATGACTCTTTCCCACAGTAATTAACAACAAAAAAGAACATTATTAGTTCTGGCAAAATGGCGCTCTAGGCAGAAGCACCATGCCGTCCCTCCACAGCAAAGATCCAAAAAACTAAGCCGA
>NW_004444226.1:1356784-1369416 GCF_000243295.1 Trichechus manatus latirostris
GTAACTGTTAAATGAGAAACTATTTTGTTCTGGAAGCCTTCATCTTAAGTGAGAATAACAGCACAATTGGAAGAGGGTAGTCAATGTCACTGAACTGTGTATGTAGACATTTTTGAAATGGTGTATCTTTGGCTATGTGTATTTTCTCCAAAAAAAAAATGGTTGAGAATTTAGAGGGTTGATATGTTGTGGGGTTGTTAGCCAGTGTCATAAAACAACATGTGTACTTCTGTTTCACGAGAAACTATTTGTTCTGTAAGCCTTCACCTGAAGTACAATAAAAAAATAAATAAATTACAAAAAAAATAAATAATTGAGTTCTAGTAGCTCGATTTAAAATAAAATCTTTACATTGAGAAACAAGTTCAATCAGCATTTTGGGATTCTGGAAAGATCCTTTCAACACTACTCCAGAAATACACCAAGAAATACAGCAAGATAATGGTGCTTGGCCTTGAGGGACTCTGAATAGGTGAGCAGAGGACAACAGCAGGGAACCACAGAAGGGCAAGAATCAATGAGTTAAGGAAGAGTCACATATGGTAGAAAAATCACTTCTTCCACTGTCCCTGCCCCTCCCCCCAGCCACATGGACAGCCTACTGCTGTGAACTAGGAAAGCAACCCCAGCAAAATAGCCTGTTTCCCTAGCCACCACATTCCCTGCTTGTGCAAAGATACAGGACCCCAAACTTATGCTCTAAAATTAGACAGACCTCCATGGAGCATTCCAGCCCCTTCCCCACCTGGTGGCTGTTGGCTTCCAGGTTGCTGTAAGTTGTTACAGAAGACCCCTGCAGTGGAGCCTGTTCTCACAATGAGCATCCTGCCTGCCTGTACATCTGATAGCTCAGGCCTCCAAAATCAAAGGGATAGATCTCCCCTGGGGGTCAGTTTAGGGGTCTGTCTGCCCCCCGCTCTGGTTAGCACTGAGAACTGCTAACTGAGGTTGCTGTGAGGTAGGAAACAGGAGCCTTGAATGGAGCCTGTACTAACAGCTAACATACTATACTGATGGAGCTCTGATAGCAAAAAGACAGACCTCCCTGGGGGTCTGTTCAGTGGTGTCAGCTTCTCTCCCACCCAGTAACTGTCCACTGCCAGGCATCTTGAATTGCTAAAGAAGTCCTTCCTGCAGTGGAGTTTGCTCCCATAGGTAGCACTCTGCCTGCTTGCACACCTCATAACTCAGGCTTCTAAAATCAACAGGAGAGATTTCCCTTGGAATCAGTTCAGGTTTGTCTGTCTCCTCTTTCAGTTAGCACTGTGAACTGCTGACTGAAGTTGCTGTGAGCAACGAAGTGGTTGCCTTGAATGACGCTTACACACTGCCAACATATTACCAGTGGGGCTCTGATAGCAACAAGACAGACCTCCATGTGGGATCCATTTGGACATTGCCAGTCATTCCTCCACCTCATAACTGTCAGCTGTTAAGACGCTGCGAATTGTTAAAGAAGACCCCTGCAGTGGAGCATGCTCCCACATCCAACATTCTTCCTACCTGCACACAGGGGATGCCCGATAGCTTGGGCCTCCTAAATAAACAGGATAGATCTCCCTAGGGTCAGCTCAGATCTGTCTTTCCCCTTTCCAGATGGTGCTGAGAACTGCTGAATGAAGTGGCTATGAGCTAGGAAGTGAGTGCCAAGAATGGAGCCTGCCAACATACTACAAATACTACTGGTGGGGCCAAAAAACTACCAGTGGGGCTCTGACATAGACAAGGCAAACCTCCCTGTGGGTTTTTTAAGAGCAAGCCAGTCCTTTTCCCACCTGAAAACTGTTGGCTGATGTACTTAAAGTTATTATTACAGAAAGACCCCTACAGTGGAGCTATGAAGTGGGTCACGTAAGCGGAGACTACTCTCCCAACAAACACAGGGCTGCTGGGGCTCTGAAATCAACAAGACACATCTCAGATGCGGGGCTGTGGAGTTCCAGCCCCTCCTTCTCATGATATGGTGGGAAGTTTGCCCGTGCTTTCCCTGAATGCTGGCTCAGATCTAAGTGGCCACCACAGAGCAGGGACAGAAGCATCTGGCAAAACCTGAGGGCAACATCTAGCCCTGCAAGGGGCTCATTGAGTGTAGTGTTTCAGACTGAAAACAAGGTTTCAGAAACAGCAGGGGATGGAGTGATAACCACAGAGACACTGTGTCCCTGGTGGAGAGATTGATTAGTGCATGATATCTCTCCTGTGGAGTGCTGGTGGCACAGTGGTTAAGAGTTCAGCTGCTAAACAAAAGGTCGGCAATTCAAATCCAGCAGCTGCTCCTTGGAAACCCTATGGGGCAGTTCACTGTGTCCTATAGGGTCGTTTCATGTCAGAATTGACTCAATGGCAACGAGTTTGGTTTTTTGGTTTATGTCTCCTGTGTAGCCACACTTTTTCTTGCTTGGACACGTTCATCCTTGTGTATTCTCTGGTGTGTTTAGGAGACATTGAAAGTTGAAAACTGAGATCTAGAACTAGTGAATCCTAATGAAATCAGGGAAGGAGAAAGAGTTAGATAGAGATAGAGAGTTAGAAAGGAACTAGTAAGCAAGTGCCGAAGGCTCTGCCTGACTAACAGTTTCTTGGAGAAAACAGTGTGGGCAAAAACACCAAATAGTGGGGAGAACTGACAAAGTTAACACCCTCAAAAATTCCAATTACCCAACAAAAAAATTACAAAACTCAGAAAGATAAGAGAAATGATGGCCCATCCAAATGAACAAGAGGAAGGGAGTGAAAACACAGTGGAAAGATTTAACGAAATATTTGATCAAGCAAAAGAAAGGACCAGTGAATTAGAGGATAAGTTTGTCAAATTTGTGGAAGGTGAAGACCACCAAAAAAGAGGCTCAAGACTGATGACCACAGTTTAATGGAAATATGGAACAACACCAAAACACCTAATATACTTACATGGGAATTCCAGAAGGAGATGAGAGAAAGTGACAAAAAGAATATTTGAAGGAATAATTACAAAAAAATTCCCCAAGTCTGATGAAGGACATAAATATACTAATCCAAGATTCTCAAAGAACTCAAAGTGGAATAAACCTAAAGAGATATAGACTGAGACACATCATAATCAGGCTCTTAAAAAGTAAAAATAAAAAAAGAATTCTGAAAGCAAGGAGAAAGAAGCAAATAGTCACATATAAAGGATCACCAAAAAGATTAAGCACCAATTTCTCCTCGGAAACATTGGAGGCCTGAAGGCAACTGAATGAATATTTAAAATGCTGACTTAAAAAACAAACAGAAATAACTGTCAACCAATAGCGCTATACCCAGCAAGATTGTCCTTCAAGAATGAGGGTAAAGTTAAAACATTCCCAGACAAACAGAAGCTAAGAGAATTCATGTTGACCAGAACTGTGCCTACAAAAAATATTAATGGAAGTTCTTCAGATGTGAGTGAAAAGACACTAGAAGGTAATTCAGAACCATGAATAAAAAGAAAGATCTATAATAAATGGTATTGTGAGGACAAGTATAACACTAATAATAAGATGTCCATGCTTAATAATTCTAATAGTTTGTCCTTTATGCTTTTTAATTACAAATGTATAAAAAGCAAAGATAAAATCATGTTACAAGCTGCATGAAATATAAAGATGTAATTGATAAGAAAAACAAGGAGAAGGGAGGAATGGAATGGTATAGTTATAAGATTTCTTGTATATTACTGAAGTCAAGCTGCTATCACTTATGCTGTTGTTGTTAGTCGCTGTCATGGTTTGAATTATGTCACCCCCAAAATGTATGTATCAATTTGGCTAGGCCATGATTCCTGGTACTGTGTGATATTCCTGTATGTTGTAAACCTGCCTCTATGATGTTAATGAGGGAGGATGGGTGGCAGTTGTGTTAGTAAGGCAGGGTCTTATCTACAAGACTGGATTGTGTCCTGAGGCAATCTCTTGAGATATAAAAGACAGAAGTGAGCACAGAGAAGAGAGGGACCTCATACCATCAAGAAAGCAGTGTCAGGAACAGAGCA
Organism: Trichechus manatus latirostris; assembly: GCF_000243295.1. NCBI lineage: Eukaryota > Metazoa > Chordata > Mammalia > Sirenia > Trichechidae > Trichechus > Trichechus manatus. Next base: position 1,360,779 of record NW_004444226.1, read on the forward strand.
CGTCCTTTGGACTGGGGTCCCTGTGCGGAGAAGCTCCTAGTCTGGGGGAACACTGATGAGAAGGCCTAGAGAGAGACAGCCTTCCCCTGGAGCTGACACCCTGAATTTGGACTTTTAGCCTACTTTAACTGTGAGGAAATAAACTTCTTTTCATTAAAACCATCCACTTGTGGTGTTTCTGTTATAGCAGCCCTAGATGACTAAGGCAGTTGCCATCGAGTCTGTTCCAACTCGTGGCAATCTTATATATAACAGAATGGAACTCCTGGTCCTGTGCTGTCCTCACAATCGTTGCTATGTTTGAGTCCATTGTTGCAGCCACTGTGTCACTGACCCTCTACTTTACCAAGCATGAAGCCTTTATCCAGGGACTGGTCCCTCCTGATAATGTATCCAAAGCAAATGAGACAAAGTCTCACTATCTTTGCTTCTAAGAAGATTCTGGCTGTACTTCTTCCAAGACAGATTTGTTGATTCTTCTGGCAGTCCATGGTATATTCAATATTCTTTGCCAATACCATAGTTCAAAGGCATCAATTCTTCTTTGATCCTTACACCCAAAGAAACAAATAGGTTGAAATTGAAAGGATAGAAAAAAATACTCCACGCAAATGATAACCAAAAAAGAGCTAGGGTGACAATATCAGACAAAATATACTTTAAGACAAAATCTGTTAGATGAGATAGAGATGGACATTACATAATGATAATAAGATTATCAGGAATATTTAACAATTATAAGTATATATGCACTCAACATCAGAACACCAAAATATGTAAAGCAAATAAGGATAGAATTGAAGGGAGACTAGAACTACAATATTAGTTGGAGATTTTATTACCCCACATTCAGTACTGGACAGAACATCCAGAAAGAATGTCAACAAGGAAACTAAGGACCTGAATGAAAGTATAATCCAACTAGACTTAACAGATACATATAGAACACTTCATCCAACAACAGCACATTATACTTTCTACTTGAGTTCCCATAGATTATTATCCATGATTGCCATATATTAAGTCATAAAGCAAATCATGACAAATTTAAGAAGTTTGAAATCATACAAAGTATTTTCTCTGTCCACAATGGAGTGAAAGTAGAAATCAATAACAGAAAAAAACAAAACAAAAAACCTGGAGAATATGGAAACATATGGAAATCAAACAACACGCCATTAAACTACTAAATGGGTCAAGGAAGAACTTAATAGAGAAACCACTAATTACTTAGCATCAAATGAAAATGAAAACACAACATACCAAAACTTATAGGATGCAAAGAAGGCAGTCCTCAGAGAGAAATATACAATAATAAATGTTTACATGAAAAAAGAAAGATCTAAAATCAACAGCCTAACTCTACAACTTGAGGCATTAGAAAGAGAAGAGCAAACTAAGCCTATACCTACCAAAACCCACTGCCGTTGAGTTGATTCCTACTCACAGTGACCCTATAGGACAAGGTAAAACTGCCCCATAGGGTTTCCAAGGCTGTAAATATTATGGAAGCAGACTGCCCTATCTTTCTTCCAAGGAGCAACTGGTGGGTTTGAACAGCCACCCTTTTGGCTAGCTGCTGAGCACTTTAACCACTGTGCCAACAGTGCTCCTCAAACCTACCAGAAGAAAAGAAATAATAAGAATCAGAGCAGAAGTAAATGAAATAAAGAAAAACAATAGAAAGAATTAATAAAACCAGAAGTTTGTTCTTTGAAAAGATCAATAAATTTAATGAACATTTAGCCAGGCTGACAAAAAGACAGAAAAGATGCAAATACACAGAATAAGAAATGGAAGTGGAGACATTACAACTGACCTGATAGAAACAAAAAGAATTATGACAGAATACTATGAATGAATGTACGACAACAAACTAGATAACCTAGATGAAATTGACAAATGATTCTCAGAAATGCACAACCTACCTAAACTGACTCAAGAGAAAGTAGAAAATCTCAACAGATCCATAACAAGTGAAAAGAATAAATCAATAATCAAAAACCTTCCAAAGAAAAAGTCCTGCAGTAGATGCCTTTGCTGGAGAATTCCATCAAACTTTTAGAGGATAATTGACACCAATCGTGTTTAAACTCTTCCAAAAGATAAAGAAGGAAGCATTACTCTCTAACTCATTCTATGAAGTAAATATAACTCTGATACCAAAAAAAGACAAAGACACTACAAGTAAAACTATGGACCAATATCCTTTATGAATATAGATGCAAAAATCTTCAACAAAGTAATAGCAAACAGAATCCAGTAGCATATTAAAAGAGTCATACACCATTACAAAGTGGGATTTATTCCAGGAATGCAAGGATGGCTCAACATTAGAAAACCTATCTTGTATACCACATCAACAGAACAAAGGAAAAGAACCGCAAGATCATGTCTATAAATGCAGAAAATGTATTTGAAAAAATCCAACAACATTTTTGGATAAAACCCCCAACAAGATGGGAATAGAATCAAAATTCCTTAATATAATTAGGACATCTATGAAAAACCAACAGCCAACATTATACTTAATGGAGAGACATTGAGAGCTTTATACTTGAAATCAGGAGCAAGAAAAGGATGTCCAGTCTCACCACTCCTATTTAATATTGTATTGGCAGTCAGAGCCAGAGCAATAAGACAAGAAAAATAAATAAAATTATCCAAATCAGATAAGTAGTAAAACTATCTCTATTTGCAGATGACATGATCCTATATATATATAAAATCCCGGAGTTCACAAGGAAACGTCAAGAACAAATATAGGAATTTGGCAAGACACAGCATACAAGGTCAACAAACAACAATCAGTCAGGTTTATATACACCAACAAGGAGAAATATGAATGGAGATTAAGAAAACTATCCCAGTTACAATAGCATTTAAGAGAATGTAATACCTAGAAATAAATTTAACCAGGGATGTGAATGACTTATACAATAAAAATTGTAAAATACTGCTGAAAGGGATTAAAGAATACTCATACAAATGGAAAGATGTTCATGTTCATGGAATGGAAGACTTAATATTCTTAAGATGTTAATACAACACAATGTGATCTATAGCTTCAACATGATCCCAAACAAAATTCCAACAGCCTTCTTTACAGAAATGGAAAAAAAAAAATCCTCAATTTTATATGCAATGACAGGCAAGAGATCTCAAATAGCTAAAGTAATTTTGAAGGATAAGAACAAAATAGAATTCATGTTTTCTGTTTTCAAAACCTATCATTTAGCTACAGTAATCAAAACAGCCTGGTCTGGTTTAATAATAGACTAACAGACCAATGGAATAGAATTGAGAATCCATAAATAAATGCACACATCTATGGTCAACTGGTTTTTGACAAGTGTGCTAAGTCCATTCAATGGAGAAAGATGAATCTCTTCAATAAATGGTGTTGGGAAAATTGGATTTCCATATACAGAAAAATGAAACAGGATACATGCCTCACACCATACACAAAACAAATTCAAGATCGATTAAGGACATAAGTGTGAAAACTAAAACCATAAAATTCTTAGAAGAAAATATAGGGACAAGGCTATCTGACCTAGATTTTAACAGTGGATTTTCTGATATAACAACAAAAGCAGGAAAAGCAAAGGCAAATAAAAAAATGGGGCCTTATACAAATTAAAACTTTTGTTCGTCAAAAGACTTTACCAAAAAAGTGCAAATACAAGCTACCAATTGGGAGAATACCTTCAGAAACTATATATCTGTTAAGAAATTAACAACCAAAATGTATACAAAACTTTGAAAACTTAACAACAAAAACAAGTAACCTAATCAAAAAATGGCAAAGGAATTGAATAGACAATTAAACAAAGAGGATATTTAAAAAGGCCAACAAATATATGAAAAGATTCTCAGTCTTTAGGCATCAGAGAGATGCAAATACCAACCAACCACAATAGGATATAGTTTCACTCCCACTAGAATGGCTAAGATTGAAAAAAATAAAGAATAGTAAATAACAAATGTTAGCAAGATGTGGGGAAATTGGCACCCTTATCCATTGCTGGTTGGAATGCAAAATGGTAGTCATTGTGGAAAACAAAGTGGTGGTTCCTCAAAAAACTAAAAATAGAACTACTATATGATCCAGAAAGTACACTGCTAGTAATATACCCAACGGACTTGAAAGCAGTTATGCAAACAGACCTATGTACACCTACATTCACTGTATCATTCTTCACAATAGCCAAAATGTGGAAACAACCTAAATGCCCATCAGTGGTTGAACGTATAAACAAAATGTGATACTTTCATACAACGGAGTAGTAATCAGCCAGAAAAAGAAATGGGGTCCTGCTACATGCTATAACATGGATGGAACTTGAAGATATTTTGCTGTGTAAAATAAATAACAAAGAAACAAATATTGTATGACCTCATCAATATAAAAATATAGTAACAAGCAAACGTATAGAGATCAAAGTTTATTAGTGCTTACCAGAGGCAGGAGGTTGCGGGGGAAAGGGAAGTTATTGCTTATGGAGCCCTGAGTTTTTGTTTACACTGATGGAAAATTCACATTGATTAAGGGTAATACTTGTACAGATGATCAATGTAATTGATGTCAATAAGTTGTAAACCAGTAAAAAGTTGAATTGGCAAATTTTATGTGATATGTATTTTTAAAACAACAAAAAAGCAGCAGCTGAGACTGCTTATGTACAACCAAACACTTCATGGGATTTTATTTGTTGGTTTGGAGATTTAGCATCATGGTTTCATGAGACTCTCAGTTAATTGGCCTACTATAATTTATAGTGCTTCTGTTCTAACTCCTAGTTTGTTGCATAGTGACTGGGGTCTTAAAAGCTTGCAAGCGACCATCCAAGGTACAACTGGTTTTTATTTGCCTGGAGCAACAGAGGAAGGAGAGTCAGGAATAGAAGGAGGAAATGGACTGTGTGGCTAATTGCCCCCATGAACAACTGCCTCCTTTGCCATGAGAGCTGAAGAACTGTAAGGTGCCTGGCTATCATTACTGAATGTTTTGATCAAAGATTCTATAGAAGAATCCCAATCAAAAGAGGAAAAATGTTGAACAGAATTTCAAATTCTTGTAGAATCCAGACTTTCCAGAGCCATTGAAGATGATGAACCCCTGAAACTATTGCCCTGAGATAATTTTTAAACCTTAAACCAAAAATAACCCCTGAAGTTTATTTTCAAACAAACAGTAGTAGCTTAATTAGAAAACAATATCTGCCTTGAGCATTGTGAATTATCTACATGAGATCAAATTGACAGCAACAACTCAAACTGATCCCTCATCTGTTGCTGGTAGGAATGAAAAATAATAAAGCTATTGTGGAAAATAGTTTGGCAGTTCCTTAAAGCGTTGAACATAGAACTACCATACGACCCAGTGATTCCATTCTTAGGTATATACACAAAAGACTTGAAAGAGCGACACAAATAGACATATGTAAACCAGTCTTCATTTTAGCACTACTCACAATAGCCAAAAGATGGAAGTAACCAAAATGTCCATTAACAGATGAATGAATAAACACAATGGAATATTACTCAGCCATAAAAAGAAATGAAATTTTGATGCATGCCACAACACGGATGGACCAGTAAAACATTATGCTGAGAGAAATAAGTCAGTCACAAAAGGATAAATACTGTATTACTTCGTTTATATGAAATAAGCAAGTACATAGAAACCAGAGATTATTGATGATTACCAGAGGTGGGAGGGAGAGGGGAAGGGGAGTTTTTGCTTAGGGGCAGTGAGTTTATGTTAATGGTTGTGGAATGATTGGAAGAATGATAGCAAGAATGGTTGCACAGCTTGAAGAATGTAATCAATGCCACTGAATCATACATGTAGACTTTGTTGACTTGGCTGTCAAAGAGAGAAATGATAGCAGATTTGGATTTTTCTTACTCAAGAAACCAAACATTCAGTTTAAAGAAAATCCTTGAAGAAAATTAATCAACCAGCAGCTTTTCTTTTACCCAAAGTTAATTTTTTTTCTTTTCTATTACTGCTTTTAGACATAAGACAGACAAGTTAATTTTTGTTTTTTGTTTCCTGTTAACTTTGATTTTGATTTTCTAGAAAATACCAGTCATTTGAGAGAAATTCTTAAAAGTGTACACTCTTTGCTTACATGTTTTCCTTATATGAGATTTGCCTATATTGATATTTCTTCATTACCCACTCCACAAACAATTTGCACTCAGCATAAATGGTCACTATGGACTTTTCCCTCACTTTTCCCATGGATAACTCAGATATATCCATATTATCTATCCATTATTTCCCTAAGGAGATTTCTTCCTACATCAAAGACTATATTAGGCCCCCCTTTCATTTCTTACCATAGCTGTATTTGTCTTTTAAAATTTTGTTACCAAACCCAGAAAGGTGGGTCCTTGTCCAGCACACTCAGACGTGCCAATTATCTGGACATCGGTTTTTGAGAAAGAGAAAGTAACTTTATTGCGACGCACGGAGTAAGGAGCCAGGAGGAATTTCCTCAGATCCAGCTCCTTGAGCTGTGGTTAGGCAAGGCTTATATGTGATCTGGGCAACAAGATGGTGGCCCACAGGTGTTCTAGGGAGGGAAAACTCTAGAATGGGCCAGGAAACAGGAGGTGACGTGGTTCTTGTTAGTCCTCTTGCTTTGAATGGGATCTGGGTGATGATTTTCCTTCTTACTCATTCCTCCTATTGCTGCATCTTCTGTTAAGGTCAATTACTGTTCACAGCTGGCCCTTCTGTGTGTGCAGTGTGTGCCAAATCTGATTTAGGCTAGTTTAAGGACTAATGGAAATTTACTGGCATTAGTAAGTTCAGGTTACAATTTCATCAAATTTATGTGATAATGCAATTAATATGAATTTATTCATTTGATGTTAAATTCCATGAGACCAGGGTCTGCCTCTTTGACCATTCCTTCTGTATTTAACAGATGGTAGATATTCAATAAAACTTTGCTTAATCCATTTGTGTTTGGAAACTACTTCTGGAAAGACATTTTCTATTGCTCATTAAATTCTTAATACAAGAAAATAAATCCATTAACTTGTGCAAACATATTTATATGTTACTATTTCACTCAAATTGTAGAAATAAGAATTCATCTTTGTTAACGGATATCTGGAAATTAGCTGAAGTGATACTTTTTTGTTTTTGTTTTGGCTTTAACAAACCAAAATTTATTTTTTTACAGGCTAGAAGACCAAATTCCAGGCACCGGCTCTAGGAGAAGTTTTCTCTCTCTCTGTCAGCTCTGAGGGGAATGTCCTTGTCTCCCTTTAGCTTCTGTTCCTCGGTTCCTTGGCAATCTTTGTTATGCGTGTATATTCCCCTCCATTTATGGTTGCTTCTCTGGAGCCCTGGTGGCATGGTGGTTAAGAGATTGGCTGCTAACCAAAAGGTTGGCAGTTCGGGTCTATCAACTGATCCTTGGAAACCCTATGGGGCAGTTTTACTGGAAGGCAATGGTTTCTGGGGTTTTCTCTGTGCCTAATCTGCTTTTTTTTAAATCTAAAAGTGATTGGCTTAAGACACATCCTACACTGGTATGAGTTCATGAACATAACAAAGAAAACCCTATTAGCTGACGCGCTACTTTGTTTAAAGGCCAGTGAATATGACAATGCAAGCATATCTCAGAGATATTGGGGGTTCAATTCCAGACCACCACAACAAAGCAAATATCAAAATAAAGTGAATATCACTATAAAGTGAGTCACACAATTTTTTTTGGTTTCCCAGTGCATATAAAAATTATGTTTACACTATACTGTACTCTATTAAGTGTGCAATAGCATTATGTCTAAAAGAACAATCAACATACTTTAATTAAAAATATTTTATTGCTGTAAAATGCTAACTATCATCTGTGCCTTCAATGAGTTGATATCTTTTTTGGGTGAAAGATCTTGCCTTGATGTCTATGGCAGCTGACTGATCAGGGTGGTAGTTGCCGACAGTTGTGTAGCTGTGGAAATTTCTTAAAATAAGACAGCAATGAGGTTTGCCGCATCAATTAACTCTTCCTTTCATGAAAGATTTCTCTGTAGTATGCGATGCTGTTTGATAGCATTATACCCACAGTAGAACTTTTCAAAATTGTAGTCAATCTTCTCAAAACCTGCTGCTGCTTTATTAACTAAGTTTATGTAATATTCTAAATCCTTTTTTGTCATTTCAACAATGTTCACAGCATTTTTTCCAAGAATAGATTCCATCTCCAGAAACCACTTTCTTTGCTCATCCATAAGAAGCAACTCCTCATCTGATAAAGCTTTATCATAAGATTGCAGCAATTCAGTCACATCTTCAGGTTCCACTTCTAATTCTAGTTCTGTTGCTATTTCCACCACATCTGCAGTTACTTCCTAGATGGAAGTCTTGAACCACTCAAAATCATCCATGAGGCTTGGAACCAACTTCTTCCAAACTCTTGTTAACGTTGATATTTTGACCTCCTCCCACAAATCATGAATGTTCTTAATGGCACCTAGAATGGTGAATCCTTTCCAGAAGGTTTTCAACTTCGCCCAGATCCATCAGAGGAATCAATATCTATGGCAGCTATAGCATTATGAAATGTATTTCTTTTTTTTTTTAATATTTTATTGTACTTCAGGTGAAGGC
>NW_004444226.1:1369516-1377132 GCF_000243295.1 Trichechus manatus latirostris
ACTGCAACAATGGGCTCAAGCATAACAACGATTGTGAGCATGGCACAGGACTAGGCAGTGTTTCATTCTGTTGTTCATAGGGCTGCTACAAGTCAGAACCAACTAGATGACACCTAACAACAACAGCAGCATACCTACACTATTTATTCCCTCTTTTATTGTTCTGACATTGTTGTCATTTACAGATTGTTGCCTCTGGTTCCCTGTTGTATATTTTTTAGTTTTGTTTTATCCTTTGAGAGTTCATTATCTAGGTTGATATCTGGCTGATGCTGTCTCATGTGCTAGATTCAAATTGTTTTCTGATGTTGTTCATTCTCTAACAAAAGGACTCCCATTAATAATTCTTGTAAGTTTGGTTTGGTTTTTATGTATTCCCTTAATTTCTGTTTATCTAGAAATGTTCTAATTTCATCATCATATTTAAGTGAGTTTTGCAGGATATATTGTTTTTGGTTGGCAGTTTTTTTCTTTCAAGATTTTATATACATCATCCCATTGCCTTCTTGCCTGCATGGTTTCTTCCGAGTAATCAGAGCTTAGTCTTATTGTTTCCCCTTTGTATGTGACTTTTTGTTTTTCTCTAACTGCTCTCATGATTCTTTCTTTGTCTTTAGTTTTAGCGAGTGTGATTTTGATATGTCTTTGTGTTTTTCTTTTGGGGTCTATCCTATATAAGCTTCTTGGATAGTTGGCTTTTTGTCTTTCATGATATTAGGGAAGTTTTCTGTCAGGAAATCTTCAAAGATCCTCTCTGTGTTTTCCATTTTCTCCCCTTGTTCTGGAATTCCGATCACATGTAAATTTTTGCTTTTGATTGTATCCCACATCGTTCTCAGGGTTTCTTCATTTTTCTTCATTCTTGTGTCTGATTTTTCCTCAAAGTGGTAGCCAAGGATTTTTCTTCCATTTTGCTGATCCTGTTTTCCATTGTTTCAAATTTGCTCCTAAAATCTTTTATTGTACTGTCCATTTCTGAAATCTTGTTTTTTATCCTTTAGATTTCTAATTACTGTTTTTATATGATTTCTAGTTGTGAGTTTATTTTGACATTTTGTTCCTGTATTATTTCCTTCATTTCTTCCATTACTTTATCTGTCTTTTCCATGATTTTGTCTGTATTTTCAATGATTTTGTCTATTTTTTCCTTTTGTTTGTCTGTGTTTTCTTTCATCTGTCGGAGAATCCTGAACATTAGAGTTCTGAATTCCCTATCAGGCAGTTCTAGTGCCTTTTCTTCTAGCAGAAGGTCATCTGTTGTTTTATTTTTGTTGCATTCTGGACCCATCCTCTCTTGTTTTTTAATATGTTTTGATATTATCTGCTATCTCTGGGACATTCAGGAATTATTTTATTCATTTATTGATTGTAGATTTGATTGTTTTGTCCTTTTTTGTTTTATTTGGTTATGTCTGGGCAGGCAGGTTTGGTGTGTTTTGTTGCTTGCACACCTGGGGGCACGATTCTTGTTACCACCTTGTCCAAGTGGGTAGGGGGCTTGTTGCTCAGCTGCGGTGCAGCAGGGTAGGTCCATTGGGGGTAATTTGCAGTATGAACTGAGGGTGACAGAGTGAGGCTGAGGGCAGTGCAGGGAAGGGTCTGGGGGACCACGTTGGTACTGCTTGGGGGTGTGGCCCTTGGTGCACAGTTCAGATAAGCAGGAAGGAAAGGAGAGGGCGTGATATGCTGAGCTAAATGGGTGGGTGAAAGAAGAGAAAGGCAAAAAAAAAGAAAAAAAGGCAAAAAATGAAGTAAAAAATAATAAAAAGAAAAACGTAGATTCAGTGGGTGGGGGTGGGACAGACCAAACAAGGCCATGTGCTGGTGGCTCTCTAGCAGAGCGGTGTGGGTCGGCCTGTTGAAAAACAGCATGGGTGGTGCACAGGGCTAGGTGGGCAGGAGAAAGGAATGGAAAGAGGGGAAACAGAGAGAAGAAAACAACATCAAGCAAACAAATAAAAAATAAAAACAAAAAATATGGTCTTGAGTCCTCCAGCCATTGGGGGCTGGGTGGAATTGGGTGGCGGTGAGCTGATGTCTCTATCACTGGGTGGCACAGCACGGCCCCTCAGGAAGGGGAGGAGGCAACAAAGTGGCTAGGTGAGAGGGAGAAGGAAAAGAAAAAAGGGAAAGGTGAAGAAATATGACACTGAGGAAGCTGACTTGTGAAGGCAGCATAGACCTGGGGAGGCCATGTGCCAGAGGCTCTCCAGCCAAGGGTTACAGCACAGTGGGGTAGATGAGAGAGAGGAAAGGAAGGAAGGGAGAAAGAGGAAAAACAATAGCAAAAAAAAAAAAAAAAAAGAAAGACCAAGAAAAAAAAAAGATAATAAATAAATCAAATGGCGCTGAGGGAGCCAGTTGGTGACGGTGGTGCAGACCCAAGGATGTCAAGTGCAGCAGCTCTCCAACCAACCTGTGCAGCACAGCCCCTTCAGAAAAGCTGCAGGTGCTGCACAAAGCTGGGTGAGTAGGGAAAGGAAAGGAAGGAAAGGAGAGAGAAGAAACAGAAAAAAAAGAAGAAAAAGAACAAAGCAAACAAACCGAAAAATTACAGCCTTCAAGAAGGGGAGGGAATGGCACACAGGGTTAGCTGGGTGGGAGAAATGAAAGGAAGGAAGGAAGGAAGAGAGAGAAAAGCAATAAAAAAGGCCAAGAAAACGATATAAAAAAAACACAAATAAACACCCCCCCCCCAAAAAAAGCAAAGCAAACAAACCAAAAAATCACCACCCATCAAGAAGGTGTGGGAATGGCACACAAGGCTAGCTGGGCGGGAGAAAGAAAAGGAAGGAAGGGAGAGGGAAAAAAGCAACAGAAGCCAAAAAAGCAATATCAAAAAACAAACCAAAAGAGAGAAAAAAAAAGAAACAAAGCAAACAAACCAATCATAGCCTTTCAAGAAGGGGCAGGGATGGCACATGAGGCTAGCTGAGTGGGAGAAAGAGAAGAAAGGAAGGGAGAGAGAAAAGCAACAAAAAAAGCCAAGAAAAAAACAATCTAAAAACAAATCAATAAACAAACAAAAATCTCTCACACACACACAAAGAACAAAGCAAACAAACCAAAAAAATCACAGCTGGTCAAGAAGGGGAAGGAATATCACGAGGGGCTAGCTGGGTGGGAGAAACAGTAGGAAGGAAAGGCAAAAGAGAGAAAAGCAACGAGAAAAGCCAAAAAATAAAAATAAAAATAAAAACTCAAACAACAACAAATTGCAAAAAAAAAAAAAAAGAACAAAGTAACCAAACCAAACAATCACAGCCTGTCAAGAAGGGGAAGGGATGACACACGGGGCTAGAGAAGAAACAAACAAAAAGTAAAATAAAAAAAAATGTAAACCAAAAAAAAATAAAACAAGCAAACAAAAAAATGGAGCTGAAGAGGCCGGCTGGTGGGGGCGGGGCGGACCCTGGCAGCAGTGAGCTAGTGTGTCTCTGGCGGAGCAACTGTGGCCCTTTGGTAAGCAGCAGAGACCTCATAGAGGTAAGAAGGATGGGGGATGAAAAAGTGTGTGTCGGTGGTTACTGGGTGCTGTGTCTCCTGCTGGGAGCTTCGTGGAGTTGCCTTCCCTTACTCCCTGAGTTCTTCGGCAGCTGTAGCCCAAGATGGTGAATCCAGCCAAGTTAGCTGATACGGGACCTCCACTCCGTAGCTCTCTTGTTCTCTCTTCTCTGTCAGTTTCTCATTCCATTCTGTGCTTGATCAGGTTCCTTATTCCTTCCTTTGGCACTTAGGGTTCCAGGATTGACATTTGTATCTGTTTTATTTAGTTTTTTGCGTCTTTGCTGCAGAGAGATGGTATGGTGCTTCTGTTTACAGCACCATGTTGGCTCTGCCTCTGTGGATAGTTTTTTATCATGAATGTGTGTTGGATTTTGACAACTACCACTGTGCAGCAGTTCAGATGATCTTGTGGTTCTTTTTCTTTGTTCTATTAATGTGGTGTAGCACATTGATTGATTTCGTAATGTTGAAACACCCTTTCATTGCTGTGATAAATCCTACTTGATTGTGGCTTATAATTATTTTAATATAATTTTGGATTTGGTTTGCTGGAATTTTGTTAAGAATCTTTGCAATTATGTTCAAAATGGATATTTGATATGCAGTTTTCTTTCCCTGTGGTGCCTTTGTCTGGATTTGGTATCAAATTAATACTAACCTCATAGAATGAATTAGGAATTGTTGCTCCTCTTCTATTTTGAGGGGAAAGTTTAAGATGGATTTGAGTCACTTCTCCTTTAAATGTTTGGTAAAATTCCCCAGTGGACCCATTTGGTCCAAGAGTTTTCTTTGTTCAGAGATTTTTGGTTATTAATTTAGTCTTTTTAATTTATATGGGTTTGTTGAGATCTGCTATTTCTTCTTGGATCACTGTAGGAAATTTATGTGCTTTTATGAATTTGTCCATTTCATCCAACTTACCTAATTTGTTGGTGTACAATTGTTCATAGTGTTCTCTTATGATCTTTTTATTTCTGTGAGGTCAATTGTAATGTTCCCACTTTCATTTCTAATTTTAGATATTCGCATCTTCTCTTTTTTCTTTTGTCAGTCTTGCAAGAGGCTTGTCATTTTTATTTATCTTTTCAAAAAACCACCTTCTGGTTTCATTGATTCTCTTTATTGTTTGTTTGTGTCTATTTCATTTATCTCTGCTCTGATATCTATATATAATATATATATATTTATGTGTACATATATTTATTTATTTTCCCTCCTTCTGGTAGCTTTGGCATGAACTGCTGTTCTTTTTTACTAGTTCCTCAAGTTGTAGTGTTAGGTTATTGATTTTAGATCTTTCTTTTTTTTAATGAAGGTGTTTACCACTATGAATTTTCCCTGAGCACTGCCTTCACTACCTCCAATAAGTTTTGGTAGGTTGTTTTATTTTCTTTTGATTCTAAGTATTTTCCAATTTCTCTCTTGATTTCTTCCTTGAGCCAAGGGTTACTTAATAGTGTGTTGTTTAATTTCCACGTTTGCGTATTTTTCAGTTTTCTTTTGTTATTAATTTCTAATTTCACTCCATTGTGGTAGGAGAACATACTTTGTATGATTTTAACGTTTTTTGATTTACTGAGATGTGCTTTGTGACATAAAATATGATTTATCCTGGAGAATGATCCCTGTGACTTGAGAATAATGTATTTTTTTTCTGTATGTTCTGTCCATTGTTGAAAGTACTATGTTGATGTTTGCAACTATTATTGTAGAACTGTTGCTTTCTCCCATTCTGTTAGAGTTTGCTTTATGCATTTTGGGACTCTGGTATAGGCACATACATATTTATACTTTTATATCTTCTTAATGAATTGACACTTTTACCATCATATACTGTTCTTCTTTATCTCTTATAATTGATTTTGACTGAATTTTTATTTTGTCTGATATTAAAATCCCCACACCATTTCTCTTTTGGTTAATATTTGCATGAAATATTTTTTCCATTCTTTCACTTTCAACCTATTTTTGTCCTTGTGCCTAAGATATGTCTCTTGTACACACCATATAGTTGGGTGTTGCTTTTGTATTCATTGAGCCTTTAGTGATTGAGCATTTAGTCCATTTACATTCATGGTAATTACCAATAAGAAAGGACATACTTCTACTACTTTGTTGTTTTTTGTGTATCTTATGCCTTCTTTGTACCATATTTCCTTCAATACTGCCAACTATTGTCTTGTTGATTGTTTTAGTGAATCATTTTGACTCCTTTCTCCTTTTATTTTGTGTGTTTGTTTACATAATTGTGGTTATGAAAAACAGCTCAGGGGTGGAGTCTGATTTCCTCCAACTTCGCGAGGAGGAAGGAAAATCAAGATCTTTTTTGTTTTTGCATCTTTGATTTCTTCTATTACTCATTGTTTTTTAAGGAAGGTGTTATTCCGTTTCCACGTATTTGATTCTTTTTCACCCTTGTTATTCTTTTTTTTATACTTTTTTAAACATTGTGCTTTAAGTGAAAGTTTACAAGTTGGTTTCTCATACAAAGATTTATACACACATTGTTATGTGACCCTAGTTGCTCTCCCTATACTGTGACAACACACTCTTTTCCACCCCAGATTTCCCGCATCCATTCAACCATCTCCTGTCCCTTTCTGTCATCTCATTTCTCCTCCAGACAGGAGCTTCCCATTTAATCTCATGTATTTACTTGAGCTAGGAAGCATACGCTTCACAAGTATCATTTTATGTCTTACAGTCCACTCCAATCTTTGGCTAAAGAGTTGGTCTCAGGAATGGTTTCAGTTTTGGGCTAACAGATAGTCCCCGGGCCATGTTTTCCAGGGTCCCTCTGGTCTCAGCCAAACCGTTAAATATGGTCTTTTTACTAGAATTTGAGTTCTGCACCCCACTTTTCTCCCGCTCCATCAGGGACTCTCTGTTATGTTCCCTGTCAGGGCAGTCATTGGTGGTAGCTGGGCACCGTCTATTACTTCTGCTCTCAGGCTGATAGAGTCTCTAATTTATGTGACCCTTTCTGTCTCTTGGGCTAATATTTTCCTTGTGTCTTTGATGTTCTTCATTCTCCTTTGCTCCAGGTGGGTAGGGACCAGTTGATGCATCTTAGATGACCGCTCGCTAGCTTTTAAGACCTCAGATGCCACTCACCAAAGTGGGATGCAGAACATTTTCTTAATAAAATTTGTTATGCCAGTTGACTTAAATGTCCCCTGAAACCATGGTCCCCGAGAACCCCACCCCTGCTACTTTGTCCCTTGATGTGTTTGCTTGTATTGAGGATACTTCTTAGTTCTCAGTTAAGTCCAGTTGCGCTGACTTTCCCTGTAGTATGTGTTGTCCTTCCCTTCACCTAAGATAATTCTTGTCTACTATCTAGTTAGTGACTATCCCCTTCCTCCCTCCCCACCTTCATAACCGTCAAAGAAAGTTTTTTTCTGTGTTTAAACCTTTTCTTGAGCCGTCACACGAATAGACATATGCACACACCCATGTTCACTGCAGCATTGTTCACAGTAGCAAAAACATGGAAACAACAGAGATGCCCATCAACAGACGAATGGATAAACAAACTATGGTGCGTACACACAATGGAATACTACACAACAATAAAGAACAATGATGAATCTGCGAAGCATCTCACAATATGGATGAATCTGGAGGGCATTAAAATGAGTGAAATAAGTCAATCACAAAAGAACAAATATTGCATGAGACTACTGCTATAAAAACTCATGAAATGGTTTACACAAAAAATGAAACAATCTTTGATGGTTATGAGGGAAGGGAGGGGTGGGAAGGAAAAACACTAAATAAACAATAGGTAAGTGGTAATTGTGGTGAAGGGTAAGACAGTACACAATACTGGGGAAACCACCACAACTTGTCCAAGGCAAGGTCATGGACGCTGCAGAGACACATCCAAACTCCCTGACAGACCAAATTACTGGGCGGAGGGCTTTAGGGATCATGGTCTTGGGGAACATCTAGCTCAATAGGCAGAAAGTATTTTATTAGGAAAATGATCTACATTCTACCTTGATGAGTAGCGTCTGGGATCTTAAAAGATTGTGAGCGGCCATGCAAGATACTCCACTGGTCTCACTCCATCTGGAGGAAGGGAGAAGGAAGAAAACCAAAGACAC
>NW_004444226.1:1377671-1378603 GCF_000243295.1 Trichechus manatus latirostris
AAAAAAACAACTATCCACAAATTGTAAGTAGAAGACACGTTGCTCAGTAATATGAGGCACAGCTAACGTCATACTCAATGGAAAAAGACAGGGATTTTACCTAAGATAAGTAAAAAGACAAGGATGACTATTCTGACCACTGCCATTCCATGTTATATTGGAGGTTCTAATCAGCGCAATCAGGCTAGAAAAAGAAATAAAATGTATCCAAATCAGGAAGGAAGAAGTAAACACATCCCTTTTTTGCAGATGAAATTATCCTATATATAAAAGACCTCAAAGAATCCACAAAAGAACTACTAGATGTAATAAAAGAATTCAGCAAACTAGCAGGATACAAGGTCAGCACATAAAAATAAGTCAAATTTTTATACATTAGCATTGAGCAATCTGAAAAGAAATTAAGGAAACAATTCCATTTGCAATATTATCTATAAGACTAAAATACCTAGGAATAAATTTAACAAAAGAAGTGAAATACTTCTACACTAGCAACCTGTAGATCAGAGTAGAACTGCCCCATAGGGTTTCCAAGGAGCGGCTGGGAGATTTGAACTGCTGACCTTTTGGTTAGCAGCCGAGTTCTTAACCACTGCACAACCAGGGCTTCTATAAAACATTAATAAAAGAAATTAAAGAAGATTTAAATAAATTGAAGGTCCTTTTATGCCCATAGAAGACTTAATAGTACCTAAAGCAATCTATAGATTCAACACAATACCCTTCAGAATTCAACCTACTTCTTTGCAGAAGTTGAAAACCTAATCCTCAAATCATACAAACAGGCAAGGGGGCCTAAATAGTCGAAGAAATCTTGAAAAAGAAGAACAGGGGACTCCGGCAAGATGGCGGTCTAGGCAGAAGCACCACGCCGTCCCTCCACAACAAAGATCCAAAAAACTAAGCCAAACAGAGAATCAACAATCCTGAAA
>NW_004444226.1:1392486-1428469 GCF_000243295.1 Trichechus manatus latirostris
GTGAGTATGTGGAGAAATTGGAACCCTCATCCATTGCTGGTGGGATTGTAAAGTGGTAAAACCACTGTGGAAAACAGTTTAGTTCCTCAAAAAATTAAACATAAAATTACCATATGATCTAGCAATTCCACTCCTAGGCATATATCCAAAAGAACTGACAGCAGGAACGCAAACAGATACTTGTAAATCAGTGTTCATAGTAGCATTATTTAGAATAACCAAAAGGTGAGGACATTCTAGATGTCCATCAACAGATGAATAAATACAATGTGGTACATACATATAATGGAATATTTGTTGTTATCATCAGTTGCTGTCAAGTTAACTCCAACTTGTGGCAACACCATGTATGCAGAATAGAACTGCTCCATAGAGCAGTTTCAAGGCTATGACTTTGCAAAGTAGATCACCAGGACTGTCTTCTGTGGCACCTCTGGGTGGGTTCAAACTACCAACGTTTCAGCTAGTAGTCAAGTGCTTCACCATTTGCATTACCCAGGGACTTCAGTGGACTATTATCCAGCCATACAAAGGAATGAAGTACTGATACATGCTATAACATGGATTAATCTTGAAAACATCATGCTGAGTGAAATGACTCAGTCACAAAAGGACAAATATTGTATGATCCCACTTACATGAAATATCTAGAATACACAAATGTATAGTGACCAAAGGAAATTAAGGAAACTATTAACTTTACAGTATTATAAAAAAGAATAAGATACATAGAAATAAATTTCACCAAAAATGTATAAAACTTGTACACTAAACACTACAAAATATTGTTGCAAGTAATTAAAGAACACCTAAATAAATGGAAAATCATACAGTGCTCATGGATTAAAAGACTCAAAATTGTAAATAAGGCAGTATTCCGAAGAACAATCTACAGATTCAATGAAATCCCTATCAAAATCCCAATAACCCTTTTTTTGGAAATGGAAAGTTGATCCTAAAATTCATATAGAAATGCAAGGAACCTGAGTAGCAAAAATAATCTTGAAAAAGGAAAAAATAGTTGGACTCATATTTCCCATTTTCAAAACTTAACTACAAATCTACAAAAATAAAATTATGGGAACTGGTATAAAGACAAGCATATAGATCAATGGAATATAATGGAAAGCCCATAAATAAACCCACGCATCTATGGTCAATTGATTTTGAACAAGGGTGCCAAGGCCATTCAATGAGATAAGGATTATTTTCAACAAATGATGCTGGGACTACTGGATATCCACATGCAAAATAATGAACTTGTATCCCCACCTCACCTATATACAAAAATTAACATGATATCCATAATATCCAAAATGTCCAGATTTCTATCAAAAATCACTCATCAGGTGAAGTTACCTCTGAGGTTCACTGTTCAGCCTGGGAGTGGACAGCCCCGTAAAACCAAACGAGACTAACGAGGTACAGGAGTCCAGTGACAAGGGCCAGAAGGCAGAAGGGGACAAGGAAGCTGGTGATAGGGAACCCAAGGTGGAGTAAGGATATTGTTGATGTGTTGTGAGATTGTTAACCATTGTTATAGGGCAACGTTTGTAGTAACTGTTAAATGAGAAACTATTTTGTTCTGTAAGCCTTCATCTTAAGCGAGAATAACAGCAAAATTGGAAGATAATAGTCAATGTCACTGAACTGTGCATCTAGAAATTTTTGAAATGGTGTATCTTTGGCTATGTATATTTTTACCAAAAAAAAAAAAAGGTTGAGAATTTAGAGGGTTAATATGTTGTGGGGTTGTTAACCAATGTCATAAAACAACATGTGTACTACTGTTTCGTGAGAAACTATTTGTTCTGTAAGCCTTCACCTGAAGTACAATAAAATAAAAAAAAAAAATCACTCATCATTTGAAGAGTTAAGATGATCTCAAATTGATTGAGACAATCAATAAATATCAGCACTGAGATGACAGGGATGTTAGAATTATCTGATGCAGATTTTAAGGTCATCATTTTTTAGGTCACCATCATAAAAATGGGGGCCCTGGTGGCACAGTGGTTAAGAGATCAGCTGCTAACCAAAAGGTCAGCAGTTTGAATATACCAGCCGCTCCTTGGAAACCCTATAGGGCAGTTCTACTCTGTCCTATAGAGTCTCTATGAGTCGGAATTGACTCAATGGCAACAGGTTGTTTTTTCAAACCATAAAAATGCTTCATCAAGCAATTACAAACACATTTGAAACAAATATAAGAAAAAGACTGAGCGAAAAATAGAAAGTTTCAGCAAAGAAAGATAAAATATAAAGAAGAATCAAATGGAAATTTTAGGAGTGAAAAATACATGGATCAGAATTTTAAAAACCACAATGGATTATCTTAACAGCAGAATGGAGGGCACAGAGAAACCAGTCAGTGAACTTGAACATCAAATAATAAAATCACCACATTTGAACAACAAGGAGGAAATAAACTGAAAAAAAAAAATGAACAAAGCCTGATAAATCTATGAAACACGGCCAAGGATCTAAAAATTGTGTCAGGAGTGCCAGAAGAAGAGGAGAAACAGGGTAGAACTGAAAAATTACTCAAAGAAATAATGGTTAAAAATATCGCAAATTCATCAGAAGACATATACCTACAAATTCAAGAAGCTGAGTGTACCCCACACTAAATAAACCTGAAGAATTTCACACCAAGACACACCATACCCAAATTGTGATAACTGGAGGCAAAGAAAAACTTTGTGAGCAGTGAGAAAGAAACAACACTGTAACAATAAAAGAAAATCTATTTAAATGTTACAGCCGTTCTTAACAGAAACCATGGAGACAAAAAACAATTGCTGAAAGAAAAGAACTACAAACCCAGAATCCCATATCCAGTGAAAATATCCTTTAGGCGTGCGGAGGAAATGAAGATATTCTCAAATTAAGAAAAACTAAACTCACCAGCAGACCTAAACAAAAGAATAACTAAAGCAAATTCTAAATAGAAAGGTAATGATACAAGAAGTAAACTTAGAATATCAGAAAGAAAAAACATGGTGCACAAAAATTGGGGTGTGTACTGTATCGGGAAACCCTGGTGGCATAGTGGTTAAGAGTTTGGCTGCTAACCAAAAGGTCAGCAGTTCGAATCTACCAGGCACTACTTGGAAACTCTATGAGGCAGTTCTACGCTGTCCTATAGGATCACTATAAGTTGGAATCAACTCGATGGCAATGGGTTTTTTTTTTGGTTGGTACTATATAGACTTTTATTATCCTCTTGAGTTTTCTAAATTACATTTGATGGTGGAAGAAAAAATTAACACCGTCTGATGTGGTTCTAAGTATGGTGAGTAAATACTTAAGTATATTATAGACAAACCCGTTGTCATTGAGTCGATTCTGACTAATTGTGACCCTATAGGTCAGAGTAGAACTGTCCCATAGGGATTTCAAGGAGCAGATAGTGGATTCGAACTGCCGAGCTTTTGGTTAGCAGTTGAACCTGTTAATTACTTAGCCACCAGGGCTCAAAGGAAGGTAAAAGTACAAAAGGGAGATAAGTTTCTACACTTTACTCAAAGTGGTAAAATGATGACACCAGCAGACTGCGATGAGTTATATATATATATTTATCCATCATATATATATTATATACATAGGAAGGAAATGGCAGGGCCAGAATACAAAACACATATTCCCCTGAAGGGAGTATAGCCTCAGCTTCACTAAGGTGCAAAATGCAACTTCAGGGTAGAAACTTAAAATTGATTGATGAGCGTGAAATGATAAAGATTTTTCACTTATTTGTAACTGTGAAATCTTTGTTGCATTTCTGTAATATGGTAGTAGAAGTCTGATATGAACTTTAGTGAGAGAAATTGTTAAGAAATTATTTTTAAAAATCTAAACCTTCAGAATTAAAGTGGCATAATTAGGGTTGAGATATTAAGGTAAATACTAGTGTAGCTACTTTTATCCTAGTCAATCTTCTTGATGATATCAATAAATTGTCAGTAAACAGGTTGATATAAAACAACAAGAAAAAACCTACTTAGTGAACCATTTCAAAAGGCCCTGAAATTAAGAGAGCAGCAAAACAAAACAAAAAACTTAGTCTTGAGATCAGTTTGAAAAGTACACCTGCCCTGCCTTCTAGCAGTTAGCAAGGTTTTATATGTTGCATGAGGTTACATTGGTAACGATAAAAAGGGAAAAGGGAAACAAGAATGTGAACGTGGCAGCGTGGCAGATTTTCCATTGTAGGTGTGAAGTTGAGAGTGCAAGAATATGCAGACCTGGAAATGCATATTTTGCTGTTTCAAGTCAGTAAGGAAAATATTTGTGCAAATCCAGGAGAATGTGTGCTGTCCTTTAGAGTATGATAAGCCTTTAGGCTCCGAGCCTGGAATTATTCTTGTAAAAGTTGCAAAACACATAGTAATCCTTCATCATAGCAATCCTATACGACAGAGTAGAACTGCCCCATAGGGTTTCCAAGGAGTGGCTGGTGGATTTGAACTGCCCAGCTTTTGATGAGCAGTCATAGCTCTGTGCAGAAAACAATATCGTTATGTATCAGCTTATTTAAGCACTGAAATATGTTCAGATTGTATAGGGAAAAAATTACAGTATTTTTACAAAACCCAATGGGGCAGTTCTACTGTGTCCTACAGGGTCACAATGAGTCGGCATCGACTCCATGGCAGTGTGTTTTGTTTGTAATTAGGAACATAGCATCAGTGGAAGAGGAGAGAATGAATACTAGAGCTGGTGAATTAACCTTTAGATATGGATAAACCTATTTTATGGAGAAAAGATGAGTGAAAATACATAAGAATTGTTATATATTTAAATTATTAAAACACTCGGATAACATCTCTTAGGATTTTTTTAATGTATAATAAGGTAGGTTCATATTGAGAAGAGGTTGTGGCAACATCAATGTTATATTCTACTCAGTATGTAAAAATGCAGATCATTATACATTATCCTATTGAAGTCATAAGATACAGTTGGGCAATGACAAGAAATATAGAGCAATATAGAAAATGATTTTGAACCATTCCCATGGTTAATTTAATATTTAGAAAATCAAGGGAATGTTTTATCCATGATTTAATTTAATCCAAAAATTAGGCTTTCATAGTTTCTACAGTACTTGGAAGGCAGAAAAGTAATCAAACAAATTAATGGTCATCTTGCATGAGGATCATGGATTGGAGTGATGGGAAGCAGTGAAGCTAAGTAGGATCAGCATTTCTAGTGGAGGAAATGTGGCATTGAGACATTTAAGCACACAAACCTGGATTTGAATTTTTGTTCTTACACTTTTATTTCCATGGCTTAATAATGTTCTTGACCTTTCAGTGTCCCAGTGTTTTTATATTAAAAGTGTGTATATTACTTTCTAATTTGCAGAGTTAAGCAATGAGAATTACAGTATGTAATATGTGATTAAGGCGTTCTGGTGGTGCAGTGGTTAAAATCTTGGCTGCTAACCAAAAGGTTCGCAGTTCAAATTCACTAGCAGCTCCTTGGAAACCATTTGGGACAGTTCTACTCTATCCTATAAGGCCACTGTGAGTCTGAATCGACTCAGTGTCACGTTACAACAACATATTGGAAATAAGTTACACAAGTAATTAGAATAACCAATCAACCACCCGTCTGTCAATTTGTTGTACTGTGGTGGCTTTTGTATTGCTTTGATGCTGCAAGCTATGTCATTGGTATTTCAAATTCCAGGAGGGTAAGCAGGTTTCAGTGGAGCTTCCAGGCTAAGATAGATTAGGAAGAAAGACCTGGTAATCTACTTCAGAAAATTAGCCAATGAAAACTACGGATCACAAAAAAATATTTTCTGATATGGTGTTGGAAGATGAGAAAGGTTCAAAGGCAACAATGAACTCAAGCATCCTGGTGATCACGAGGATGGCAGGAAACTGGGCAGTTATTTATTCTGTGTACATGAGATCTCCACAAGTCAGAGACAACTCCATTGCAACTAACAACAGAAACAACTAACCAATATCAACTAGAGAGAATAAAATTGGATAACTGTGACTATAAACTAAATGTGAGTCAGTAAACCTACTTAGGCTAATTTCTTTCCACATTATTCTTCTCCATGTTTTTTTAGGATTATTTGCCTTTACCGCTCCTGTCCAAAGCAAAGTAACTAAAGATGTGCAACTCTACCACAGTGACTGAATTCCTGCTTATGAGGTTTTCTGATGTGTGGGAGCTCAGAGTCTTGCACGCCATGTTATTTCTACTGATGTACTTGGCACCCCTGCTGGGGAACCTTCTCATTGTCACAGTAACCACTCTTGACCAGAGTCTTCACATCCCCATGTGTTTTTTCCTTAGGAATCTGTCCTGGACATGTGCTATATTTCTGTCACTGTACCCAAGGCGTGTGTCATCTTCCTGCTTGACAACAGAGTAATCTCTATGGTTGGATGTACATCTCAGATCTTCCTTGTGATTTTGTTTGCTTTTGCAGAGCTGCTGTTTCTCACCATCATGGCCCATGACTGCTATGTGGCCATCTGTCATCCCCTCCACTACACTGTGATCATGAACCCTTGTGTCTGTGTCCAAATGACACTGGCCTCCATACTCAGTGGTATGATCTATGCAGCTGTGCACACCGGAAATGCATTCCGGTTGTCCTTCTGTCATTCCAATGTGGTCCACCTGTTTTTCTGTGATATCCCCTCTCTGCTGAAGCTCTTCTGCTCTGACACTTTCAGCAATGAGATTGTAATTTTTGTCTCTGCTGTGATTATTGTAGGTGGCTGTTTTATCTTCATCATCATGTCTTATATTGGCATATTTTCTACTGTACTCAAGTTTCCAACCAGAGGAGAGTGAGGAAAGGCTTTTCTACCTGTGTTCCTCACGTTCTTGTGGTGAGAGTCTTTGTCATTTCAGTCACGGCTGTGTATGTGAAGCCAACCTCCAATTCACCTACAATTCAGGATATGATTACTTCTGTGTTGTATTCTATAGCCCCTCCTTTTCTAAATACTATCATCTATAGTCTCAGAAATAAGCAGATAAAGGAAGCTGTAAGGAGAATTATGAGTAGAATGCTCTATTCAGGAAAATGATAAGCTCATTATTTTAAGACATTTCTACTTTGATAAGTTGAAAAATACTTCAAAAATAGCTTTCTTGCTTATTTCCAAAATTGGGGACCTGATTGTCAGCATAGAAACAATCTTGTTGTTGTTGCTATTGAAAGGTTCCTACTCATGGCAACCTTATGTATAACAGAATGAAAGTTTTCCCAGTCCTGCACCATCTGCATGTTCATTGATATGTTTAAGTCCGTTGTTTTGACTATTGTGTCATTCCATCTCATTGAGGGTTTTTTTCATCTTGTTGTCACTGGAACTTTATTAAACTTTAACAAACATACTGGTAAAACAATATATTAAGATTTTAATTTGAGTTTTCCCCTCCCCAAAATGTACATTCCCTGATGCCCGAAGTGTGACAGTTAAATATTCTTATATTTGCTAAATATTTCTCTTTAGGATTATCTAGAGAGTCCTAGAATAGATAAAATATATATTAGCTTTTATTTTTTTTGTAATTTTGAGAGAAGAATCATTCATGCATCATGTTTTAAATATTCCAAAAAATAGTAGGATAACATCTGAAAGGTGGGCATAAAAATAACAAAAAATATTAAATTTTTATAATAAAAGAAAAAAATTATCCAAAGTGTGATTTGTGAGATAAATCAATTATACCTTATGTTGTTTTTAGTAATCTAGAAGGATAAATTTTAAATAAAATTATTTACAATATTTAAGTCACTGGTTTGTTTAGAAAGATTAGGATTAAGATTACTTTTTGGTGGTTATTATCATCTCCATGGCAAGAAGACAAAAATAAGTTATTTCTTTTTTCCATTTTATCTTACTATTTTTCTGATGAATTCTTTCAAAATATTAAGAAGATCCAAAGTATAAAATTTGTTTTTGAGTGGAATTTCATTTCAAAATAGCCAATAGCAGTCCATTTTAGCTCACTCATGCCTGGCATATCAATCTTTATGCATTCCATTTCATTTTTGACGACTTCCAATTTCCTAGGTTCATAATTCATGCATTCCACGTTCCAATTATTAATGGATGTTTGCAGCTGTTTCTTCTCATTTTGAGTCGTGCCACATCAGCAAAGGAGGGTCCTGAAATCCATCTACATAATTAAGGCTGACTCTACTTTGAGGAGGCAGCTCTCTCCCAGTCATATTTTGAGTTCTTTCCAACCTGAGGGGCTCATCTTTCTGCACTATATCAGACAATGTTCCACCGATATTCATAAGGTTTTCACTGGCCAACTTTTTCAGAAGTAGACCTCCAGATCCTTCTTCCTATTATGTCTTAGTTTGGACGCTGTGCTGAAACCTGTCCACCAAGGGTGACCCTGCTGGTATTTGAAATACTGGTGGCGTAGTTTCCAGTATCACAGCAACATGCAAGCCACGACAGTATGACAAACTGGCAGATGCGTGGTGGAACCGCAGGTATAGGATTTACAAAACATATTGGGAGAGACACAATTCAGTCCAGAATAGTTACTGAATTTAAGTTGATATAAATGTAAATCAGATTGTTATAAATGTAACGTTAGGTATCATTATCATAGTAACCACAAAGAAACATAAAAAAAAAATTACAAAAGTAAAAGAGGAGGAATAAAAATGGTTAACTACAAAAGAAGGCATAAAAACACAAAACTTGGCAGCATTGGAAGAAATGAGAGAAAAAGAAAGAATAAGCCACACAAAAAACAAACAACAACATGATAGAAGAATCTCCTTCCTAGCAGTAATTACCATGAACTTACATTTCGATGAAGAGATAGATAGTGGCATAAAAGTTAAAAAAGAAAAGAACAGAAACGATCTTGTTGTCTGCAAAAATCACACATTAGGTCTAAAGACACAAATAAGTTGAATGGATTGAATGTGAAAGGATGGAAAAAATATGCCCTGCAAATAATAACCAAAACAGCTGGGGTGGTGATCCTATTATCAGATTAAACAGACTTCAAGTCAAAATCTGTTATAAGATATAAAGACGGATATTGTATAATAATAAAGGAGTAAATTCATCAAAAATACATAAAAATTTTAAAATATGTATGCACTTAGCATCAGAACTCCAAAATATATAAGGCAAACACTGATGTAAATGAAAGGAGAAAAACACAGTTCTAAAATAATAGGCGGCGACTTTAATATTACCACTTTTAACAATGAATAAAACATTTAGAAAGAAGATCAATGAAGAAATAGAAATAGAGGATTTAACAATGCTATAAACTAAGTTGGCTCTAACTCTTGACAACTTTATATATAACAGAAAGAAATATTGCCCAATCCTCTGCCATCTTCATGTCCATTAATATATTTGGTTACTGTATCAGTCCATCTCATAGAGGGTTTCCCTTGTTTTCACTGACACTCTACTTCACCAAATATGATGTCAAATTCTAGCAAATGGTCTTTCCTGATGACATGTCCGAAGTAAGCAACCTAAAGTTTTGCTACCCTCGCTTCTAAGGAACATTCTTGTTATAGTTCTTCTAAGACTGATTTGTTTGTTTTGGGGCAGTCTTTAATATATCCAGTATTCTTTGCCAACACCACAATTCAAATGTGTCAATTCTTCTTCTGTCTTCCTTTCTCCTTGTCTAGCTTTCACATACTTATCGGGCAATTTCAAAGACCATGACTTGGGTCAAACATATTGTCTTAGTTATCTAGTGCTGATATAACAGAAATACCACAAGTGGATGGCTTTAACAAGCAGAAATTTATTCTCTCACAGTCTAGGAGGCTGTAAGTCCAAAGTCAGGATGCCAGCTCCAGGGCAAGGCTTTCTCTTTCTGTTCATTTTGAGGAAGGTCCTTGTTATTAGTCTTTCCCAGGTCTAGGAGCTTCTCAGTGCAAGGACCCTAGGTCCAAAGGATGGACTCTGCTCCTGGCGCTGCTTTCTTGGTGGTAAGAGGTCCCCCTGTCTCTCTGCTAGCTTTCTTTTTTATATCTCAAGAGAGATTGACTTAAGACACAAACTAATCTTATAGATTGAGTCCTGCCTCATTAATGTAACTGCCTCTAATCCTGCCTTATTAACATCATAGAGGTAGAATTTACAACGCATAGGAAAATCACATCAGATGACAAAATGGTGGACAATCACACAATACTGGGAATCATGGCCCAGCCAAGTTGACACACATTTTGGGGGGACACAATTCAATACATGACACACACCTTAGTCAACAGTGACATTTTAGCATTTTAAAAGTTGAAAGAGGTCTTTCCCAGCAGATTTTCCCATTACATTGTTTGATTTCTTGACTGCTGATTCCATGAATATTGACTGTTGATCAAAGTGGAATGAAATCACTGACAACTTCAATTTTTCTCCACTTAAGGTGTTATTTATCAGCACACTTGTGAGGATTTTTGTTTTCTTCATGCTCAGTCTGTAATCTTTTACCTTCCTCAGTAAGTCCTTCAAGTCATATTCATTTCCTGCATATTGCAAGTTGTTAAAGAATCTTCCTCCAGTTCTGATGCCACGTTCTTCTTGACAAACTCCGGCTTCTCAATTAATTCGTTAACCGTACACATTAAATAAGTAAGGTGAAAGGATATAACCCTGCTGCACACATTTCCCAATTTTAAACCAGGTAGTACCCCTTTCTTCTGTTTGAATAACTGCCTCCTGATACAAGTACTTGTTCCACATGAGCACAATCAAGTGTTCTGGAATTTCCATTTTTTCGTATTGTTCTCCATAATTTATTATATACACAATTGAATGCCTTTGGGTAATTGATAAAACACAGTTAAAGACAAGTCTACTTTCAGCCAAGATCCATCTGACATCAACAATGATATCCCTTGTTCCATGTCCTCTTCTGAATCCAGGTTAAACTTCTGGCAGATTCCCTGTTTATGTATGGTTGCAGTTTCTTCTCAATTATTTTCAGCAAAATTTTGCTAGTATGTAACATTAATGATATTATTAGATAATTTATTCATTCCAACTGATTGCCTTTCTTTGGACTGGGCATAAATATGTATCTCTTCCAATTGATTGCCAAGGTAGCTGTCTTCCAAATTTCTTCACGTATGTAAGTAAGTTTCTGGAGTTGCATTCATTTGTTGAAGCATATCATTTGGTATTCTGTCAATTCCTAGAGCCTTGTTTTTTGTCCATGTCTTCAGTACAGCTTTATCTTCTTCCTTCAGTGCAGGCAGTTCTTTTTTTTTTTTTTTCTTCTTTTTATCTTATTTATTTATTGGTGGAAATATCCACAGTCAAAAAGAATTGGTTGACATTCAACAACTTCAGGAGGTAGCATATGTTCAAGAACCTATGATACTGAAGGAAAAAATCCAAGCTGCACTGAAGAGAATGCAAAAAACAAAGCTCCAGGAATTGACAGAGTCCCAATTTAGATGTTTAAACAAACAAATGCAGTGCTGGAGTTGCTCTCTCATCTATGTCAAGAAATTTGGAGGATAGCTTCCTGGCCAACTGACTGGAAGAGATCCATATATGTGCCCATTCCAAAGAAAGGTGATTCAAAAGAATGTGGAAATTATCGAACAATATCATTAATATCACACACAAGTAAAATTTTGCTGAATATCATTCAAAAGTGGCTGCAGCAGTACATTCACAGGGAACTTCCAGAAGTTCAAGCCAGATTCAGAAGAGGACATGGAATGAGGGATATCATTGTTGATGTCAGATGGGTCTTGGCTGAAAGCAGAGAATACCAGAAAGATGTTTACCTGTGTTTTATTGACTATGCAAAGGCATTCAACTGTGTGGATCATAACAAACTATGGGTGACATTGTGAGGAACAGGAATTTTAGAAGACTTAATTTTGCTTATGAGGAACCTGTGCATAGATCAAGAGGCAGTTGATAGAACAGAACAAGGGGATACTGTGTGGTTTAAAGTTAGGAAAGGTGTGCATCAGGGTTGTATCCTTTCACCATACTCACTCAATCTGTATGCTGAGCAAATAATCTGAGAAGCTGAAGTATATAAAGAAGAACAAGACATTAGGGTTGGAGGAAGACTCATTAACAGCCTGAGTTATGCAGATAACACAACCTTGCTTGCTGAAAGTGAAGAAGACTTGAAGCTGATGAATATGAATATCAAAGACCACAGCCTTCAGTAAGAATTACACTTCAACATCAAGAAAAAAAATACAGCCGGACTAATAAGCAACACCATGATAAACAGAGTACAGAATGAAGTTGTCAAGCATTTCATTTTCCTTGGATCCACAATAAACGTCCATGGAAGCAGCAGTCACGAAATCAAAAGACATATTGCATTGGGCAAATCTGCTGCAAAAGAACTCTTTAAAGTGTTAACAAGCAAAGATGCCACTATGAGGACTAAGATGCACCTGACCCAAGCCATGGTATTCTCAGTCACCTCATATGCATGCAAAAGCTGGATAATGAATAAGAAAGACTGAAGAAAAATCGACATCTTTGAATTACAGTATTGGCGAAGAATATTGAATATGCCATGGACTGCCAGAAGAAAGAACAAATCTATCTTGGAAGAAGTACAGCTGGAAAGCTCCTTGGAAGCTAGGATGGTGAGACTTCGTCTCACATACTTTGTATACGTTATCAGGAGGGACCAGTCCCTGGAGAAGAACATCATGCTTGGTAAAGTAGAGGGCCACCAAAAAAGAGTAAGACCCTCAACAAGATGGATTGACGCAGTGGCTGCAAAAATGGGCTCAAACATACCAACGATTGTGAGGATGACACAAGACTGGGCAGTGTTTCGTTCTGTTTTATGTAGGGTCGCTATGAGAAGGAACTGAGTGGATGACATCTAACAACAACAACGATACCCAGTCATGCACCATTTCAACAATTTCTACATGTGCAGCTCAATGTACAACATTGATTACATTCTTCAAGTTGTGTAAATATTCTCACCATCCTTCTCCAGATTTTTCCACCATCATTAACTTAGACTCACTGTCCCCTAAGCTTCTCATCTAATCCTTTGAGTTGTTAAGTCAAGTTGATCTCACATAGATGATTATTAAAAAAGCACAATGCTCAAGGCAGACATACTTTAGTTATTAAGATAAACTATTTTTTATTCCAAAGATTTCAGGGGATAGTTTTGGTTTAAGATTTAAAGTTTAAAGACTATCTCAGGGCAATAGTTTTGGGGGTTCATCTAGCCTCAATGGCTCCAGAAAATCTGGATTCCATTGAGAATTTGAAATTCTGTTCCACATTCTTCACCCTTTTGATTAGGATTCTTCTATAGACTCTTTGATCAAAATGAGCAACAATGATAGCCAGGCACCATCTAGTTGTTCTGTCTCATGGCAAAGGAGGCAGTTGTTCATGAGGGTAAGAGATATGCAATCCATTTCCTCCTCCAATTCGTAACTCTTCTTCCTCTGGTGCTCCAGGTGAATGGAGACTTATTATTGCACCTTGGATGGCTGCTTGCTAGCTTTTAAGACCCCAGGCACTGCACTACAAACTAGGAGGTAGAACAGAGTACTGAGAAATGATATTAGGCCAATTGATTGGGATGTCCCTCAAACTATGACCCTAAACCTCCACCAAACCAAGAAAATAAATCCTGTGAGGTGTTTGGTTATATCTAAGTGGTCTCAACAGCTGCTCTTTTTTTTTTTTTTTGTAACTATATATAGATATATCTCCACTGGTGGTTCAGTGGTTAAAGCACTCTGCTGCTAACCAGAAGGTCAGTGGTTTGAACCTACCAGCCGCTCTGTGGGAGAAAGATTTAGCAGTCTTCTTCCATAAAGATTTACAACCTTCAAAATACTATAGGGGCAGTTCTACTCTGTACAATAGGGTCACTATGAGTCAGAATCGACTTGATGGCAGCTGGTTTGGCTTTTTTGTTTGATCATGACATTTTCCAGTTCAACATTTATTAGGTGTACAGCATAGTGATATCAATTACATTAATCAGTTGCACAATTACTCTTAAGTAATTTCAAAGTTCCCATCACCATAAACAGAAACTCACTACTTCTCAAGAAATGTTTACCCTTCCCCCTTCCTCCCACCCCTGGTATCAATTAATAAATTTTAAACTCTATATTTGCCTAGTCTTGTCATTTTATATAAGTGAGATCATACAATATGTGTTCTTTTATGATTGACTTTTTCACTCAGTATAATGTCTTCAAGATCCATCCTTGTTGTAACATGTATCAGGACTTCATTTCTCTTTCTGGCTGAGTAGTATTTCACATATGTATTTACAACATTTTGCTTATCCATTCATTCACTGATGAACATGTAGGTTGTTTTCACCTTTTGGCTGTTGTGAATAGTGCTGCAATGAACATTGGTGTACATATGTCTGTTTGTGTCCCTGCCCTCAAGTCCTTTGGGTATATACCTAGGAGTGGGATTGCTGGGTCATAAACTATTTCTATTTTTAGTGTTTTGAGAACTGCCAAGCTATTTTCCACAATGGTTGTACCATTCAGTACCAGCAGTTTTTGATCATATGCTATCTCCTGAAACGATTGAATGTCAACCAATTCTTTTTGGTACAGTGACTCTATATTCCTTTCATCATTTTTTGATGCTACCTGCATCATTTTTTGCACATAGAACACTTCAGTAATACAACTCAAGGTTTAAATTTTCTCTTCAGTTCTATCAGCTTGAGAAATGCTAATCATGTTTTTCCTCTTTTGTTTTCTAACTCCAGGTCTTTGTACATTTCATCATAATAATTTCCCTTAGGTTCTTGACCTTCTTACACTGTCATCTTGCCTCCTTTTTCTCTGCTGTCCTCTTTATATGTGTTACTGTCTAAAAATAATTCCTCTCAATGCTCGCAATCACTAGCCATTAGAGAAATGCAAATCAAAACCATAGTGAGATACCATCTCACCCTGGCATTACTGGCATGAATCACAAAAACAGAAAATAACAAATACTGGAGAGGCTGCAGGGAGATTGGAATTCTTATGCATTGCTGGTGGGAATGCAAAATGGTACAACCACGTTGGAAAACGATATGTCACTTCCTTAACAAGTTAGAAATAGAAATACCATATGATCTAGCAATCCCATTCCTAGGAATATATCCTAGAGAAATAAGAGCCGTCACACGAATAGACATATGCACACCCATGTTCGTTGCAGCATTGTTCACAATAGCAAAAAGATAGAAACAACCTAGATGCCTATCAACAGATGAATGGATAAATAAACTATGGTACCTACACATGATGAAGTACTATGCAACAATAAAGAACAGTGATGAATCTGCGAAGCATCTCACAACATGAATGAATCTTGAGGACATTATGCTGAGTGAAATAAGTCAATCGCAAAAGGACAAATATTGTATGAGACCATTACTATAAAAACTTATGAAAAGAAACCGTCTTTGATGGTTACCAGGGAGGGGAGGAGTAGGGATGGAAAAATACTAAATAGACAATAGATAAGTGGTAACTTTGGTGAAAGGTAAGACAGTACACAGTACTGGGGAAGCTAGCACAACTTGTCCAAGGCAAGGCCATGAAAGCTCCATAGACACATCCACACTCTCTGAGGGACGGAATTACTGGGCTAAGGGCTGTGGAAACCATGGTCTCGGGGAACATCTCGCTCAATTGGCATAATATACTTTATAAAGAAAATGTTCTACATTTTACTTTGGTGAGTAGCGTCTGGGGTCTTAAAAGCCTGTGAGCAGCCGTTTAAGATACTCCACTGGTCTCACCCCTTCCAGAGCATGGGAAAATGAAGGAAACTAAATACTCAAGGGAAAGATTAGTCCAAAGGACTAACGGACCACAACTACCACGACCTCCACCAGTCTGAGTCCAGTATAACTAGATGGTGCCCAGCTACCACCACTGACTGGTCTGACAGGAATCACAATAGAAGATCCTGGACAGAGCTGGAGAATAATGTAGAACAAAAGTCTAATTCATAAAAAAGATCAGACTTACTGGATTGACAAAGACTGGAGAAACCCGGAGAGTATGGCCCCCAGACACCCTTTTAGCTCAGTAATGAAGTCACTTCTGAGGTTCATCCTTCAGCCAAAGATTAGACAGGACCATAAAACAAAACAAGACTAAAGGGGCACACCAGCCCAGGGGCAAGGACTAGAAAGCAGGAGGGGACAAACAAGCTGGTCCTATGGAACCCAAGGTCGAGAAGGGAGAGTGTTGACATATCGTGGGGTAATTAACCAACGTTATAAAACAATATGTGTACTAACTGTTTAATGCAAAGCTAGTTTGTTCTGTAAACCTTCATCTGAAGTAAAATAAAAACTAATAATTCCTCTCACCTCCAGCAGCTTTGATAATTTTCTCTGTATCACTTATTTTGGACAATTGAATTTTGTGTGGTTTTGTCTAGTTAAATCTTCTTGTTTCTTGTGCTTGAGTTTCGCTGAGCTTCTTGGATCTACGGATTTATAGTTGTTTATTAAAAATCAAACCTGAAACATTGTGACTATTCTTTCTTTCCATATTTTTTCTGTGTACAACCACTTTTATGTGCAACAGTTACCTGTATTGAAGTCTTTTTGAAGAGATTCTCAATTAATTAATGTTCTTATTTTTTGAAATTTCTTTTTCTTTCTGAGTCTCATTTTAGATCATTTCTAATGCTGTATCTTCAAGATCAATAATCATTTCTTCTGCAAGGTCTAATAACCATTAACCCCATACCATCTAATTCTTATCTCATGTACTCTATTTTTTTGTCTTCTAAACTTCCACTGAGTTTGTTGCTGTTGTTTTTAGCTTCCACATCTCCACTGAACTTTATGAACCTATGGCAAACAGTTATAATAACTTTTGTAATTTATTTCACTGCTAAGTGTAAGATCTGCCACATTTCTAAGTTAGATTTTAAAGTGTGTATTTTATTTTTGTTTTTTGATTGTGGTAATAAGATACATAAAACATAGGTCATCTCAATAATTTCTACATATGATTCAGTGACATTGATTACATTCTTCAAGTTGTACACCCATTCTTGCTATCTTTTTCTAAATCATTCACCCACCATTAATATAAACTTAATGCCTCCTAGCCCTGAAGCTGCCCCTTTTCTCCCTCCCTTCCTGGTAACCACTAATAATCTTTGTTTTCTGTATATTTGCTTATTTCATATAAGTGGGATTGCACAGTGTTTGTCCTTTTGTGACTGATTTATTTTGATCATGTGTGTTGTAGTATGCATCTAGACTTTTTCTCTTTATGGCTGAGTAACATTCCATTTTATATATATATATATCTCACATTTTTTATCCATTCATCTGTTGATGGATATTTTGGTTGTTTCCACATTTTGGCTATTGTGAAAAGTGCCTCAATAAACATTGCTGTACGGGTTTCCATTTGTATTTCTGCTTTCATTTCTGGGTATAAAAAGAGCATTCAGATCCTGACTCGTATGGTAGTTCTATGTTCAACCCTTTGATGAACTGTCAAAATGTTTTCCACAGTGGCTGTAACATTTTACATTTCCACCAGCAATAGATGAGGGTTCCAGTTTCTCCACAATCTTGCAAACACCTGTTGTTTCATGTTGTTGTTGTTTTTATTAAATCATTGTCATTCTAGTGGGGGTGATGTGGTATCTTATTGTGGTTTTGATTTGCATCTTCCTAATGACTAGTGACATTGGGTATCTTCTCATGTGTTCATGTTGGCCATTTGAATATCCTCTTGGGTGAAATGTTAGTTCAAATCCTTTGCCCATTTTTTTATTGAGTTGTTTGTCATTTTGTTGTTAACTTGTAGAAGTTTATATATATGTGTGTGTGTGTGTGTGTGTATGATATTAGATCCTTATTGGCTATATGATTCCTAAAATTTTCCTGTCAATCTGAAGGCTGTATCCTCACTTTGTTGATAAAGTCCTTTGATAGACAAAATTATTTATTTTTTATGGCATCCTATTCATTTTTTTGTCTTTTGCTGCACATGCTTTTGTTGTCATATCTGCTAATGCACCATTAAAAACTAGGTCCCATAGCCTGGGCCCTACATTTTGTTCTAAGAATTTCATGACTTTAGTTTGCAAATTTAGGTCCTTGATCCATTTTGGATTGTTTTTTGTGTATGGTGTGTGGCATGGATCCTGATTTGTTCTTCTGCATTTGGAAATCTAATTTTTCCAGCACCGTTTGTTGAGGAGTCTCTTCTCCATTGAATAGACTTAGAACATTTGTTAAAAATCAGTTGACCGTAGATGACGGATTTATTTCTGAGCTCTTAATTCTATTTCATTGGTCTATATGTCTGTTATTATACCAGTACCAAACTGTTTTAATTACTATGGCTTTATAATATGTTTTGAAATCAAGAAGTGTTAGTCCTCCTACTTTGTTCTTTATCAAAATTGCTTTCCCTATTTGGGGCCTATTACCTTTCCATATAAATTTGAGGCTTGGCATTTCTGTTTCTACAAAGAAGATTGTTGAAATTTTGATAAAGATTGCATTAAGCCTATATATTGTTTTGGGTGGTATTGACATCTAACAACATTAAGTGTTCCAATCCATGAACACAGAATGCCTTTTCATTTATTTAGGTCTTCTTTAATTTGTTTTAGTAATGTTTTATGGTTTTCTGTGTCCAAGTCTTTTACTTCTTGACTGCTGCCTCCACGGACATTGATTATTGATATAAGAGAATTGTGATGGTTAAGACTGTGTGTCAACTTGACTGGGCCATGATTCTCAGTGGTTTGCCAGTTATGATGCAGTTTGGCAGCTTTTTAATGATGTAATCACCGCCATAATGGTATCTGATATAATGTGATCACCTCCATCATGAGATCTGTTGTGAGCAGCCAATCAGTTAAAAGGGAGTTTTTTGGGGGTGGCCTACATCCAATATAGTTGGACTTTCTGACAAGGCTTGGTGGTCTTTCCTTGCTGTGGATCCTGCAACTGGCTCCTGTTCATCTGACCTATGGTTCTTGGGACTTGAGCTACCAGGTTACCTGTTGTCTTACCTGCCTATCTTGGGATTCATAAGCCTCCACACTCTGTGAGCCAGAAGCCTCTTATCTGACATTCTGATCTTGGATTCATCAGTACCTGTCGCTACGTGAGTCAGGAGAAGCCTCAAGCCTGGCCCACCAACTTGGGACTTTCCAGCCTCTACAACCACGTGAGCTGTGTCCTTTATATAAATCTCTCTCTCTCTATATATATATATAGATAGATAGATAGATAGATAGATAGATAGATAGATAGATAGATATAGATATGCTACACTGGTTTTGCTTCTCTAGAGAACCTAGCCTAAAACATTTGATACCTAGAGGAGACTGCTGCTGTAATAGATACCTAAAATGTGGAAGGGGTTTTGACACTGTGAATGGGTAGGTGTTTAAGGTGCCTAATAGTAAAAGCCTAGGTTGTCTTGAAGAGACTCTTGGTTGAATTCTAGACATCAAAGACAATTCTGGTGAAGATTTAGATTCAGAGGGAAGTGAGGAGAGCTTTAACACTGGAGACAATGCAGACGGTGAGAAGCAGCAGCAGAGAAACAGCAGCAGCAGAACAAGAAGACTGACTTGAGACAGCGTGGGAGCCAACCCATGGAGCCAGAGAGCTGAGTGCCTTTGTGCAGGAGGCTTCCTGGAGGATTGGAGTGCCTCCGGGCACTTATCAGTGGAGCTATGCTTGCCAACCCATGGAGCATGATAGCTGAGTGCCCTCCAGCCAAAGTTTACTGGCAGAGTGGGATCCTTCCAGGCACTTACTGGTGGAGCTAAAGAACTTTGGAACACTTGCCCTAGCAGGGCAGACATGGGCAGTGAGGCCCAAGGGACAGAGAGGCCAAGGAACAAGGAATAAGAAGATACTGAAGAGACAAGGAACACAGGAAGCAGAGCTGCCTCTGTCTCAAAGGGTAGGGCCGTGACCTCTGGGGTTTCAAGAGGTGGACCCATGGACTCTGAGGCTTCAAAGGGTGGGGCCACAGCCTCCTAGGTTTCAAAGAGTCAGATCTTCACCAACTCTGTTCCAGAGTGTAGGGCTGCCTTTCACGAGTGCCAGTGGGATGGGGCCAGATCCACTGCCCAAAGCTGAGGGCACAGGGATGGCATGCCCAAAGGGCAGAAGAACTGGGCCTGGTGGGGATGAGGGGGTAGGGTTGCCACTCAGATGGACTAGGAGAATGGGGCTGCC
Organism: Trichechus manatus latirostris; assembly: GCF_000243295.1. NCBI lineage: Eukaryota > Metazoa > Chordata > Mammalia > Sirenia > Trichechidae > Trichechus > Trichechus manatus. The sequence goes on from NW_004444226.1 coordinate 1,412,704, forward strand.
CAAATTTGAGGGAGCAGACTTTCCTTTCCAGTGGGCCTGGAAGGCAGAGCTGAATCCTAGGGCCAAAGGGCCTCCACTTAGAATCCAGAGAGTGTGGCCAACACCCAGAGTCTGGAGGGTAGGGCCATTGCCTAAAAGGTCTCAGAAAACAGAGGATTATTTTCAAGGCTTGAGAGTTAATGTAATATGTTCTGCTGATTTGTTTGGTGCCTGTTATCCCTTCTTTCCCTCCAATTTCTCCCATTTGTAATGGAAATGTCTACCTTGTGCCTGTTCCATCATTGTACTTTGGAAGCAGATAGCTTGTATTATAGATTTCACAGATGAAGAGGAATTTTTGGAATTTGGGCTTGGAGTTGATTTAAGACTTTTGCTATGACATGATGGGGTGAAAGAATTTTACATGTGGCAAGGACGTGAATTTTGCGGGGCAAAGGGTGGAATGTTATGGATTGAATTGTGTTCCCCAAAGACGTGTATCCACTTGGCTAGGCCATGATTCTAGTATTGTGTCATTGTCCACCATTTCGTGATCCGATGTGATTTTCCTATGTGTTGTAAATCCTACCTCTATGATGTTTCTGAGGCAGGATTAGAGGCAGTTATGTTAATAAAGCAGGACTCAATCTTCTGGATTAGGTTGTATATTGAGTCAATCTGTTTTGAGATATAAAAGAGAAAATCAAACAGAGAGTGTTACCGAGCACTAGAAGGTTAAGTTCTGTCTGGCATGCTCAGACCTGCTGATAATCTGGACACCAGCCTTTGAGAAAGAGAAAGTAACTTTACTGCAATGTGCAGAGCAAGGATCCAGGCGGAAGTTCCTCAGATCCGACTCCCCAAGCTATGGGGAAGCAGGGCTTATATGTAATTTGGGCAGCAAGATGGCGGTCACGCAGGCATACTGGGGAGGGAAAATTCTACACAGGCGGCCAGGAAACAGGAGGTGATGTGGTTCTTGTCAGACTTCTTGCTTCACAATAGGGTCCGGGTGATAATTTTCCTTCTGATTCATTCCACCTGTTGGCTTTGTCCTTTGTTGAGGTCAATTAGCAGTCACAGCAGGCCCTTCTGCTCATGCAGGGCGGGCCACATCTGGCTTGGGCTAGTTTAAGGACTAATGGAAATTTACTGGCATTCCCAGGACCAGGTTACAAGAAGATGGAGACCTCTTACCACCAAGAATGAAGAACCAGGAGGGGAGCCCGTCTTTTGGACCCAGGGTCCCTGTGCTAGGAAGCTCCTAAACCAGGGGAAGATTGATGGCAAGGACCTTCCCCCAGAACAAACAAAGAGAAAGGCTTCCCCTGGAGCTGGCGCCCCAAATTTGGACTTCTAGTTTCCTAGATTGTGAAAAAATACATTTCTGTTTGTTAAAGCCATCCACTTATGGTATTTCTGTTATAACAGTATTAGATAACTGAGACAAGAATGAAATCATTGATAGCTTTATTTTGATCAGCATTATTTATTTAGCGTACACCTTTCTCTTTAAATTTATTCCAAGGTGCTTCATTCTTTTAAATGTTGTTGTAAATAGTAATGTTTCTTTCATTTCCTTTTCCATTTGCTCATAACTGAGGTATAGAAACCCAACTGATTTGTATGTGTTGACCTTGTATGCTGCCACAATGCTGACTTAATTTATTAGTCCTAATATTTTTCTTGAGGATTCTTCAGGGTTTCCTATATATAGGATGAAAGCTTTGCTCTTTTTTTTCCCTTGCTATTTTATGTCCTATCTGCTTATTTAAGATTCTGAGACACTTATAAACCCTTGTTACCCCTTAACTATGACATCAGTAACAGCTCCATGCTTCATTTGATCTTTGTATCCTTATTGTCCCTATCAGTCTAATATTTGCCTGCTTTTCACTTAACGTTTGACTAAAACAATCAAACTAAATGTCATATTTGTATTTATTTTCCTTTGGGAGCCACCCAGCTCCTTCTGTACCAGAGCTTTAAGATGAATCAATTGTTTTTCTGAGTAATTTAACTCAACCACTAAGTTGTATTTAGATGTCAAACACCACAAATGAAAGTTGACCAAAAGTCTAGAAACCCTGTCATGTGACACTTTGGATAGAAGGCTCTTGTCTGCACTAAAATCAGTGGATATTTTATGGAAGCTAGCATATTATCCAGATTTTCAAAGAAAATCTAATGCTTTTAGAGGGATTTTGTAAAAAATGGTAGACATGTGGAATGTCCCTCACTTTGACAGTCCTTACAAGGAAAACTCACTACTTCAGTCAAATTTTTCACTTTTTGCTTTAGATTGGCTTGATGGACTTTCTATGATAAATATCACCTCTTGGTAACTGACCACTCTTGTGGGTGGTGCCAAATCTGTACTGTTGGAAAATACCAATGGAGATGTTGATCAAAAACAAATAAATGGTTTCCCCACCATGACTGGTACAGGATTTTGGAGCACAAAAGTAACTATTGACTACTACTTGAAAACTAGAGTTGAATCAGTTTGTCATTGAGGAGAATCCCTGAGAACATACAGGGTCTGCTTTGGCCCATCAATTTCACCTCTCATCAAAAGTGATCTTCAGATTGTCTTAATTTCAGAAGGAGAAAAACTGAGCCTCAGTTTAAGAATAAATAATTTAGCCACTGATATGGGAATCTGGACTACTTAATTTTACCCTGAATCCTCTTCACTTTACAAGAGGTATGATAGCTGGGAAAAATCCTGCATGCTATAGTTTAGAATTTGACAGAAGAAGTAGATAATACCACTCATACCATAAAACTTCTACCCTGATAAGTACATAAAATTGGACACATACTGTTTTGAAAGAGCAAAACTCCTGCTATAAATTGTCCTCTTAGGGTGTAATTTTAGTGGGGGAAATGTTCTGCTTACATCTCTACAGAACTCCATGCATTCTTTAATATTACTAAAATACCTAGGAAACATTTTTAATAAAGAAAATAGGTAATTCTGCTAATAACACAATATCTAGATCAGTTGATTTTTTAGACTAGAGAAGGGATCTGTCCTCTTGATCTAGTTTGAGGATACTTGTCTCTTGTGTTAGATAAAACTGAATATAGACTCTGATCTTAATTCTTGTCCTATTATTGATCTTTGTTACAGTGCTCCAATCTGTGATTTTCAATTTCTTTAGTGCTATGTCACAGTCACTGGCCCATCCAAGAAGTGAACGTACAACAATAAATTAGAAAAATCTGACACAGAGGTTGAAATGACCACGATGAGAAACGTGATATGCAATGATATTATAACAAACAGTGATGTAGATCTGAATTGATCATTTCTATAGACAGGAATAATCAAGATTTCAGCTCAGGCTGGAGAATAATCATAAGGTGGCACTGGAAATTGAGAATGCCTATATTGACACTGGAAACCCTGGTGGCATGGTGGTTAAGAGCTACAGCTTCTAACCAAAAGGTCAGCAGTTTGAACCCACTAGGTGCTCCTGGAAACTGTATGGGGCAGTTCTACTCTGTGCTATAAGTTCTCTATGAGTCAGAATAGACTCGACGGCAACAAGTTTATATCAACGTTACTTAAACGTGTGCTCCAGTAATAATACTTCAAAACAATAAGCAATTTAATTGTTTACTTCAGGAAATTCATACGATCATCAAGACTTGACCCAAGACAATTAAGAGTTCACCTCAAGATATTTGCCTCATTGTGTCCTCCATTCTTCAGATAGTATGTTGTGAAATGTGTCTAATCCCAACCAGTTTCCCACATTAAAGATCCTGTCTTAAACCATTTTTTCTCAAAATCAAAAAACCTAAAATTATCTTTCCTAAATTCCTCCTAAATGTCTGTTGAAGGATGCTGTCCCTTGATATAGTTAGTTTGATAAATATACTTAATTAATCATCAGTGTATTTCTGGTGATCTCTGTGGAATAACTTACCATATATGTTTAATGTGTAATAAAATGATATTAAATGAGTATGCTCTAGCTCATCCTTTAGTATATAATAATGCAATGTTATTTGTAGTGAAATTAAAAACTTTAGTAAATCAGGCAGTGGGACAAATAGTATTTTTTCGGTACATATGAATGTATGTGTGAAAGAGAGAGGAATATCAAACATCAAACACCGTGAATGATAGTGTGAGAATCAAGTAAAAAAGTTGGAAAATATTTCATTAATTTTGTTGGTCTCCATTATCAAACTTATCGTATGCATTCAATGAAATATAAAGGTATAGGCTGCATAATGTACCTGAGAACATCTAGAAAATATCATTTATCTATCTATCATCTATCTATCTAGTTAAAAGAGTGTAGAAAATAATGAACATTACTTGAAATAAGGTTAGAGTTGACTGAAATTTGAATCTGTATTTCACGATATGACCCTCAACAGTCCACTGAAACTAAAATTCATCACAAAAGAAATGTCAACGTGTTCTTTCTAATGTGTTCTGAAAAATTAATAATTCCAGAAAATATCTCAGTTACATGTAAAGTATCAGGTGAGAATAGCTGAAAAAAAAATCATATATGTATGTCAAGGAGACTTTTAACATTTAATGTGTTTAGTAATATTCTCTCAAGAATTTTACCTTCTTTGATATTAGATGGGAAATGGGAATGGAAACATTCTCACTAAAATTTTATTTCCATTTCCCCACACTATATCTCCACACAGGCTTACGCACACAAAAACATCTATCAAGATCACTGATAGGGCTAATGGTTAATGTTTAGTTTGTTGCTAATTATAGACACAAAACTTACATTTTATTTTCCCTGCCATTCTAATTCATGACGTATTCCTTATATGGGCCACTCATCCGTAGAATTCAGTAAAGCCATAGCTGTAACAGAAAATTTATGTAAAAATGAAGTTTGTCTCACTTTTCTGGAAAGTTCTGGAGGTGCAGTCAGTTTATCAGGATATGTTCCTAACAATATTAACCAGATGTAATTATGATAGGATTCATATGAGGAAATTCTTTCTATGTTTGATTGCCCCACAATTAGTAATATTACCTGTAAAAGTTACATTTTCCTGGCTAATGATATTAAGGAACCTATTTGATAAAAATTAAAAAGAAATATTTAAAAATAAAATAAAATGAGTAAATGCAGCAATAATACTCTAAAAATTCTTAAGGTTAAAAATAGTTTTTCCTAAATGTAGAACAAAATTCAAATTCACAAAAAAAAGACCAGACTTACTGATCTTACAGAGACTGGAGGAACCACTGAAACTATGGCCCCGCCCAGTTAACTCAGAATGGAAGCCATTCCCGAAGTCCATCTTTCAGTCAAAGAGTAGGCAGCCCTATAGAACAAACAATAGCTCATGTGAGGGACGTGCTTCTTAGTTCAATCAAGTATAAGAGACTTAATGGGCAACATCTGCCAAAAAGCAAAGACTAGAAGGCAGGAAGGGACAGGAAATCTGGATGAATGGGCACAGGGAGCCCTGGTGTGTAAACGGAAAGGTGGAGAGTGCTGATACATTGCAGGGATTGCAACCAATGTCACAAAACAATTTGTATATAAATTTTTCATTGAGAAGCTAATTTGCACTGTAAACTTTCTCCTAAAACACAATAAAAAAAGCTTTTCTATATATATGACATGTCTATCTCAGTCATAAAGAATAAATGTTTTTCTATAAAGACATATACTGAAAAATATTGCAGATGGCACCCTATCTCAGGAAATAATGAATAGCAATATTGTTTCACTCATCAAAACGATTAAGGAAAATATTCTTGTACAGGTATAGTTATTCTCTTTCTGTCGTAATTTTGGCTGTTTAGGGGTATGAAGACTGTCAAACAATTATAAAATTTAGCAAAATTAGAGGTTGCATACCTCTAATATTGCCCCACAATGTGACACATGGGAAGAGAAAAAGGTCTGACATCTATGCAAGGTTTATATGCCATTTTTAGGTTCTAACATTTCTGTATTGGTAGTTTCTCAAATGACCTGCTTTTTGTCACTTACATACATGTTAAATCTCCCATGAGGCTCAGAGACACAGGTTTCCATGGTCTAGTTTCTTGTGGGGAGGGAGATGGTAATGTGGGAAAGGGTAAAGAGGGGTCACTGCATTCATGAATGCTGTATTTAAACTTCCTTTACAATGACAGGAAACCCTGGTGACATACTGGTTAAGAGCGACAGCTGCTAACCAAAAAGTGGGCAGTTCGAATCCACCAGGCGCTCCTTGGAAACTTTATGGGGCAGTTCTGCTCTGTCCTATAGGGTCACTATGAGTCGAAATCGACTCAACGGCAATGGGTTTGCATTTGGTTTTTTGATTTTACAATGATAATTATAACAAAACCAAGTAGTCTGTTTCTTTGTGTAAACTTAACAAAATGCTTTAACTATACTTGCTTCAAAGTAGCTGGCAATAGAATTGCTATAGACTATTTCCTAAACAACAAAGTGATGCATATGATGTGCTTGCCAACACCTCCTGTTACCTAAGATCCTTTGTAAAAAATTTTATAAGTATTAACTTCTTAAAAGTTAATTGGCTGCCCAAAGTGGTCCCATGAAATCTTTTTACATGATCTGGACCCGACCAAAAGGAGGCTGGTGAAGGGGCACTCTGTAAGCATTGGTTATGTTTCTTGGTCCTAATATTTGCTATTGTCAGTTGTATGGTTCACAAGGTAGTAAATGCTGTGGCAAGGTCACCTTCCTGTCAGCTCATGAATCAAATGATTCTACATGGAAAGGAGATAGAAAGTTTTGAAAATAAAAACAAAACAAAACAAAAATCCCATGAAAATGGTGAAATAAGACCTGAAAATCTGATAATACGCCTCTTCTTTTTGTGGTCATTCCATAACTCCAGAAAAGGGAAAATCAAAAGAAAGGATGTAAAGGTTTTTTTTTGTTTTGTTTTGTTTTGTTTTTAATAAATCCACAGAATAAAGGATTTAACCAATACAAATTGCCATCCAGTCAATTCTGACTCATGGCGACCCCATGTGTGTCTGAGTAGAACTGGCCTCCGTAGGATGCTCAGTGGCTGATTTTTTGGAAGTATATAGCCAAGCTCTTTCTTCCGAGGCACCTCTGGGTGAATTCAGACCTCCAACATTTTAGCTGTTTGCACCACCCAGGGACTTTGATAAAGGACTTACTGAGAAGATACTTAAAAAACTAACCATTATTTGAAAACTAAACTGTTAGAACACAGCATGTGCTAACCAGATGAAAAGATAAAGAACCTCAAACTTTCAGTGATCACCTCCAGATCCTTACACTTCCTAACAGAGGTTTGTTCTGAATCAACAAACAATAAGACTCAATTTAACCCATTTTGAATGAAACTCTAAATTTATTCCATTTTATCCACTGAAGTAATTAATTGGCATAACCACTGTTATAATTGCTCTCGTACATTTAGGCTACTTTTTGTATTTTCCTAAGTAATAAACTTATTTATATTTTCCACATTTTTTAAACATTTAATGCATTAAGGAACAAAATTTGTTTCTGAAATTGACATTTGCTGTGTCCTTTATAATTTTATATTACCTTGTTTCTTTCTTACTTTGTTATGTTAAAATTTCTTAGATAACTAGATCTTAAGCAACTGTCAAAGTTGTTATGAATTAATGAGACAAAAGTGTATGCTATTCTGCAAAACAAAAAGTTAAAAAAGAAGTAACTTTAATCAAAAATAAAATATTTACAGAAGATTTTAGGTTACAAGTACAGATAGAGATTTATGTTTGGAGCCAAATGAATATAAATTTAAGATTTGACATGAGTTAATACTTAGGCCAGGCAATTATGGGTCACATTTTCATAATTGTCAGACATTACTGTTTATTCACAAAAATATATAAGACGTAATGTATCTGGGAAGAAAATAATAAGAAAATTGGCCTGTAGTCTAGCAGCAAAGTTTTGTCACCTGAAAATGTTTTATTCAGCATGGAATTGTTAAAATAATGACAAATTCAACAAATGAGAGCAATGGATGCTGTCTCTCAACAAATAGCAAGTAATTCCTCAATCATGCAAACAAGTAGGCTAAAACCGCCTTTGCTTAGTTCTCAGTTTCTGGACAATTTTTTTTTCTTTTAAACTTCCCAGCTGGACAGCAGTATTAGTTTGATTCCATACGTATCTTATGTAATCATTTTGTTTCCATTTCATTTTTTGATTTCTAAGTACTTAAGTTGCTTTAATTGGGTACCATATTAGATAGATGGATAGACAGACAGACAGGGATAGAGAGAGATATTTGTGTGTGTATTAATTTCACGTTTCATTATATAAAATAAAATTATGTGGCCTATAAGCTATCTCCACATTTGCTATGTTAAGACCTTTGAGGCATTATTGATACTGCCAAATATTTATTGTATCATAAACGTAACTAATATGGGATGATTGTCAACAGATATCCTGCATCCTATCGATTCATTTTAAAAATGCAATTGCTAAAATTCCTTATTCATCTTAAAATGGGTAATAGAGTGGGTAATGTAAAATGCAAAAAATTATTTTGTAAACTTCTTACTTAATTATCCATATAGAGGTGTTGGAATGGGCAGCCTAATATGCAAAACCCAAAGAAGGAGTGTATTTTATGTAACTTTTACTCTCACTCAACTGGGATAAACCTGAAATGTATTTTTATAGTTTTCCTGAATAAAATCTTCTTAATACTTTCCTCACAGCTTTCTTAACTTGTTTATTTCTAAGGCTACAAATGATAGGATTCAAGAAAGGAGGAACTATGGTATAAAATGCAGAAAGAATCATGTCCTGAATTGTTTCAGAGGTTATTGAAGGCCTTAGGTACACATAGCTGCCAGAGCTGAGGAAGACAGACATCACCAGGATGTGAGGGACACAGGTGGAAAAAGCCTTTCCTCACTCTCTGCTGGTTGGAAACTTAAGTACAGTAGAAAATATGTGAATATAAAACATGACAATTAAGATACAGGAGGCACTACCAATCCCTATAGCAGAGAAAAGAATTAAGAGCTCACTGCTGGAGATATTAGAGCAAGAGAGCTTCAGCAGAGAGGGGACGTCACAGAAGAACTGATGGACCACCTTAGACTGACAGAAGGGCAGCCAGAATGTGTTGCCAGTGTGCACACCCGCATAAACCAGACACTGAGTACTGAGGCCAGTGTCATCAGAACACAGAATTGAAGGTTCATGATCACAGGGCAGTGGAGGGGCTGCCAGATGGCCATATAGCAGTCCCAGGGCATGATGGTGTGGAAGATCACCTCCAGATATATACAATAAAGGACGAGGAAGATCTGAGCTGCACACTCAGCCACTGAAATGGTCTATTTGTCAGTGACAGTGTTGACACCGGCATTGGTGACAGTGACAGAGATATAGGACATGTCTAACATGGACAGATTCCTGAGAAGGAAGTACATGGGTGTCTTAGTCATTTAGTGCTGCCATAACAGAAATACCATAAGTGGATGGTTTTAACGAAGAGAAGTTTATTTCTTCACAGTCAAAGTAGGCTAAAAGTCCAAATTCAGGGCGTCAGCTGCAGGGGAAGTCTTTCTCTCTCTGTCGGCCTTCTCAACAGTGTTCCCCTGGACTAGGAGCTTTTCGGCGCAGGGACCCCAGTCCAAAGGATGTGCTCTGCTCCCGGCATTGCTTTCTTGATGGTATGAGGTCCCCCTGTCTCACTGCTCACTTCTGTCTTTTATATCTCAAGAGATTGCCTCAGGACACAATCCAGTCTTGTAGATCAGGTCCTGCGTTACTAACACAACTGCCACCCATCCTCCCTCATTAACATCATAGAGTCAGGTCTACAACATACAGGAAAATCACACAGTACCAGGAATCATGGCCTAGCCAAATTGATACACACATTTTTGGGGAAACATAATTCAAACCATGACAATGGGTGTATGAAGGTTCTGGTCAAGTGTGGTAGCAATGATGATGAGAAGATTTTCTAACAAGGTAGCCAAATACATCAGTAGGAATAACATGGTATACAGGAACCTTAGCTCCCACCGGTCAGCAAAGCCCACTAGGAGAAACTTAATCACCATGAAAATGCTGATTGACATGGAAAGAAAAAGAAACAAAATCATGAAGCACATGAAGCATACAAATAATTAACAAAACTCCCTTAAATATTCTTCTTCACAGCATTTACTTTTTTTTTAAATTATTGTACTTTAGATGAAGGTTTACAGAACAAACTAGCTTCTCATTAAACAATTAGTACACATATTGTTTTGTGACATTTGTTACCAACCCCACAACATAGCAACACTTTCCCTTCTCAACCTTGGGTTCCCTATTACAGGCTTTCCTGTTCCCTCCTGATTTCTAGTTCTTACCCCTGGGCTGGTGTGCCCATTTAGTTTCATTTTGTTTTATGGGCCCGTCTAATCTTTGACTGAAGGGTGAACCTCAAGAATGACTTCATTACTGAGCTAAAAGGGTGTCTGGGGGAAATACTGTCGAGGTTTCTCCAGTCTTTGTCAGGCCAGTAAGTCTGGTCTTTTTTTATGAGTTAGAATTTTGTTCTACATTTTTCTCCAGCTCTGTCCGGGATCTTCTATTGTGATCCCCGTCAGAGCAGTCACTGGTGGTCGCCAGGCACCATCTAGTTGTGCTGGATTCAGTCTAGTGGAGGCTGTGGTAGTTGTGGGTCCATTAGTCCTTTGGACTATTACTTCTCCTTTTTAATGTTAGCTCTTTTGTGTAGGAGAGGACCACTAAAGGTCTTTTGGTCTGCTTAATTTATTAGCACTCTTGAGTAGATAACAGAGTAAAGTTCTAAAGATAGAGCTCTCAATTCCCATTGTCTGGTTATGACATGCAGTACTGTTACTACTCTCCTGAAAAATATCCAGCCCATGGGGTTTATTGCTTTAAAGATGATTAAACTCATTAATACTTATAAAATTCAGGAAACAAAGTAAACTCTCACTGACAGTAATAACATCTATTAGTAGTTGAACACTACTTTTGGCCTGGATATTGATACACAGTAGAGGCTTATTTCAATGCTCTTCAAAATGTGGCAAGAGTTCATGCCTTCCTTCTGACTGGTCTTCTCAACATACCTGCAGAAATTAAGATGAAGTGTTTCTATACTTTTATAACAATTTGGCATTGCCGTGACGTCAAAGGATGGGATCAAGAAGCTTATATTTTTGGTATTTTAAAAATCATTTTTCTAGGATTTTATTTATTTTAATACTCAACAAAAAATTAGAACAAAAATAAAACTGGTCTTCACTCTGGCAAGCTGAAGAGGTACTGGTCTAGGTGAAGTAAATGTTGGTAGAGGATAATGTGATAATGTGAGGATTTAAATATTGAATTTTTACTATTAGGCATTTGGTAAATATTTCATCTACACTTGTAAACAAACTAGAGCCAATAATGTTCAATCATATACGGTTGAAATAAAATAACTGGGAATATTTTTCTGTCTTTATCTTCTGAATGTTGTTTTCCATATCATAAATTCAGCTTCCTTTATGATTATTTTACTATCTAAAGTTACTATTAATGTTAACAATGATACCACACAGAAATTTATCTCCCATAAGGTAATAAAAGTTTCATATGCTAAGACAACCACTGTGTTTTCCACTTCTGCTTCTCCTTAACAAATGATTTTACAATTTTTAAACCCTTTGTGGTCTAGATTCTTCCCTTCTGTTGTCTGAATACCACAGTTGTCGCCCGTATCACCAGATCCAATGTTATAATCCAAACAATTTGTTTGATTTGTTACATTGGAAAATATTCATGCTGTAATAGTATTTAAATAACCTCATTAATTCAAACCATTTAAAATAAAGAAATGGTCTAAAAATCATTAAATAAACATTTTCATTTCAAAGTATAAGAGCTTTGGCTCAACCTAAGGCTGACTTACTAAAACTTAATGTTTTTTTGCAAAATCTATACACAGCTATTCTTCTGCTCCCATTCTTCATTCCTTCCCTATAAAAGCCCTGTAAGAGTTACTTCAGTGAACTCCTCAGTCTCAGAAAACACCTAAAATTTGTGCCCTTTTGATCACAGTGCCAGTTTTCTTCCTTTCCTTTATATCATCTTCTTGCATTATGTTCTATAAGGTCTTTAAATCCAGCTCAAATACACTTTCACTGTGATATCTTCACTGATAATTTCAAATTTATTCTATTACTTTTATATGTTACTTAAAAATCACCGTACTGACTTCTGGGCAACATGGCCCTATAGTCAGAAGAACCGCACTGTCCCTTTGCAGCAAAGATCAGAAAAACTAAGTCAAACAAAGTCACATGTCAGTCCTGAAACCCTAAGCATTAAATCAAGAGAGAACGAACTTATCCAAGCACCAAATGGAATAAAGAACTGACAGAGAACAGAGAGCAAGGAGAAATACATGCAGAGGTCCCCTATCAGTTAGGCAGCACTGATCCACCATCATGGACTCCTATCAGAGATCAGCAAACGGGGTATGAGAAAGCAGCTTTACAGAGCTTCCAGCAGGCGACAGAACAACGAGTAACCAGAGATACACGCTTTCCCATCTCCCACCATTCTTCACCCCGACTCACCCTCTGCTTGCTACAACCACAGTCTCTCGGCTGGGAAGCACAAGCTTCACCCCACACTGGCCAGCTCCCTGAGGGCCTTTTGTTGGCTGCTGGTGTTGCTTTTTTCTGCTTCTTTAGATTTCTTCCTTACTTCTCACCACCTCCCCCTCCTTTCTCTCAAATACCTGGTTCCGTATGCCATCTTTGCTTCTTCCTGAAAGGCTTCAAAACACTGCTTGACTGTAAAACTGCTTCCCAGCCCATGCTACCATACTGGTGGGAACCCCCAGGGCTGTTTTTTGTTTGTTTGTTTGTTTGCTCTGATTTGATCTGTTTTGATTTGTTTCTTTTTCTTATTCTTTTCTCAGATTGGGAGCTCCTTTTAGCCGGGAAGTACCACGCATCTTGGAAGCTACTCCCTTACTCTCTGCAGAGGCTCAGGGACATACCTGAAGGCATTTTTTATTTTTGGTTTAGGGTTTTTTTTTGTTGTTGTTGTTTGTTTCTTTGTTTAGTTTTCTTCTCTTATTCCCTTTTTGTCTTTATTTCTGGTTTCTCAATTTTCTTTTACCCTTTTTCTTTTTTCATTTTTGTTTTTCCCCATTTCGCAGTCTCTCATCTCTCCACTCCAATAGGAAGCTCCCTTACCACTCTTTTTTGTTTCTTTGTTTTTGGCTCCTGTTCCTCTCTCCTCTCTCTCCTCTTTCCCATACCCATCTTAGCTCCACACATCACAATCTGCCCCCTCCTTCCTGCCTACCTGCACTGTGCACTGAAGGTCACACTACCAAGCAGCAAAGGCATGGCCTACTGGAACCTGCCCTGCACTGAATCCTGGTCCACACTGTCAGCACTGGTACATGCCACAAACAACCCATCCCAGCAACTCTGCTTCAGCTGGATCTGCCCTGCTGTACCATACCTGAGTGACTGACCCTGTCCATTGGAGAAGGAGGTGAAAAGTATCATTCCCACAGATGAGTAAAAACAAAGGAATGTGCAGCCCACCTGCTCAAACATAAACAAAACAAAAAAGCAGGACAAAACAAACAACTCTACAATAAATAAACCAGGAAAATAACCACTGACTGCCCCAAAGACAGCAGACAATATCAAAACACTTACAAAAACAGGACAGGATGGTTCCAGTAGGCGTCCAAAATTAAACACCAGATGACCTTCCAGTAGAAGGAAAGGCACTAGACCTAACTGATAGGGAATTCAAATCTCTAATATTCAGAATTATCCAAGAGTTGAAGCAAAAAACAGAAAAAATGAGGAAAAAAATAGATAAATTCATGGAAAAAGCAGACAAAGTCATGGAAAATACAGACAAAAAAAAAATACAAAAATTCAAGACAATAATACAGGAACAAAATGCTAAAATAAATTCACAACTAGAAATCTACAAAACAACAATTAGAAATCCAAAAGAGAAACAATGAGATTTCAGAAACGGACAATGTCATAGAAGGGCTGCGGAACAGCTTTGAAATGATGGAAGACAGGATCAGCAAAATTGAAGACAAACACTTGGATACAACTCTGTATGAGGAAAAATCAGAAAACAGAATGAAGAAAAATGAAGAAACCCTGAGAATTATGTGGTATACAATAAAAAGCAAAAATCTGTGAGTGATCAGAGTTCAAGAATAGGGGGAGAAAACAAAACACAGAAAGGATCATTGAAGAATTGCTGACAGAAAACTTCCCCAATATCATGAAAGATGAAAAGCTGACCATTCAAGAGGCTCAGCAAACCCCATATATGATAGACCCCAAAAGAAATTCACCAAGGCATATCATAATCACACTCGCTAAAACCAAAGACAAACAAAGAAGCCTGAGAGCATCTTGACAGAAACAAAAAGTCACATATGGAAAAGAAACAATAAGACTAAGCTCAGATTATTCAGCAGAAACCATGTAGGCAAGAGGGCAATGGGATGACATATATAAAACCTTGAAAGAAAAAAATTGTCAGCCAAGAATAATATAACCTGCAAAACTCTCATTCAAAAATAATGGTGAAATTAGGTCATTTCTAGATAAAAAACATTAAGGGACTATGTAAAAACCAAACTAAACTTACAAGACCTATAAAGGGAGTCCTTCAATCTGAGAACAAACAACAGCAGACCACAGGCAGAATATAGGACACAGGATTGTACTAGCCAGATACCAACTTAGGAAATGAAGTCTTCAGGACTATGCAAAACCAAAAGAATTACAACAGGGAACCAGAGAGGGTAATCTGTAAATGACAACAGCATCAGAACAATAAAAGAAGGACTAAATGGTGTAGGTATAGAACCTTCTAATAGAGAGGAAGGAAAGGCAATACCAAGTAATAATAGAGTGGCTCAGATCTAGGAAGATAAGGATAAATTTCAAGGTAACCACAAAGAAAGTTAACAAAACTACTCATCAAAATAAAGAAGAAAAACATAAAGTCTCAATAAAAACAAAACTTATAAAAACAAAAGAAATGAAAAAATAATCAGACAAAAGGAACTCAGCACAGGAGAGTAAAAGGAACAAAGAAAACATCAGCACCACAAAAAAAAAAAAAAACACTATGAAATGCAATCCCACTCCCAGGAATATATTCTAGAGAAATAAGATCCCTCAAACGAATAGACATATGCACACCCATATTCATTGCAGCACTGTTCACAATAGCAAAAAGATAGAAACAAACTAGATGCCCATCAACAGATGATGCATGAACAAACTATGGTACATACACACAATGGAGTATTATGCAACGATAAAGAACAATGATGAATCTGTGAAGCATCTCATAACATGGATGAAACTGGAGGACATTATGCTTAGTGGAATAAGGGAATCACAAAAGGACAAATATTGTATGAGACCTCTACCGTGAAACTCCTGTAAAAGTTTACACACAAAAGGAAACAATCTTTGTTTGTTACAAGGGATGGGAGGGGTAGGGGGGAAACAAATAGATAAGTGATAGCTTTGGTGAAGGAGAAGACAGTACACAATACTGGGGAAGCCAGAACAACTTGGACAAGGAAAGGTCGTGGAAGCTCTATAGACACATCCAAACTCCCTGAAGGACTGAATTGCTGGGTGGAGGGCTGTGGGGACCATGGTCTCAGGGAACATCTAGCTCAACTGGCATAACACAGTTTATAAAGACGTTGTTCTACATTCTACCTTGGTGAGTAGCGTCTGGGGTCTTAAAAGCCTGTG